>NC_139808.1:16816526-17416526 GCF_963457635.1 Microchirus variegatus
GCCTCGATCAAAAGAGACTCCATCTTAAATCAGTCGCTGCTCTCACTAAAACTCTCCGTGCGCTCAGACGAGCTAACAGCAGGGATGACATTTTGCCAAAGGAGACTTCACCGTCAGACCAAACAAGCATGTAATCTTGTCAGCCACTTCAACAAAATCAGAGATAAGCGAAAGCATATCTCCAGACTACTGTGACAGTAAAGCAAGAAACACACACCCCATCCCCCTGCAAGCAATCCCTCTATCACAAAAAAAAACCCACCATTTCCCTGCACCACATGAGACACCGAGGTGTTTTCTAAAGTTCTTCCCAGACCTTGTACAGGCTACTGGCAGACCACTCACACTGGCAAACAAAGCAGCTGTTTGTTTAATAAGTGATTGCTGCCATGGCTACAGTAAACAGGAGGAGCAGGGGTTTGTGTTTATGAACAAACACATCTCCTTGCAGGAGCCATTTAATATTAACCAGGTGGAATGATCAGGCCATTTCCTAGGTGACACCATGGGCAGGCGTATTGTAAACAGGGTCTGGGAGGAGACGAGAGGAGGGCAATGCGTTAGGGAATCAAGGTCAATGCAAATGCAGCGCAGGCTAGAATAAACAGCAAGGCACAAGTCAAGATAAACAAAAAGTCATTCATCTGACATTCGAAAGGCACATTAACCTGGCATGTTGCAGCTGCTAGCAAGCCACCGTGAATAAGAAGTAGAGGGCTGAGGGCTGAGGGCGAGGGCCACTAGCAAGTCGGTTTCCTATGGAAACACATCATTGTCGAGCAAAAGCGACCAAGTGTCGGTGAACGGTTGCTCTTCACAACAGCGCAGCGAGGAACTTGTAAAAACATGTTAAACATTTACCTCATTCAATTATTCAGTAACTCGGTTCATGGAAATAACAAAGGATGTCTAAGGGCTTCACAAAACATCAGGGTACAAAGTGAGCGAACAACAACAACAAAAAGGGAATAAAGGGAAGACGAACACACACGGAGAGAGGTTATCTACTACAAATCAACAACCATGATTATATAATTCACGTGCAATTTCAATACTTGGTTTGCATGGTTTGCCTAACAGTAGTGATAACAGAAGTCAGGGTAATGTTGTGTGGGGACTCCAGCCCCGTTTTGACCAAAGCCTCGTTTCTACCACAGTGGTGCAGTAAAGTTCAGCTCACCACTGTGTGGTTTGGAATGGTTCAGCCTGATCTGGACCGGACACGCAAGTGATGTAGCAATTTGCGTAATAAGCCTCAGCGATGCAAATAGCACGCCGTCAAACAAGCGAGACACAATGTAGCTTGCCAATACATTCAACCGAGAAGACATCCAGCATTTTGTGTTGTTTCTTATTATTATTACTAGAAGGATGCAGACAAAAACATTTTCGGTTTTGGTTCAGTACAGGACAAATATTTAGCCCCATTTCCACAAAGTGCTGGAGTTGGGTTCAGTTCGGTAGGTTGTGGAAATATTTGCATTTCCATTGTCGAAGAATAAGAAGGATACCAAAATAACCAAACTGTACCGTATTTGGCACTTCTGTTGGGGTACCAAGCACAGCGGCTCTGGCTCCTGCAGGGTGGAGCTACAAACACTACAGTCTATTGACACACAACGCGGGATCTATAAATGCACTGTGTATTGTGGCAGGGAGAGCATTGAAGGCTGTCAGTGTTTGCTTTCAGCAGAAAATGTCCCTTTTCTACTTCTTCTTTATAGAATGTATTGGTGGGCTACACTGTGTCACACTGGTGTGATGTCATACAGTTGACATTTGGTCCAGCCCCTAAAGGTTGTGACCCACAACCACAGCTGCACAGTCTGGGCCACAATTGGAATGAAATGGGAAAAGGAGAGAATCCAAGTGTTCTTCCTCATTGTAAGTAGTGGCGGACTACAGTGCATCATACAAAGCCTGACATCACTGGATGATGTCTGTTCGTATAGCTGACCGAGCTGTTGCCATCCAGTATTTACATCCTGAGGTGTAAACGCAAGCAGGATCATCAGTTTACTTTTCCAAACTGTGACAAGCTGAACTGAACTGCACTGTATTGTGGAAATGCGTTAATTATTCAGGCGCAAAATGCTAAGCTGAAGTCACGATTGAGCCTTCCCTACCCAGAATCCATACTTTCCCCGTATCCACTTCCCCTGATTCAGTACTCAAAAAAACAGTTACCCCCCCTGTGTGAGAAAGGCACAAAGACCGAGTAAAGACACCAAAATTCACACTTCTAACACACGGCGTTGACTGATAGCTTTTTCAAGCATGAAATCTCGATCCAAACCGATTACCACAGCAGAGCACGGCAAAGGAGCTCGACAGCCAAGCAGTGAATATGCTGATTCATATGAATATCAACGTATTATCACACTACAAGCTCAAATAAATTATCAATAAGCGGGGCAGACTCCAATAGAGAAGCTGAGTAGATTCATAATTTCAGAAAATATACAAAGCAGTCTGTCTCTTTCACACGGAGCCATGTGAGAAACACCTCAGTGCAAACTCCTGTTGTGCACAGACAATGACGGAATGTGCCAAAGTAAGGCAGGCCACGGTATTTTTAGTACAAATAGGGCCGATGGAGACTTAGTAAATAGAGAAGTCTAATGAGTTTAAATCTGGTTGTACATGAATGGAATAGTAATTCTGGGATGTGAAGCCTCTTTTAGGAGTGGTTCGCCACACATTATTTTCTCACTCTCGACTCTCCTTCATTTGACTTTGATAATCTCACTCACATGTGGCCCAGGCCCATTAACACTTCACTGCGAGGACACACACCAGGAGACCAGGGGCCTCTTTTTTTCTGACCACGAGCTCAACGTAAGGAAGGGGGAAAAGGCAGACATTGCCTCCCTCAAGCTCATCTTGCCAATTAGACCTGTCAAACAGGCACACATAGAAAAACCTTACTTCAGTCCATCAGCATCCTATGGGAACTATGAAGGCGCTTATTGTTTTAACATTACTTAAAACGTTGTCATATTTTTAATCATTTTTACTGGAATTCGTGTAAGGGCTGTTCCCATGGGCGTGGGAATGCAAAGGAAATGTGTCAGATGCATTTTCCTGGGAAAATCAAGGTTAGTCTTAACGAACTCGTCTAATTAATATCGCGTGCCTACGCAAAGAGAGGACAATATTATTAGAGCTTCTGTCTGTTGGGGGTCAGCTTGGCCAAGTACATACTTCCTCTGTGAGCTGAAGACAACATGTAGCCTAATCATTTTTCTTAAAAAAGCGACAGAGTTCGGTTAAAGGATCACAATAGAACGGCAGTAAACCACAGCTCTACACACACAAAAGAGTAAGCCACGGATTATTGTTAAACAAGTCATCTAATGTGGTTTATTATGATTATGACAACCGGATCTAACCTATGACACTGCTGCATTATACATCCCAACAGATCAGAAGCAGGAAGCAGGTGTTCTTCTTCTTTTGTTTGGAGCTACTCAAGCGGAGAAGTTTACCAAATGATTCTGCAGATGCCAATGTTAACCTAAAGGTGCAAATATTGCCATGGTAATGCAAAGGCTATCTTGACTACATCTATAAGTGTTCAGTGACTGTTTAGAATTGACTCAGTTTAGCCATTCAAATCTGCCATCAACATCTCTCCTCGGCAATCCAGCGTCTCGTCTCTTCATGAAAAGAAAATTATTTACACGCCTCTGACTGTACAGATTTGTCTGATGTTAGTGTGTTTGTGTATCGGCGCAAGAGACGGCCATAGAGAGGAGAAAAAGTTGTCAGGAGCTAAAGGGATTGATGCACTACTCGCGCAGCTGTCACATGAAACCAGATTTCAGCCAGTAGAAAATAGGTGGTGCTACAATTAAATCAACATACGATGATGCGCGGAAACTGGAAAAGGGGCTTTTGTATGATGACGTCACTCTATCAATTTTTATGTAAAATGGTGTTATATTTGTGTTGCTGCCTGTCTTGGCCAGGTCTCCCTTGAAAAAGAGCTTCTCAATATAAATTGGCTTTTTGAAATAACTGTGGAAATTGTAAAAAATACTGCAGCGGGTCAAGGTGATCTTTCATACTTCCTGGGGATGAATTGTGGCCACATGCGTCCCCAAACCACTTCCAAATTTTTTTTGAGGATCTGAGGATGCACTTGGGACACATTGGGTGCATTCAGATGGGGGTCAAACACACAGCAGGAGCAGGTAGCCCACTTCTTTTGTTTGGAGCTACTCATGCAGAGATTAAGACTATTGATTTTGTGGACACAATCATTAACCTTTACACACAAATAATGGCACGGTAATGGAATGGGTATTCTATTTCAATTGTATCGAATCTACACCTGTCAGTGCTCAGTGAGTTTAGGCATCAACCACACAACTGCAGTTTGCTGTTCGCTATGGGAGTGGTCGTACCTACTGACCCCTCCTGACCGATGGATATGATACTGGGGTCATTGAAGCCTAAGAAGCATGTTGTTATTTTTAAAAGCTCCAGCTTACCAGGGAAAGGACATAGAGGGTTACAAAGGATGGGAGTTTGCTCATTCCATTAAGCAGTTAAACTGAAGATAAAGGACTAGGGGGCTAAATACCAAAAGACCTTACATGAATTTCTGCGTTTTAATGGAATCAGGTTTTAACAACTCTTTTTTTGTTAAATACAGCCCATGTCAGGAGGATGCGTCCCACTCATAAAGCAGCACAATGACAATGTACAGTGGCACTAATACAAGGACATAGTTCATCATGACATTTTCTGCAATTCCCAACTGATTAGGGTCATTATGTTGGAGGCCTGATTTATGTTGTCATTTCCTCTCACCGATCCTGCATCAATGAATCTTAATGAATTGGTAAATAAGGGTGAAGATTACACTGTGTGACACGGCAACATTTCTCACCCTCAACGGCCGAGATTTATGTAGCCAATTAGAGACTAACAGAGAAAATTGGCTGGCAGAAAAATAATATTCTTTATGGCGCAAAATGGAGGAGCATTCTCAGTGAAGGGCAATTGTACTGTCAGTGTTAAAGTCCATAAAACACCCTTCTCCTCACCCACCTTCACAGCGCAAAAGGGGAAGTCGGACTGTGTGTGAGCAAAGCTATGGTTTGAGCGTCACGACGATGGCTGCGAGTTGAAAGTCCTTAACATTCACCGAGGCCCGTCTCGTGTTTGATCAACATAAATATGCCCGTGTGTGACAAACATGTTTACCTGCTAACAGCAAACATCACATCACACAATCAGACACGGTGAGGTGCTGCCTCTCTAATGAAGACACGGGAGCTTTTATCAAGGCCGCTCGTGTTGCTCTGGCCTCTTTTATACGCACATCAAAACAGATGTACAAGAAAATAGAGGCCACATTATTTGCTATAAACACACTCTAGGGACATAACCTTTTTTTTCCGATTAATTTTTTGTGTAAATCTTAGTTTAAAAAAAACAAAAAAAAAAAAAACAAGCAGATGTCCTTCATCTTCTTTATCAAAGGAGGAATATCAAAAAATATGATCACCTCTTTGGAGATATCTCTGATCAACACACAGCAGAGGACATATATAGTATGATTAGTGGCTCCTGAACGTACATGCATCATTACTACAGCAGTGATCCTTTTTATTTCTCAGATGCAGATTAATGTTGAAGATGATTACGGTGTGCTTTTTTTTTTTGAGTGTGTATCGCTACAAAGCGTGGACAGCTTGCCTGCTTATTAATAACAAAGTTCTTAAAAGAGCACTCAGAGTTATAATGAAAGCCTTTATGCATTTCATATTGTGACTAGATTTAGTGCGAGGCTGCGGCTCTCCACATCAAACACACTGGCCTGCTATTAGGCACCGGGGCTGAGGGATGCTGTGTGAAAAGGAGTGGAAAATTAAAGCTGAAGCAATGCAGGAAAGGGCTTAATTTACTGGCATGTACAGTATGCAAATGAGATTACTCTCAGCTTAACTGCATCATTTATGTCCATAATAACAGCATCATCATTACAGGGCTCAAATTAAATTACACTGTAATTAGCATATCAAAGTGATTGGTTAAAGTTTAAAACAAATACCCAATTTTGTTAATGAACATCTGTAATCACCGTGTAGACTCTCAGTGAAAACATCCAAAACAAATATATGGTTGGAGAAGGGGAGGAATAACCGCCCCCCTACAAACATGTGCACACGTGTGTGTTTGCATACATGTGTATGGTACTGACGTCAATAGGAATGGGTGGGTGTGGGTGGGGGGGGGGATGTTATACCTGGAGAGCTCCACACACTCAGGATATATTTCCCAAACTCCAGGAGATCAAAGATCCAATTTCCCACACTTGCCACTTCAGGAGCTCATCAATAAAATACTAATCACTTCATGGCTGATTCTGAGAATGGAGCCTGCAGCCGAAAGGCTTAGGGAGACTTTCATATCCGAAAAACACCTCGGCTTCAGCTGTCTCGACTGATGTCGGATGTGCGCGCACGCTCCTGCACAGACACACAGAGAATTTGCACTCAGGTTTTATCCAATAGCTGTCCTGCCTTTCCCCCTGATAAACACAGTGAAGTTTAACAGCGAGCACAGCAGCCTCAGACCTACGACAAAAACCACACACACACCTTAAGTCATGTGAGCGTTTGAACTTCTGCTGACTTTGAACCTCGTGCTTTTCATCGTCCACTTAATATTGATACGGCTTAGAATCTATGATGAATGTTTTTTGGTTCTTTTGCAAAAGAAAAATGTCAATCATACTTCCACCAAACAAACCCAGTGACTCGCGTTTGTTTTCTGCGTTTCGGCTGTTATTAACAGTACTGCTTTGCTTTTTTTCCGTGGCCCCTTGTTATTAATTAACAAAAAGAAAAACAAAGGCGGCGGCAGCTGGCGGTGCACACCATCAGAAGAAAAACACTCGTGAAATTTTAAAGAAGCGGCATCTTATTTTATTCATTAACAAATCCATTAAAGGGCCTTATTTCTCCCAAGTATGTAAAATATGTGCCTTTCAAGGTAGAGCTTGGGCAAATCCACTCTATCAGCTAATGACGGCACTCATTACACAGTGAAGCTGGCTAATGAAGGTGCGGTGGCCGGCCGATCCCCTCGCCCAGCATTAAGCCCTATGAAATGCTAATATCTCACTTCTAATTAAAGGATACTAAGTCCAAATGCACCTTCACGGCTAGTAGCTGGCAACATAAATTTTATTTTTCAACACTAGACTTCACCCAGAGATGTGCCTGAGCAACATTCCATTAATTCATATTTAATACCCCCACTAGTCCTGCCTTTGCTTCACTATGTGCCTCTTCTTCTCTCCCTTCCCTGTGTTACATTGTGCGCTGGCATATCATTATGCTTTCCAAGAGTTCTTTTTTTTTTCCTTTTTGATTGGTCAGTTGGCTCATGTATTACTTTTAGTGCTTCCAGAAATAAACACATCAGCACACAACAGCCTTTATGTCCATGTCACATGGGGAAAATAGAGGGCAAAAAAGAAAAACGTGTCAGTATCGTCCCTCTGCTGCACCTGTATACATTTACTATGTTTACACATCTTTGGCTGTAAATATGTTTACGAGAAAACCTGCTGCCCTTCTCAGAAACTGACCTTGAAACCAGTAAACAGCCCTTCCACAAAGTTCATTAACGTCAAAAAAAAGGGTATAGTCTTTCCCTTCAGATGAAAACAAAAGGTCAGTGCCATTAGACAATCAGCAAAATACTGTACCACTGCAATGGAGCGGAAATTATGGTCAGGCCTAACAAAATAATGAATCACGGGTTAGTCAGGAGTAAATGTTCACAACGCAGACTTTATCTTTGTTATCGTCACCAGGTGAAAATGGTGACACTGTTGACAGTTAAACATGTGACTACTTCCTTACAGCTCCTGGTGTGCTTCACAGGTATCAAAGTCACTGCAGTGACTCAGTGTTTGTGTGTTTGTGTGCGTCTGTGCGAGTGTGTGAGTAATGAGTCAGTGGCATTTTGCCAATCAGATGAGAAAGTCTGCAACTCATATCTTTTTCCAGGAATAAAAAAAGAAAAAAGTGGCTGCTTTTACTATGATTGTTCTGCTGCTTGAACTATGAATATCTAAAATACTACCACTTTGACACCGCAGCTTTTATTTAGTCACGAAAATACTGAGTCACAGGGACGGCATCATTTCAAAAATGAAATACTAAAACCTCGAGACGGCGGGCCACCTACATCCCCAGACACAAAGTCAAACGCGGCAACAAACATAACCTCACGGGTGATGGTAACTATCATCAGCTCTATTCAAAAGCCACAATAATGACTGTGCTTTCAATCTTAAGGGAGACAGTCGAGTAAGAAATAAAAAAAAAGGTTTTGAGTTCAGGCCATTACATTCCTTGGCCAAATTACAATTATCATCTAATTGTCTAAAATGACTTAAATAATAATTGTCATTTTTCAGTCCATTAATACTTGTCTGACTTGCCATAATAGTGGTGTGTTTGTAGTACTATTTATAAAGGTCCATTTTATATAATTAAGGTGGAATTGTGTTTATTGTGCAGAATTTTTGAATTTTTGGAAGTGTACAATCACCTGGCTGTATGTAGTGTTGTTTTTTCGTTATTTCCCCAGAATGGGCCATCATGTTTTTACAATAGCCCACAATTGACAAGGTTAACACCTTCTGGGTTATGAAGGTAACTGAATGCTGCACATGTTCTCTAAACACACCTGGAATGCTACTTTGTATTCTTTCACATCTGTTCCCTGATGAAGACTTTCCAAATGGACTGATTTTTGAGTTAACAGTTAACCTTGTATTTACAAAGGGTTCTTGTATCGCCCTGTTACCCTGGATATCCACTGGACGCGGAACGGCTGCGGAACGGCCGCGGAACGGCCGCGGAAAGGCCGCAGAACGGCAGCGGTGCGGTTGTGCTTCGTCCTCTGCCCGGCGCTAATCCCCACCGGGCACGTTACGGCAGCGGCACGGAGCCTTGGGAGCCAGCGGTATTCACGGAAGATCCCTCGATAATCTCGAACAG
Organism: Microchirus variegatus; assembly: GCF_963457635.1. Taxonomy (NCBI): domain Eukaryota; kingdom Metazoa; phylum Chordata; class Actinopteri; order Pleuronectiformes; family Soleidae; genus Microchirus; species Microchirus variegatus. The sequence goes on from NC_139808.1 coordinate 16,825,559, forward strand.
ACGCGAGTTCGCGAGATCCAGGGATAGACTGTGTGTATAAAGGAAACAACAACAACACAGCTTCTTTTCATTCTCCGACGTGGAAGAACTGTTGATCTGGTGTCATAAATTATTTTATGTTTCTCCACTTCAACAATCAGTCTCTCGTCGTACATTATGACTCTCCGAGACTCTCTGATTAATTGACTGTTTACCTGGTAGCACCGGTCACGACGTAATGTTGATGTGAAGTTGTGACAGGCTATATGACCTGCGTATTGTGTTTTATTTTGAAAGGGGGGCGGAAGTGTTTTACTTTGATTCTGTGTCGCTTTTCCTGTCTGGTGCGATCTGCTCTGTTGGAATTTACGAGGTTCAGCAGCGGCAGAGAAAAAAATAGAACTGCTACCTTTCAATAGCGCTCCGCAGCGCGTCTGGTGGAAATGCTCTCATTGATTAGAATGGAAGCGATTTGCAACGGCGACCGCGTCGCTGCCGTTCCGCGCCGCTGCCGTTCCGCGGCCATTCTGCGTCCAGTGGAAATCCAGGGTTAGGGTCAAAAGTACAGTCATTTTTGTGAAATTTGAAGAGAAAATTGCTTTTATTTCATCTGATATTGTGTCAGTAAAAATGTTTAATTATATTATTAGTTAATTATTTATTTATTTATATGTGAAAAGAGTGTTAACATACAAATTGCTTTACATGAAGTGCATCATTTGTCAGAGGGCAGCAGTTAAATGCGGTGGATGTAAAGGTCGGTGTTAAGAACATATCACATGACTTCTGTTTGATCCCCAGCCCAAGTATTTTCCCAGGGATTCTCCGGCTCTGTACTGTGTAAATCTCGCAGTCTGACCTTCTACATTCCTCATGCTCCGTCCTCCCCGTTCATCCACAGACACAGATAATACTGGGCAAATATCATAAACGTGAGGATTTTAGGATTGAGGTGAGGCTGTCATCATCCTCCACCAACTGGGAAAAAGAAAAGCCCATGCATCTGAAAGCACCTCATTTCCACCTGCAGCCAGACTAACCTGCAGTGAGGTTGCCTGACCCTGATGACTAATAGCATATATACAGAAAATCCCTAGGGATGCCCACACATGATTGGTGACAAAGAGTAATGTCCACTTTTAAGGATTTGATGACATTTTGCTGCTCGTGCTAAAATGACCCAATTGTGCCTGCTGCTGCAAAAGCATATCTATAAACGTTCATGGACTGAATGGGTTAAATAATATCTTCATTTAATCCAGATTAAGAAATAATTACTAGGGGATAACTGGATACTAGGGCTGTCATTTTAATCAGAAAGTCCTGATATCTGATTTAACTTGAGGGTGGAAAGTTCAAATGAATCTACAAACCCATGTGAGTTACAAACATACAGCCAGAAAGTGCATCAGACCATATTTCCCATGGCCCAGCGGATGGCGCTGTGATCGCAGCTTAGCCTGAGATCCATTTTGAATGCCCTCTTGGCCCAGTGAGGCTCGACAATCACAACAGCGAAGTATCTGATAAGTGTGTGGGAGTAATTCAGGTTCTAAACTGTAGAAGTATATATATATATATATTTGAAGGAATATTATTTGAATTCCCTTTATTCTGATATGAGTCCCATTTAGTCTTTTACCATGCTTAAACAACTCAACTGTTCACATGTGCTGATGCATTTAACACCTATAGCTATAACCTGCCATTGCAAAACCATATAATGCTCCGACTGCATAGACCGCCCTCACTCACGTCTTGGTCACATGACAGTGGTGGTGGACATCTCTCTGTACAAGCATGTCGCCTGTGTCCCATGAAGCCTTTATGCCATTTTTTTTAGTGTTTACCGGCGTTATTGGATTTTACTTGATACCAATTATTGTATCAGCTTATCCCTAATAACTACAACTGACGAAGCAGCTACAGAACCACTGAAATAAAAAGCCTTGAGAATGTTTTTTTTTTTCCTTTCTCTGCTGTGTCCCGGGATTTTCTGGTGTGATGATTTCATCCGAGTATCCAAAAGGGGTTTGTAAGTATTGCCAAGAAGTTTCCAGTTCAAAGACGGAGTCGAATTCAGGCCAGGGCGTGACCTGCAGCTGAACTGGCCTCTACTCGGCCACAGGGAGGAGGACAACAGCCACTCCAAACACACCACCCCACCCCCTGATAAATAACTTAACACAGCAAACAGAGGCCCATCACTCAGCTTATACACAGCTAACACCAGGACAGGGACAGAGATCGATGAGGAGATACAGACAAATAAAGGAAGACAGAAAGAAGACAAGAAGAAAAGAGAGAAGAAGGGAGAGAGATGGGGTACATTGTGAGGGCATCTAACAGTGCAGCGTAGATAAATATCACACAGGAGCCTGAGCCAAGCAGCGTGGAAGGCCAAGTGCTGTAAGACTGTGAAAGCGTGGCTATTTTGCCAAGCTGTGACATTTGTTTCTTATTGTCTAAGTGGCAGCTGAAAGCGTCTCTCCCTGCGAGGGCCCCTCGGCTCTGCTCTGGCCCGCTTTGACAGGGAGGTAACCATATTAGGACGTGTATGGTAAAGTAAACAATAACATAGTTGCAATGAGATGGAAATTTTTCAGCTAATGGTGTTTGTCATTCCTGTTTTCAGTGCACTGAGCAGCCCTGTGTTTTTTTTCTCTGGCCAGCCAGAGAGACTTTGTTTATGAAAACAACGCAGGAGCCAAGGCTGAACCCAGAGAAGAGAAAAAAAAAAGGAAAAAACAACTGTAAATAAATATCAGTTTAAAAAATGCCTCCACTTTCATTTGATTACATAAATAACCACATTTCTGTAGAAATACCCTTTCAGCTTCTCAGTGGCTTCCCAGCCGTGCCTGCAATATGGCAGCTATCTCCGAAAGCACACATTTTCCTCTGCAGTTTGGCTTTCCACAGCCACTGGACTTGAGCTGGAGGCTGATGAAATCAGTCATCATCAGTTCAGACAATGAGAAATATGTCAGAGAACATCTAAATGTTGGAGCCGCAGACAGGCAGCATCCGTGGTAAAATAGCCGTTTGTCGAGTTGGATTGTGGCTCTCTGTCCTGCAGAGCTCCTCTTATCAAACGATCGTGGACAGATGCCCTTGTTTCATATGCAACAGATGACCTGAGGCAATCTCTCCATCTCTGAAACTCTGCTAATATTGACACATTTTATTATGTTTTTTTTGTTTGACTCCGAGTTCTTTTGCAGCATAGGACGTTTTAGTACTATCGGGCAATCATTTTCTTGAATGAAGTGTGTTTGCTTCTGCTACGCTAGGTGGTGATATGCCCCCTTTCAGCATGTTAGTATGAGGCAGTTTCTGGTTTATCTTGCAGCTAGTTGTTAGCATAAATTAAAAATAGCCAATAATTTAAGCTGAAAGAACATAAAATCAATCTCCTCATCGGCCCAGAGAATCAGAGCAGTAGCCAAACATGTGGTCAAATGAAATAAATGAGACGCTGCTTGATACATCTGGTTTAAAAAGCAGCTACGTTTAAATCCGCGAGGATAACTATAGCCATTAGAGGTCTCCTAAAAATAAAAGACCATTAGAAATATATCAATGGTCACTTGTACGACTCACTCCATTTTATTTGGTTCGTTCTGGTAAATATTTTTCAGGTTGAGAAGAAAAAAAAAGGATGAGCATATGTTTGTGTTTGTGCACGTGTGGAAAACAAAGACTCTAATATATCCCATCCCTCATAAATAACTGCAGCTGACTCACCGCTCAATTATAAAATGATAATAATTATAAAAACTTGCACTGTGAGGCTGAAAAAGTCAAAACCACACTGCCAATGCTCACATGCATATCTAGGCAAACACTATAGTGTATACAGTTTTCTATAGAATGAAACAGAAGTAAAAGCCATAGACTTGTGTTGACTTTGTTTAGTTTTTACCCACCTCTTTCCAATTTTCTTTCCCTCTCTCTCTCGCTCCCTCTCCTTCAGCCACATTCCTAATCTCACACCAAAAAATGCAAGCTGTTTATTTGCTCAGGGCTGAAGCCATTCCATTAAGTAGCCCGACCAGGTGCTTTATCCCTAAAAGGGATTTGTTTTCTAAAATAAACAGAGAACGCAAAGTTGACTGCCAGAGTGATATTTACCATGACATGAAATGATTGCAACAAATCAAAACTGTCCAAGTATGAATAACTTTGGCATGTCTCCCCTCACATAGTCACAGAGCTTCAGTGGTCAAACAGGAAAACCATAAACAAAACTGCTTTAAATATGCCATAACATAATATACAGTTTTGTTTTGGGGGGGAGCTGGGGCTGTTTATACATATGTTGACTGAAGTATCGTTTCAGTGCAGTGTAGCAGATGCTGGCCTCAGTAAAGACATTCTGCTGTGAAGATAACAAATCAATCCATGTTATTATTTCCATTTCATCTCTTTCTGCAGTGCAGACACGAGGCCAAAAGTGACACTTTCTTTCTCACTTTTTGTGATTTTCTTTTTCATCTTGCTGCAAAAACAACTCATCTGCAGATCGGACTTTGCTTACGTCCGCCGCCTCAGTCAATCTCACGTAAAAGACTGTGTCACAATGACCAGCCTTGCACCGGGTGGCAGATGGACATTATCGGAGTTCCTCGCCCCCTTCCTCAGTGGGCTGTTTAGACATCGGTCAATATTTCCCAGACATGTCTGTTTCATACTGATAGAAAAATAGATTGAAACTCACCAAATGCATTTCCCGCCACCATAAAAGGACATTTTAAGTAGCTTGCGGACAAAGTTATCAGTGAAGTTCTTTCTACCTTGACAGAAGATAATTCTCATGGAAGTTGAAGGTGAGAATAACACTGGTTTCACACTGGATGCATGTGCATTTACCCTATTTGACCACGCGGATTAATAAGATATTCAGTTTCTGATGTTAACCTATGGCCTACGCATCTCAAGCACATTTTTTGAGGGGGAATAGACTACTCATCTATTTTCCCACATGTACCACATGGATCTCACAATGAAATTATAGCGAAAATGATCTTTCACCCCAGTTTCAGCATCTATTTCTCTGACATATGCCACACAGCATGCACTGTTTCAAAGTAAAAGCACAAGGATTTCAGTTCACTGATTCCCCTTAATTATTAATTAACAACTATTTATTGTGAATTATGTGCAGCGTCAATGGATGTGCGGCCTCTTATTGAAGAATCCTGGCATTTATTGTGTACAGACGAGTATTTTAAGTATTTTAAAGTATGTTTTTTTGATTTTCAAAGGGGAAAAATGTAAAACAGCAGAGGCTCCACAGCAGCTTTGCGGCAGGCGGACAGGAGACACGCACATGGTGTGAAACCGGCTTCAAAGTCTTGGTGTGTTGTGTGACAACAAGTATAAGGAAAACACATTTAACAGTGCAACCTGTTTAGATAGACAACAGAGAGGCAGTGTGTGTCCTGATAGCAGCTGATGCGGCCACAGGAGCAGAGAATCAGATATGGAAAACAGACGGAGGCCAGGTGAGGGTGTTTAGAAGACTCCGGCACATCCTGTGATTTCAATCAACAGGAGGAAAAAAAGGGAGCAAGCATGCCGTTGCTTCACGCTCCTGCCTCTCGGCCTCCATTGTGACATCTTTGTATGCACGATAATTTTTCATTTTCACGCTGCCTTGCATCTATTCTGCCGTCGCTGTTTTTAACTACAGCAGCCAAGCTTAGAGAGTAGATTACGGTACTTACAGTGCATGAAAAACAGAGCAACAAAACTGCCAGTGACAGAAGCGTTTAACTTTCCTGCTAGAAATCTCCCCCATGTGGCACTTTTGCTACAGCGAGTTGTTTATTATGTTCCAAGCTAGGCATAAGCGATTAAAGGAGCTCTTAAGAAATCAAAGTGTTATAAATGCATGGAAACACAGCCGGCTGTAAATGCCACAGAATTAGAAGCTTACCAAGCCTAATACTAATACATGGCAATTTTCAGCTTGATGCTGATATAAAGAAATTACTTTTTTCTTTTTTTTTTAAGTAAGCAATAAATGCAGTCAAGGGAACTATTACAGATTCCCTATTTTCATACCAGCACAAATCTGCGCACGGCCCCTTCTGAGAGTTCAACTCATGAATCCATTTGTATATTCCTAACACTTCCATGAAAAAAGTGGATTAAACAAAAGCTAAAAACTAAGGCAATACAAGCCAAATCATTTACAGAAAAGGATGAACAACAAAATAGACAACTGTCTGTATGGTGGGGTGCTCTCCTCTCCCTTACATGGACTCATACGACTTGGATCAAGTGCAGAATGAGACGATAACGTTTTGAAGAGAAGCACATTTTGGACATCTGAAAATTCTTAAGAGCAGAGGCACTTTTTGTTTCAGGAGAGTTAAATGCCATGGGGTCCAAATCAACAACACACGTACTATAAGAGGCAGCTCAGATAGGACCAAAAGATATCATGTGTGATGTGTCAATCAAATTCTTGTTTTTCAATGAGGCCCAAATGCGGTGAAAATGGACACAATGCATACCTTTAAACACACAAACATACTGTGTCTGACTCTATTGCGCTTTAAAGGAGCTAAACACCAATGCATGCTAAACGTATTAGGGGATTTCTGCATTAGGGATGCAATTACAATCATACTGAAAACCAGTGTCAGGCTGATTTAGCCACATTAACAATAATTACACAACACTTTAGAAGAATTCTGGTCTGAACGGACATCTGGAGTTGGCTGTGGAGAGGGGCCTGCTGGAATGGACCTCGCAATGTGGAGAGTGCTCTCATGATTAACAACAGCGACATGAATCCACCACTTCAATTAGGTCCTAGTTTCTTTTTTTTTTCCAGGTGCGTGGGACATACAGTCTGAATCAAATGCAAGATGTGTCTGAGTGTAATGATGACATTTACAGCAGCGTTTTCCCAAATCTATGGAACAGGACTGCAGCAGGGAAAACTATTAGGCAATATTTATCACATTGTTATTAAACTGCTGCTCAGAGACAAACTGTCCATAGAACACATTCAGGACTTGAATGAAGGCAAGCTCTTTTCTACAGAGATGAGCGGATATGATATTCAGGATCGATATTGGTCAGGTACTGGTCAACATCAGTGACATTGCCTCCAGGAAACTTAGGTGCAGACAAAGGCAGATTGTATGCTGTTGCTGATTGTATGCTGACGAAAATATAATATAAATAAATAAGTAAAATATAATTTGTGAGGAGGTAAAATTGCGATTGTAATACAGATTTGTTTGCGTAGTCCAACTGAGCGTCCAGGTCACGTTTTTAGCAAAATAAACCCTTTTCTAAAGCTTTTTAAAGGCCCTTCGTGTTTTCTCTATGAAGCCGTCCTGTTTAACGCCATGTGTTTCTTTCCTTCCTTCCTGCCTGCTCAGATGCGATAGAAAATGTGTCACTTGTTGTGCAGCGCAGGAATATTACCACAGACACAAAAACAACAATAAAAGAGATAAGAAATTATAATTATAGTTGAAAGGGAATGAGAGAAGGCGATAACGGCATGGTTGACGCTGCACAAGACAGAAAGCAGGCGCTCAAACACACACAGATTTCCATGTATTTGGACAGCCTAAACAAAGCCTTAAACCCAAGCAGTTAAATCTTAACCTTAACCTTAACCAAACCACAGTTCAAATCTTAGCCCAAACTTAAACCGTTCCTCAGAAATTAGGTTCTGTCTCATTAGGGTAAGGTTTTGGTCTCCATGAGGACTACTGGTTCCAAGAATGCCAGCGTTCATGGCAGAAAAAGGTTAACACACACACACACACACACACACAGACACACCACAACCCTACAGTTCTTCTCTATCTCACCAGGATCGCTCCAGCCAAAGCGTTCACATCCAAACCTCCGTAGATAGGGAAGCGGGTGTGGGAATCCAGCATGAGATACCAAACAGACTGACAGACTGACATGCCAACGACAACAAGACAGTGCACGTTCAAACACCCCCCTTGTTTGGTAAACACAGAATTACCATATTTCAGCCTTTCCTGACAAATGTCAACATGTCCAAACAGACAAAAAGCTCCACACATCTTCATTTCCCCTTCAACTTTTTTTTAATACTAATTAAAACAAACAAAAAAACTCTGTACACAAGCTCTCTGACCTTCAATAGAGCACTCCTTTTTTTTTACTCACCATGATTTTGTCTCAAAGCAGCGGGTTCTCAAACCACTGACAGTGCACCTGTCACACATATGCACGCAAAATACAGTACACAAACAAGACAACCACACTGCATTCAGTTAATTATTGAGCCAATGCAACGCAGCATTCACACACACACGCACACACACACTGAACAGTGAGTCTGGTGAATGATTGTGTGTTTACCTTCTACAAGGACTTGCTTATTTAAAGCAATCTTCAGTTCCTGCTGTGGTAAAACAACCTCCTTGCCCTGCAGACACAAAATGGAGAATTATTTGTAGTTATGAAATAATAACCACTACACACTATAGTGCTTGTCACAGACACCAACAATACAATTTAGGAAAAAAAACAAAACAAAGAGAAATACACGAGCACATGGGTGTAAAACCTCCATTAACAAGTAGACCACCAGTTGCTATCGACTGCAATTGAGAACATGCACAAACAGCCTCACACATGTCATCGAGAGAAATCATCAGAGAGATCAATGCTCTTCATGCTTGTACTATTTGCCTTCCTTTCATTTGTGTGAGGTTGCACCAGTCACTGTTCCTCTGCCACAGCTGCCACAAACACGCACCCACCCCGTTAGCTCTGAGCCCGGCACTGAGCACCTTCCCGTTTATCCGCCCGTAGCCTACGATTGTCAACGCCTGACAAATGTCCATCCGTCTGTTAAGTACAACGACACCCAGTCATGATAACAAGTGAACAATGACACTGTCTGATGTGAGTGAATGGTTTATTTGCAAGACAAAACCTTATTACTGACAGCAGATGCCCTTCGAGGCCGCCCTGGTGGTGAAAAGATCTGTACCTGTACCTGCTGTGCCCGGACTCAACTCCCCATGGACGGCTCTGATCTGCATGCACACAGCTTTCCTAACTGAGCACTCAACCCAGACAAGAGGAAGATGAAAAAAGGGAGAGAAAAGGAAACAATCTTATTTTTATGGTAAACTGAGAAGTGACTGGGGGGCAATATCTCAGGTGCATTTGAATAAAAGCATTAAAGCATATCCAAATATGAAGGGGAGAGACTCTCTCCCACTGTTCTTTTTTTTTTGCCGTTTACATTTGGCAGTCAAAACTGTGGCCAGGCATTTGTGCAAGTGTTTATCTAAAGCAGACTGAGCAGAGATAAAAAACACAGCAGCCCAAACTTGCCCAGTTTCAGCATTAATTATGTGTTAAATGCCCTTGTTGAAAATCAGAGTCAACACACAGCTCGCTCTGAACTCTACTGAGGGTTAGAACAATCATCGAAAAATGGACTATTCCCACACAACTAGCCTATTATTGTGATTCATTACACTTCAATTAACATATCATCAATGGAATCGTAAATCAATGGCAAGTGGTGACAAATGACAGATATTTTCAGTTTCAAACTACTAAACATCATTAATTCCCATCACCTGAAAGAGCCCCGGGAGCCAAATGAGTTTACCCAATGCATAACATCCATTTAGATAAATGTTCTATCATTTTAATGATGGGAAAAAAAATTGTATTGGAGAGAATCGGCAACAATGTGATCCTGATAGCAGCTGTATTTTCTCCTTGTGATATAATGCTCACTTTGTAATACCTAAACAGATAATTGTCTCCATTTCAAACAGCACAAGGCTGTAATATTGCCATTTAGAACAGTGGGGGTGCAGAGAACGTAGGGTGAGGATAAACAAGCACACGCTGCTTCACCCGGTTGGGAAAAACCGAGCCCATCACACACTCCCACATTGAGATTTTAGGGAAGAGAACAACTCCTGGTTGAGATAATTACCCACCTAGGAGGGTTATGTGCACGCTCAGTGAGCGGCCCGAGCTGAAAATATGAATCAAAATGCAACAATTGCAAAAAAGACAACAGAAACAAAGGGGGATTTTGCAAGGTTCTCTTGTAAAAATCTGAAGACGATGATGTGGGTGTGTTGTACGAAGTATAAAACGGCAATAAAAAAACTTTTGACAAAGACATACCTCATGCTAGTAACAAGACTGGAGCAGTAGATAACACACAACTGTTATCCTGGCACTTTTAGAGGTGCAGATGATCCTCATAAATGTTTCCATTCTCTATGCAAATAGCGCAGGGTTCATTGTAGCAGTGGTGGCAGTGGTGGTGGCGAGGGGGGAGGAGGGGGGGGGGGACATGCAAACATCCTATTTTCAGAGGCAATGGACAATCATGAGGGGTTTTTGCTATGGTAATGAACTGCAGTGGTTACATCTGAGCACGAACAAAGACTCATTTTATCCTGTCCACAAACCTGTGAAGTGGACTTTCCGTATTTGTGAGGGGGGGGTCATGGCTTCACAATATGCTCTCTAGTCCCAGGTATGTTATCAGTGCCGTTGGCTTTGTTGTAAGATAGCATGTTCAAAATATGAATTAATACCCCTCCACTGAAATGCACCCAATCCCAACAAAAGGCCCCGCATTCACTGTGGACAGCTCTTCAGCTCCTCTAATGGACAGGCTCTCCTCTCTCTTCACATTGTGCAGACAAAAAGATGAGAGCCCATGAATATTTACCACTAAGTAAAGTTATTCCATTAATTACTCTAAGCACGCTTAATACTGTATCTGAGGCTACTTCTGTGGCTGCCTGTTAATGAACCTTCACACATCATTACCATATTAATTAATGCTCAACTCAATGGCTGTCAATAGGAGGCTGCCAGAGTTGTCTCTGGGTTCTTTACAGCCCGTCCTGGATGTTTCGATCACTTAGTATCAGCATCTGAATAAATCTGCAGTATCTATTTATCATGCCGGGGATTAACGGTGTGTTTAAATAAGAGGCGGAGAAAAAAAAAAAAAAGAAGTTGTGACACTGGTTCAACACTCCTGGAGGCTGGTGGAACAATCAGTCAATCACTTAATCAGTTGTAGAGGGGGAATCAGTGGAACTCTGGTCGATGGCTGCTCTGCTACCACCTGCAGCCACTGTTTGGCTCCATTCACACACACACAAAAAAAAGAAAATCAAGCAACTGTCATTGTGTACCTGATAATTTACATTCAAATAGAAGTTAATTTCATATATGACTACTTTAATCGAACATCTGGAGCATGATACGTTTGCTGGCAATACTCTAAATCCTGAATTCAACAAAAAGGGGTAGGACTTTTCAGTATCTGTCTGTCCTCTTTATTTATAAAAGCCTTGTTGAGAAAAAAATGTATGGATTCCGCAAAGAGATAAGATAAGAAAGGTCTTTTACACAGGTGTTTGTGACACATTCAGCTGATATACATAGATGCTTAAACTGGTATATTATCAATTCAACCATTCATTTTTGCTGATAAATATCCAGCATTAAAGACAGCACAAACAAAAAGGGCGAGAGATACAGTAAATCCCACCCCACAAAAAAGAGCAGCAGGCCTCATGTAGAATAGTTTATTCAAATAGTAGTTTTCAGTTCACAAATATGCCTCACATAATCTGATTTTGGAGGGAATTTATTTTAATCCATGGCTGGCAGTAAATGTATCAGCCTTTAAAACTCGACATGAGGGTGTAGGAGAGTTAGTTGGAAGTCAATGATGTGTATATACAGGGTCACTGGTGTTTGTTTTTAGGGTGTGTACAGGAGATTTTCCAAGTCACTGTCTGTGCCGTGAAGCACAAGGAAATCTAAAGCGTGACTCACTTTTCGACAAACGCAGCTGCTTACTGTATGATGTGATCTGTTAAAAAGGGCTGACTGTACACTATTTCTCCCCTCTTTTCTTCAAGGATTTTATTAAGAAGGACTGATTAAATGAAAAACATGTCTGAGTCTTGTAAAGACAAAAAAAAGAAGTCAGCATTTGAAAAAAACTGAGAAAAAAAACAACCACTGGGGTTTTTGTTTTGGTCTTTTTGATGTGATTGGCAGGATCTTGGTGTTGTAACACCCACACAGACTGTAAACAACAGCACTTTCTGACACGCAAACAGATTCAAAACCCAATTAAACCCAACTTCAATCCAGCCGACTCTTATTCTGGGTGCTTTTTTTTTCTAAGCTTAAAAGGCAACTGTGCAGTCTGGTGAATGTCAGGCCTGTCTGATCCCCTAGATTCTTTGGACCTGCCCTCACGTTCTGCTGAGCTAAGAACTAAGTACACAGAGTGCACACAGAGAGCTTTGCTGCCTTAATACCAAGGTTGTGGAATTTCACTCCTAAACCAAAACAAACAAGAACTAGTATTTCCATTTAAATGAGCGTGCTGAAGACAAAAGTCTTCTCAAGTGGATGCAAAGGCAAGGCAGCTTTATTAATAATGCACTTCTCGTACTGTTCATGAAGGGTAGATTCAAGATGACAAAACACAAGAGACGGAAATGACAGCAATTAATACAAAGTCGTAAAATACAGCAATGGAACAAGGGTTTTCTCTTGGTTCTCTGGCTTCCTCCCACAGTCCAAAAACATGCAGATTTGGGGATTAGGTAAACTGGTCACTCTAAATTGAATGTGAGTGAATGGTGGTGTGTCTCTATATGTGGCCCTGCGATGGATTGGCAAACTGTCCAGGGTGTACCCCGCCTATCGCCCTATGTCAGCTGAGACAGGCACAGCACCCCCCGTGACCCTCCGGTGGAAGATAAAACGGTACATAATGGATGGATGGAAGTCTTAAAGAGGTACAAGAAAAAATATGTCATTTGTTATTAAATAAAACTTCTACTTGAAAATAAAAATATCTACTTGAAAGTTTACTTTCAAGTAGATATTTCATGAAAGGGCATAAAGCATAAAAGCCCAAATAACAAAAAATACCAAACATGTAAGATAATAGATATGATAACAATGATATGGCCCTGAAAGATGTTTTCAGAAACAATTTAAAAACCGCATACAGTAAATGCCGCTTCTACTACTGTATAACTACAGGCTTGTATGACATTAGCAATTCTACTGTATACTGCCAGGTCCTTTAAGAGATTCAAATATATGCAATAAAACTTTTAAATCAAGTCTGTGGGAAACTGGCAACCACTTTAGAGACTAAAGAATTGAGATGAGTCAGGCTGATATTTTATTTTTTTGCTGAAACTCCTGAGTTCTGTGTGAGTTGTCGGTGCCTGATTTGTCTTTGTAGGGAAATCCTGTTAAGCACGTGCACATCACTGTGCCTTTTCAGGAATTCTAACCTAAAAATCACTGGAGAGCTGCACTTTGTGAATTACTTCATCCTGAGAGAAGAACAAGCTGAGGATCCGCAAAAAAAAGTCTCATGAAATGAGATCAGTCAAAAAGTCAAACTCTGTACAGCACACAAAGGGCCAACACGGCAGTGAACATTAAGCAATCCTATTTTTATAGCCAATCCCTGTCAGTTCTACCCAGCCGTATCTGGTTTCCACTCTCACCCAGGTCCCAGCTCCTCTCTGACCACAGATCCTGTGCACTATTAATATCAATAAGCTGCAGATTCCATTTCCCAAGACAGAGACAAAGAGAGAACACGAGGTGCTGAGTGAGGGGAGGAACTAATATCTTCACGCATCACTGTGGGTCTACCACTTACTATCACCTCCAACCTTACTGCACTGAGGAAATAAAAAGAGGAGAGGGAGGCCGTTGTGCACGTTTGCACACATACATGCACATGCACACACCTGCATAGTGTAACAGAATGCACACCTACGCAAGGGGAATGCAAATATAAGATAACTGCTATTTCACAATCGTTTGTTCACTTTTAACTTGCAGGACATGCTGTATTTCTTCAGGTTCAACTATGTGTGGAGTTGTTTTTTTGCACTAATTTCCAACAACAACTCTTTGTTCGGCTAATATTCCAGGTTTATTAGTGAACGTATGGCCTAAAACACTGGCCTAACCCTATTGATTATTGTAGTAAGAGTATATGGTTTATTTTATTCCATTCACTCAATAAGTTAAAAATGGAAACTTCAATTAAATAAATAAAAATGTTATTTGTACTTATGAGACACTTTGATGACTTAATTCACAAATCAGATATTACACTACAAGACACACACACACACACACACACACACACACACACACACACACACACACACACACACACACACACACACACACACACACACACACACACACACACACACACACACACACACACACACACACACACACACACACACACACACACACACACACACACACACACACACACACACACACACACACACACACACACACCACGTCCACTCACGTGCCATAAAAGGCAAGAAGGGGAGGAGGAAACTCATTAGAAAAAGTGTAAAAAGACAATAAAATCTTTTACGGACTCACCCACCAGCAGTCAAAGAGACTTCCATCATGTTCATGAAGCGGTGTGTGTAGATGCAGATTTCCCCTTTCCAAGCACTGAGGGTTTTCAAATCAAAGTGTGAAAAGGAGAGCCTCCAGTGAAAGGCGCAGGTATGGAGAAGTTGAAGTGCTGTGTGGTAGTGTGGTAGTGTGTGTGTGTGTGTGTGTGTGTGTGTGTGTGTGTGTGTGTGTGTGTGTGTGAGTCCACACGTGTATGAGATAGAGAGTAAGAGAGAGAGAGCTGGAGCCCAACTGCAGAGTTGAGAGGGACTGAAGGTATGTGGTCTAAACACAACAAAAGCCAGTGCCTCGCTCTAGATTAAATATGCAGGAAGAGGCCCCCTTCGCATAAACACAAACACTCAGCAAATGAAGAACTGGCACAGAGCAGATGCCTGCTGAGAGCCCTACCTGTCCTGGCCTCTTTTAATTAGACAAGAGCAGGCAGAACAAATGAACATCAGCACCGTTACACAAGGCGGAACAAAAGGAAGGGGGAAAAAAAGGAGAAAATGCTTCACATTCAGTGTCCTTAATGAGAAGAGCAAAAGATTTGGATTTTTCTGGTATGGCTGTTTGCTTTAACACCTTTCCTGAAACCACTACATTTAAAACAAAACATCCCTAATTATTCCATTTTGTTGCACACTGTGAATAAAACTCTATCAATCTGATATTAAAAAAAGTACATGAAATTGTAACCAGAGCACGAAGACCATTTAATTACAAACCTTAAACACTAATTAAATTCTAAAATATCAAATTTAATTAATTTCAAAAAAGGGTCCTCTTTTTTATGTGGGTTTTCATTAAACCTTGTGGTCTTTTTATTAATCTTTACGTATTCTTCAGCACCTCCTGCAGGAACATGGTGTTGAAAAAAGAGTAAAAGATGGTTTATAGCAAGACAAATCATTTATTAAAAAGAGGGAAATCTCCTAAATAGGAAATGTTCTGGACGGTTGGACAGTTTGAATCCAGTCAGGACGTTGGATCTGCTTTTCCTAGTGTATTCTTTCAAAAGACACAACATTCCCCTTGCTTCTTATTCTTTCCATCTATCTATGACTGCCTCTGTGCTTTTTTTTTTTTGCTTTTTTTTACTTATTTAGATCAGGAATGCAGAAGCATGTGGTGTTAGGGGGGAAACAACCAGGCTGTCACAGCTTTAAAAACAAAAGAGAGAGAGAGAAAGCTAAGCCTCTCCAGAAAATCTGGAGAGAAAATCAGACACAGAGTGACACATAGACACATACTGATGTGGCCAATCAAAGATGCCACTGAATCCCCTTAAATAAATCTTTTTTTTTATGTGTGGGAGGAAGCGGAGGGGGGGGGGCATCTAGGTGACACTGCGAAGGGAGGGGTGAGAGAGAGAAATTGCGGGGTGAGAGGGAGGTAAGAGAGACAGAGAAAGGGGAGTAGAAATGAGACCTCTGGAAAATAAACAGAGTATAGGGTTTCAAAGGCAAAGGGGGACACAGACATTCCATTGTTCAAGCCAATTATCAGTGGAAAATAATAACAACAGATGGATCCAGAGTGGCCAACTTGTGCCAGAGCGGCCTGGCGCTGAAGAGCAGATGATGAAATGTGAGAGTGCTGTAGGATGACTTCTTTTTTTTCGAGATGGGGACACACACACACACTACACATATACACACACAAATATCCACACACCAGATGTGAACCTCCACATGGACAGTTTAATATGTGCTCTTTCTCTCTGGCCACCACTTGTGCTGGGCGCTTTTTGGCATACCGGACAATGGCAGACACTTCCATGTGTTCAAAACGGGCTTCTGAAGTCAGACGATACATATGCTGCTGCCGTGTTGCAGTGTGATACATACAAATCCCTGCATTCCTTCTTTATTCGGCAGAGGCGGCTCATTTGAAACACATGCTACTACGCTGTAACTGGAGAGCGACGACGACATCGCGACGTGTAAGTTAGAATTCAACCTGAAGTGTGTAACCTCATACCATTGTCACGCGAGTTAGCACGCCGCTGATTAAGCCTTGCGGCTCCACACGACTCATGCGTTTGTCGGCAGAGCAGTGTTTAGAGTTTGTGTCACCCAGCGACATTCCTGCACACAGGAAATGATGTGTCAGACCGAGGCCACAGTGACACTGCACTATAAAAGCGGGACAACTACAAACAGGTTGGAGAGCTGCTAAAAATCAGTCGTTCAGCTGCTGCTGTATATGCACATTGGCTCCCTCAGTCGGGTCTGACAGCATTGCTTGGCATCCGTGACATCATATCTGTTCATGAAGACCAAACAGAGGACCAAAGGTTACGCACTGCAGCTTTAAGACCTCTTTCCGTCCCCTTTTATTTAAAACAGCACATATCCCAGATGACCTGTCGTGAT
This sequence comes from Microchirus variegatus, assembly GCF_963457635.1. Taxonomy (NCBI): domain Eukaryota; kingdom Metazoa; phylum Chordata; class Actinopteri; order Pleuronectiformes; family Soleidae; genus Microchirus; species Microchirus variegatus. Next base: position 16,842,412 of record NC_139808.1, read on the forward strand.
GTTTTCATTTGATGTTCTCCAGCGGGCCTATAACACTCACAGACAGACAGGCAGATGCAGCAGCGCAGCAGAGACAAACCTCACCGACTCCGGCTTCATTCACAGATCCCTCATATCAGCCACAGATTGACAGGCAGCGGAGGAAGGGTGGGGGTTGGGGGGTTTGGGGGGCTGCAACCTTAAAACAAAAGCAATTCTCTGTGTGCCTTGTCAAGGCTGCGAGATGACTGCAGATAGCACTACAAAAGATCAGCCTGTCCTTTTCTCAAGAAAAAGAGAAGTTTTCGTTTCATTAACTCCAGACTGAAGCGTAATTATCTCCCTGCAGACCTTAATCACCAACAGAAGGATAATAGAACAAAAACCAGTCTCTTCTTCATTCATTAAAGGGTTTCTTTTAGTTGTTGTTCTTTTTTTTCTCCCTCTTCTGCACTTTAGATGAATCCATCAAATAATCCAAAGGAATCGTGGGTGTCACAAGGAAAGTCTCACTTTACTTCACGGTCAGCTGCAGTGGACGAAAGCAGACTTGATTGACAATTTGACCTGTTGACCGGGCAACACGACCAGCTCACACACACACACACACACACACACACACACACACACACACACACACACTGGAAGGGTAAAAAAAAAAAAAATGACTTGAAACAAAATCAGATTAAATGCCGCAACATCTGTTTGGATTTGTAATTAATCTAAATATCCAAGGCTACATCCACACTCTTGAGTTTTGTTTAAAAATGCATAAATTGTGTCCAGGTAGTCCAGAAAATAAAGAGGCTTGAAACCACTGCTCTCTCCATCCGAGTGTGAAAACTCCGGGGCAACATTTTGGAAATAATGACGCAGTTACCCGCACTCACTGATCCACCATGACTCGACTATCAGCGATGAACAAGAATCCTCTGATAACGCCGACTTTAATTTAGACACGTATCTCGATATGTGCGGTCACTTCAGTATGGTACTTTACTCTTGCACATTGTGCACATTTTGTGTCGACAGATTTTTAAATCTCTTCTTTTTACAGTGTTTTCAGCCTCAAGAGTTCAAGGTCTTGGTTACATGTTGTGCTCATCTGGGTGCTAGAGTGCAGGTGCAGTATTCCGTTTCATTCATATTACATGAATTATACATTCTTTGAACGCTATTTATCGTTTATGCTTTGCGTCTTATCATTGGCGGATTACTTCTAATACGTAGCAGTCAAGCTAATCCGGACACAGATGTACTTTATCTAAAAAGAACGATCATCAAATAAAAATATAGTTGGACGAATGTAGCAAAAAGTTGCACGAACGATAAATCCACGGCTGATTGTACGGTTGGGATTTCTATAGCAGGGAAGGAAAAGAATTGAAAACTTTGCCCAGATTTAATTAGCTTAGGATAAATAATTGCCATTAGCGTATCTCGTCAAATGGGGTTGAGGCGTTTTGCTGGGAAACAAGTCATATTTTTGGATGATGAGGAGACAAAGCGTTTTCAAACAGGAACTGGCGAGCCATCAGCAATTTTAGTGGCTGACACTGAGGTCGAGTTAATTAGACTATTGTCATTTTAATCAGGACAGCTCGGCGGCCATCACTCCCTGAAAGAGCCAGTGGACTTTAAAAGGCTGAGGGATTTTTGTGAACGAGCATGTGTGTGTGTGTGTGTATGTTGGGCCCGAGGTGTCACGCAGCTATGGGTTATAGAGTATGGTCTGGTTCCCTCACATGCTTAGAACATTAATGAGCTGGAGACACAAGGAAACAAAGGAGCCTGAAGGATCACCAGGGGAAACTACTCGCCTCTGCTCTCTACTCATGTCTCTGTTCATTTGAAAAATAATTTAAATATCAAATATTTGAAATAATTTGCTTCTCCCTGGCTATCAGATTTTAAATAGGGGGGTCTTTCATGTCTTCGTTATTGTGTTCTTCGCTGGCATTAGCATTTAAAACATAATTAATGTAGCCATATTTTCTAGGTGCTTACCATTATGTTACAATAATGGTGTATTTTTTTTCAGATTTCCATACTTTATGAATACAATGGAAAGATCATAATAACACACCAAAGAATGACAAATGATATATCACAGATTTGCTGAATATCATTAATCTAAAGAGGATATTTTTTTTTTTTTTTTTTAATCAAAACTAACAAAGGACTGGATTTTACCTGTTATAGACGCTCTAGACGAAAGTCACTTTGCACCGTTTGTGAAAAAAAATAAGTCAAAGATGGTACAGCCAGCACTGCATGAATCTGAGTTTGGCCACCAGAAATCAGAGTGAGATCTGGGACAAGGAGTTGAAGCGCAGAAATGTCAGTGGAACTCTGCCAATCAGCAGGAGTGAGTTATTAACACCAAAATATCTGTCATTTTTCCCCTGGACATAGTTTAAGGTCATCTGTGGTCAAGGTGACAAAGGAAAGCTGTGGACAAATGCTTGTGAACTTCCCCCTGTGACACCAGCGTCAGCCCCGGGGCAGGACTGACCAATGACATGAGCCAAGTGTACAAAGAGAACAATGTTGACCACTGCAATATTTCATATTCACACACACCTCAAGGGAAATGGCATTTGAAAGGGACTAGAGCAGGTCTGGCATATTTGACTCAATGCCCATATCTCCCTATTTCTGTTTATGATTATATTAATAGTTCCATAAGTTAATTCCTCTTTTTTCTTTTTTCAAAAATGAGGCATTAATATTTCACAAGGATTTAATATTAATCTGATCAGAAATTATCTTCCCTCAATAATTCAAAATAGACATTAATAATTCACTAAAAAAGTCTGTTCAGGACAGTCATGAGAGAATAAACTATAAATGTGGGAGCATGGAAAAGTAGCTGTAAATACAGCAACAGCAGAATCTAAGCTGCTGGTAAACTGTGGGCAACTTCAGAGTTAGTGTAACTCGGTAGCAAGGACAGCTAATTAGGAAATATTCTCTGGTCTGGATTGATTGCAAGTATCATGTCAATCACTTGATGCAACGTAATTCCACCATGCATCACAACACACGGCATCCTCAATTTTCCATATTAAAGCTGTTGTGTGAAACTTTTAAATATAAACTTAGCATCTGTTGGATGTAAATTGTTGCGTGCGGCTGAAAACACAAAGAAGCACCAACAAAATGTTGCACATGTGAATTATACTGTTTGGAAATAAAAAAAAAAGTGTTGTTGATGCCCATTATTGGCCCTGCACTGCTGGTGCTTAAACACAACGCTCCCTCAGTCAGGTCTGATAGTATTGCATGACAGATATCAAACGAAGGTCACAGCATACAATAATGTTACATAGTTTCTGTTCAGGAAGAGCAAAGAAAGACGGAATAATAATGTTTGTTATCATCGATTATGTGGCCTCACTGAAGATTATACCAACTGTCTGTTTTCACCTCACGCTGGTTTGTAATCTGGTTTTTAACAACCAGTGACTGTTGTCTCCACTCCACTCGTTCAGTCAGAGATCAAGAAGACACTTAGACTCCGATGCTGCTGCACAATTCAAATCCTTATATTATCCTAAGTTTTACCATTAGAGCCTTGCAGGGATTAAATAGTTGGAAAAAAAAGGCTCTTATCTTAATTTGACATGGAAGCCAAATCTCTGGCTCGCTGGTCAACTCTGTTGCAGTGAACACCTCACTTACAACTCACTTTGGCTGCTGCACCAATCGTAATATATGGTAATAAGTGTGCAATATTATGGTAAGAAGCTTATTTCTAATGTAATTCCCACATTTGAAATAACAATGGTAATAGTGTATTAATAAGGAGAAAACATAATAGTTATTTCCATCGTGATATCAGGTAGAAGCTTGGTAAAGAGGCTTACTACCTTGAAAATGTCTGCAAATCAAAATGGATAATTACGGTGTAATACTTTTTCAAAATTCATCCTCCCGTATGTCTCAAACATGTTTTAATAATTCATTACCATTAAAAAAAAAGAGTGGTATTACCATAATGTTACATAACTATTTCACAATTATTATTATACTATCACCATCATGTTACTGTATTCATGTAAAGTGTTACCAGAAGCACATATTACACGAGAATGACGTCGCAATCCAATTATCAAACTGAAAAATAAAGAACGAAACATGTGCAGAGGCTCAGGCTTATTCCTCAAATGATGTCCTCTAATGGATCACAGCTTAACCTGCTCGAGTCCATCGAGATGCCCATTTCCTTTTGTAATTTTTCTTTTTTTGGGCGGGTGAGTCTACCCCTCTGCCTGCCTGAAAACCCGACCAATTTCCACATGCACTTTTATGCCAGATGGAGGGAGATATTTCATTGCCGCACAGTGGAGACTGATAAACTATTAATCACTGCAGGTGGACAGTGACACCTGCTAAATTTAGACACATAACGTTAAGTAACAGCTCGCCCTCCCTCCCTACCTTTTCCCTTTAAATTATTCATTAGAGAGGCTTGTTATTGCACAGCATATAGAATTAAGATTTTTGAATTCTCACATAATTACAGCAGCTGATGTCAGACAGTGGCCAGGGCCTGTTCCCTGACCCCTCTGTCCTTCTTCCACTACACACCCTCCCTGTTTGACCTACAGTAAGACAATGAGTTAAGAGAGTGAAGGAGGAAGACTCTGGTGGATGAAGACTTGACTAATCAGTGCAATGAGATGTATATTTATTAAGGAAAAGGTACAAATAAAGTTGTAAGTATGTATTGGAACTCAAGAGGTTAAGTTTGTCCATTGTGGACTGTTGTAGCTCAGAATGGCAGCCTTCAGTTCATACATTCAGGTGATTGTACACTTAAGGCCCTGGCGATTTGCGTCATCAATGCGTAACACGCAGGCTTAGATTTAGCAAATACCACATTGGGTGCACGTGGACAATACATGTGCGAACTGAACTTCCAAACAGAAAAAAACATTTCGGCAACAGAAGAAATAGTCGCCAAGGACAGTCATCCGGGACTCGACCTGGCAACCCACAAACTGGCTGACACCCCGACTCCCCTGCCCGACACGCCTTTCAGCTGTGAGCCGCTCAAACCAGACGTGTCCAGGGGGGGCCGACGTTGAGCACCATTCTCTTCTTCTTCTTTGATAGGAATGCGTCCTAGTACCTGCGTCCACACTTGTGGATACTACAGGACCCTGACACGAGAGTATAGCAATGCAAAGGGCACTTTGGCACACGCCATGTGTGCGGAAGTATACCGGGGCCTTTAAGTGTAAAAAATTATTATTCTACATTCAATTTCTGCTGTAGCGCTTCTTTCCATTGACTACTACTACCATGCAACATGAAATCATTAATTTAATACATCCAAAATAACCGTTGCCATGGATTTTAATGAACATCGCATTACTTATGAAAATAAATTAGAGAAAGGCTGATAAAGATTTCTGTTGTGGTTGTGTTTTTCCAACCCTTAGGGTGCCAGTCAGCATATTGCACACAGGCTGTTTAAAGATATCACAAGTTAAGCTCAGCTTGGAGCACTTACTAGGAAGACAAATAAAATGTAAAAAAAAAAAAAAAAAAAAAAAGATTATTATATGACATACATGTCACATATTCTAGATTAGGTAAAATATATATTCAATTCAGTAAATAAGCCGTTTCTACACCAGGAAATTCTCAATTTATGTATATCTTTTTTTCTCCTTTAATGTATCTGGCCGCAAAAGAGGGGAAAAAGAAAGAGAAAATGTTGTTTTGCTCAGTTCAGAAAAACTTTCCATTTTTGCAGTGGAAGCTTCTCTGTGCCAAAAAAGCCACAAGGTGCAGCACCTTTTTCAAAAATGGCCAAATTCTGAGCTCCTTGCATGATCAACACTTTACTTCTTGTGCAAAATATGCACATGAAAAAAAGGTGAACACAAACATTGGTAGTTGAAAGTAAAAGTGGTGATATTTGTTTGCTTCAAAAGATATTCTGTATGTTGGTGGATGGAGACACTGCACTACAAGAAAACACTATCAGGTGCAACCTCACATCTGCAATTAGACTACTCAAGGGGACATAGTCTTGATTATTTACAAAATAATCAAAACATCTTGCATTACTGACCTTTCAACCTTTTTGAATAGTCAAAGAAGAAGTTGCTTGTGATACGGGAATGACATAGTGTCAGTATCATGTCATGGAATGATCTTGTGGAATAAAAACATTTATTTAATAGATTCTTTGGTGTCATCACCTGTTAATAAAGTAAACTTGAAAATGCTTTATGATGTACAAGACATATCACCTCAGGAAACAACGGCTCATATTTTAATCTCTAAATATACTTCTCTCACTATATCTTCTTGCATTTATGCATGTGAAACAAATACATTAAAAGGGTAAATCAATAAACAAAAGGATGAAGAATAAACAAAGTTATAGCCGCTATAAGAAGTCACGTTCCTGTATGTGGCAGACAAAGGCCGTGTTTGTGTCACACAGAGTCTTCTCTCCCAGTCTCTGTCTCTCTTCCTTGTATCATCTCTGGCTCATAGCAGCAAACAGTGTTGTATGCAAATACTAAAAGCCAACATTATATTGTTTGGTGTTCACATTTGAATATTTGAATGGTGCGTTTTAGAGATATCCCCACATCAATTTCCATACACTGCAAAAGCTGAACGCACAGTTAAGTTTGCCTGTATATCAGGCCGAGGACAACATTTGTTTTACATTTGTTTCTTGCTGCATTCACGCACACGCACACGCACACGCACACTCCTAACATCCTAACTTACTCGTCCTAATCAATGACCTCTGTACGTGGCCTGTGTCAGAACCACGGAGCTCGATGACTGAATCACCCACGTACATGCCACTTAATCAAATTGGCAAAGCTGATAAGCCATATTTACATAGCAGTGTTGCTGGGCATGATTACGATCATGTGAAACTCTCCCCCCCACGCTTTAATGGAAAGTTGGGATGTAACTTACTGTGGGTTACAGCTGCCCTCAGGAAAATAGCTCAATTACACCCGTGAATATAAACACTCATGTGGCTGTCAGAGCGGTAAACAGATGTGGGGTGACAGTCTGTAGTACATGATCAGTCAAGCAGCTGTTGCTGCACCTTCATTTATTCACTTGTTCTGATGATGGATTCCAGCCCCTCCCTCCCTCCCTCCCTCCCCTCAGCTCAACACGCAGCCACTCCATTTGCTTATGGGGCAGTGGCAAGAAGCAGATTAAGCTGCTGAAAATATCAATAACCCGTCCCCTGCGTGAAGTTAATGCCTGCTTTAAAGGGATAGTTCAGGTTTTGTTGAACTGTGGTTGTGTGAGGCACTGACACACTGACAGCACTGACGATGCCAGGCATTCCGTCATCTGTTATTGATCCTCAAAATGCACTCGTTCATGTCCTTTCAGTTCTTCTTTTCGCCAACCTCTCCTTCACTAGCCCCCTCCTCTAACCCCAACCGGCTGAGGCAGATGCTCGTATCCTCCGAGTCTGTCAGAGATTTCTTCCTGTTGCCAAGTGCATGCTCAATGTGTTCCTGCTTCTCTATAAAAATTGTAAGGTCATGACCTTACTATGTACCTACTGCTGCCCACCAAATTCCAATGTGTTATCTTGTGACTTCATATTGGTGTCTGAAATCCTCAATTTAGATGTATGTAAGGGAAATGCACCAAACAGCTACTTCTTGAGTCCCCAAGTCCTAAAAACGTATATTTTCTATGTGGACTATGATATCAGCAGAGAGGGGGAGAGAAAAGATGATGAACTTTGGTTACCAAACAGAAAAGGATGTGTAGTGCGCCAGATAGCTTAGTTCATCAAGCTGGTGCCCCATGGGCCAAGGCCCTCTGTGGTAAGCCAGGTTGGATTTTATCTGGTACCCCCAGAGTCCAGGTTCCTGGGTGGTTCTCAGAGTTGGTGGTGTTCTGGGTGAAGTGCTGACAGTGTGGCAATACCTCATACAGCCACACTTCATCAAAACCTGATTTATGCCTTTAACTGTCCAAACATAACAATCAGCTTGGATGTCATGGATGTCATGGACTTTGATCTATGTCTCTTTGTGGTGTACTGAAAACACGGCACTGCCGAAGAAAAAAGAGCATTCAAAATGATGTCACATGATGTTATTTTGTCTTCACAAACCGTGCCGTTGTCCTCACACTCACCATATTGAAAAAGACACCCCCTTTGGCTGTTGTCTCACTGGAAGCCTACCTGTCACAGAGCCGATGTGACACTCTTTGAATGCAACATGTACATGTGATCAGAGCTGCAGCAAGCACCCCCAGATGACAGAGTGACTGAGGGAGTCAAAACAGCCTATAACAGGCCTGTCCTCTCTCAGACAGGAAGCTGCCAGCAGCGCTCGCCTCGCCTCATCACAGCAACCACGTCTGATGGTGTGCACATCTCCATACAACGGATGGTTGTTTTGATTCAGCCTGTGTGACACATCTGTTGCGTGTCATGTTGTGTCTGCTTGCTGAGCGCGACCGGGGCAAATGTGCCTCTCATCTCGGTGTCCGTGTTTACACGGCTCATGCTCACAAACAGGCCAGCATACGTGTTGCGTGGAAGGTCAGGAGGCCTTTGCAAGATGCTACGTGCACCTGTGCAACGGCTGTCACAAGCCATCAATCCTCATCCATCCGCCGGAAAGTGTAGGCGGTGGACTGTGAGTGCTCTGGACTAAAAGATGCATTATCCGCTAATAAAGCCCGCATGAAATCTTCAGTAAAAGTCAGGAAGTAATTGCAGTGTTGATTGTGTATAATATAAAAAGGGAAAAAGGTATGGATCTTGGTCACTTTATCATCCTCTAAGAATTCCCCATCATTGTACACTGTCTCCTGAAAATCAATTATTTCCCTGCCATATCTAATTGAGATAATTTGCTGCAGCTCTAAATCAAATCTCCATCAAGGGTGCATTCCTCACCATGTGCTCTTTATGGGCTTTTAAAAGTGCTTTGCACGAGCGTTTCACAAAACTGCCAAAATCAAAGATATTCTACGCAGGACTCCCACTGTCAGCTTAATCACATATGAGCGATGACCATGGCTAATTGGATCTATCCAATCCAGCCGTCTATGAAGTACACATGCTTTATCAGCAAAAATCAAACGACATTGTTTCACTCAGCCCAGCACTAAAGAGCCAGAAAGGTATTTATTAATGGGGTGTTACAGTAGCCCACGAGGTCTGTGCTTCATTTTTGTGTCCTTGTCGTTCCAATCAATATTCAAAAGTGCCTCGTAATTACACGTAGAGGATACATTTACAGTTAAAGTGCCAGTGTGGCTATAAATTGCAGTGGGAAAAAGTTCAGTATGTTAGATTTATTTTATTTCTTTTGTTCTGTTGTGGATGCTTGACTTAAAAAATATCCCAATACATGTTATGATTTTAGGGAGGCCTCTTTCTTCCTTTTCTTTTTTATAAATGTGTCAAATGTTATTTTATTTATGTGTAACCACCATAACCTTTTATTTTGTTGTTGTAATGTTTCCTTTCTCTTTCATTTCCCACGCATCATTTCCCATGTATTGTAACTATATATACTGTATATGAAGTGATATATGTTTATTAAAATATGTATAAAAAAAAATACTGAAATTACACATTAGGTACCAAAAAATTTAAAAAAGAAAACAAAATAACCATAAAGGAAGATTTGTGTTGTTGTCGAACCCCAGCACTTTTACATGTAAATACAATCCCACTTCAGAAGGTGGGGAAAAAATCTGAGGCGGCTCATTTACATTATCAAATAACAAAACACTCACACTTTCCATTTGCTAACAAAGAGTTTTCCAAAAACACTAATGCGGAAACAATTAGCATGCGTGTGCCTGTGTGTGTGTGTGTGTGTCGCTGCATGTCAGTGCTCACCACCACCAAGTCAGAGAAACAATAATGCCGAAAGAGTAACCGACATGGCGTTAGATGCTATGCAAAGTGATCGAACACCGTGACTGCCATCATGAGCTGCCTCGTCAGACCACAAGACAACACGCAGGATCTCTGGCACGGCGGGGAGGCACAACGCCGCCATGGAGCTCTAATATATTCAAAGAGGGATCATTTACTTAAGGCTCGCATCCAAAGGATCAGCCTGGCCTTCATTAGCCTCAATCTGACACGGATGTGAACAACATGTTCGGCTTGCCACATGAACGCTGCCCCTCCCTCCTTCCCCAAACACTCAACTCCCCTGCCTGCGCTGAAACCTGCACAACAAATTCCTCTGGAAATGTATCACAGGTTGTTAGCGTTCCACAGAGAGCATCACACGGCCGTACGCTCAGGTTTTAATGAGAGACACTATTTGATCATTCAGCAGCTGGGCTTTATTAAAAAATACAGGTTCACGTCACCCTACGGTCAACCCTGTGCTCAGTGTGAGAGAGCAGCGCAGAGGCCCAGGAACAAGAACATGAATATTCATCACGGATGCTGCGTACAGTCCCTGTACAGGAAATCTACGCCCCAGCAAAGTGTTGTTGTGTTTTTAATTTATTTTACAAAGGCGACCTGAGAAACCAGTTCAGTTTTAAGTCTCAGGAACACACGTAATAATTAGTAATACACATATTACTAAGATTTCCAATCAGTGCTTTGATGATGAGCTGAAAGTAATAGTGAAGGTTTTATCTTCAAGTGTTAGGTCTGCTGGGTCTATGACCATGGTTCTCATAGTGTGGTTCATGTTACACCAGGGGTACGTGAATTTCCTCTGGTGGTACTGGAAGGAAAATCAGAAATACTGTCTAGTGAATATATACCATGTGATCGGAGTGGGGCTGAGGAATTTTTAATAGAATATGAACTATTTCAGTGTCTGAAGTATATGTGAGGATGATGAGAGCAAATTATCTTATTGGGAATAAATCTGCCTCTTTGCTTGGCCTATTGACACCACTTTATTTTAACGTTGATTATAATGGTGTTAATGCAAGAGCTCAATATTTTCTCAGGTGGACCGTGGCATAATTAAGTTTGTGAACCACTGGTCTATGATATCTTAGGAACATGTTTGCTGCTTTATCTTGCTATTAGACAGTCTTTTCTTGCTGGAAACGTAAGATTGGTAACCGCTCACTTTCCTGCAACAGTTTCCAGGCAAACAGGAGCTGCTGGTGTCGTGCTGCATCATTTGGTAAGGCTGAACAAAGGATTCCAAACAGCAAACTAACACATTTCAACTTATTGATAGAGGCAGCAGCTGATCAACAGCTCTCATGTGCTGTGGTGTGAAATTACTGATTTTGTTCTGTTGCAGAACGTGAGCAATTTACAAACTGTCTAACAAGAATAAAAGATATAGATTTAGTTTAGATAGTTGAGACTTTAGTAAAAATCTTCCTTTTTCTTAATTGAAGAGGTTGATGGAGCACTGGATTAACACCTGTAAAAATGCAGATTTGTTTTAACGGACTTTACTTTATAGAATCACTTTAATGATTTATCTGAGCTGTTTCTCATTTGATTCTTCAAAATCATCACAAGCAGTGGGTGACTTTTATATTTAAATAACTGCAGCAGAAGGACAGCATTACAAACCCTCGGCCTAAACGTCAGCGCTGAACCTGAGCAACACTGACCTGAAAAAAACCGAGGAGATGCAAACTATATCGGACCAAGGTCGACAGGCACTGGAAAACAAACACCGGGTTTAAGGTGAAGTCTTCCTGCGTGAAGGTTAGACATGTTTTGTGTTTACACTACACTGCGGGCTTTTGAAATTGTTTTGCAGTGTGGAGGCTGCCCAGGGTCATTGTTTGTTTTTGACATGTTTATACACCACACAAGGAGTAATGACTTCTAGGATAGTCAGGGGGATGCCGCCATGACCGAGCACACTATCTGCAATTTCTCTTTACTCTTCAACTTCACTGTCGACGCTCAGCAGCGGGAGGACCTGCTTCGCCTTAGTATTGTCAGGATCCACATCATTCAAAATGTGACACACACACATGCAACTGCATCAGGAAATGCGAGGATCGGTTGCTATGCAAAACCGTTCTTATCATATTGTGCCATTCAAACTCATAACCATTTCCACACAACAGCCTCCTTCTGGAAAAAAAAAAAAAAGAGTGCTGTGTCCAAAAGTTCAGAGAATAATGATGAGTTTGATGCAAAGGTAATAAGTGCTTTGCCTGAGCTATAAGCCAGTCACACTGCTGCTGTCTACCGACACACGAGAACTACTCACTTTGATCTCTGGCTCCACAGGATGTCACCACTGGAGTCTCCTGGCTGGAGCAGCAGGCTGAAGACAGGAGGGGAGGAGAGAAGGAAAGGAGAGGTGGTAGGAAGGAAAGTGGGGTTGGGGGGGTGGAGGGGGGGGTAATGGATAAGAAGAGAGAAAAAAAACAAAAACAGTGGAAATTATTTGAAACTCAAAGGTGACGAACAAAAAGCAAATACATGCAACTTTTTCCCCACAATCACCTGTGTCACCTCAGATTCTCTTTGTGTTGGTTTGTCGATTGCAAATTATTTCCTCCTCACTCACACACACACGGCCACTCCAAACACCTACATATTTAGCACCTCAAACACAAATCCCTAGATTAAACAAATCACGACATTAACAAAAAAACAACAGTAACTGAGGTCAAATTAATTTGAGCACTTCTCTAATTGCATTTAAACACTGCTCCTTCCTTAACCTTATATCAAGTGTATTTTAATTACTGACGTCTGAAGCCTGAATCCCTAAAGTGTTGATGGAAAATATAAAAATAGGCTAAGCATTACAACGCTAAATGAAGCGTTTTCAAAAACTGCTCGCTCGGGTTAACACTGTGCTCTTTTCAGATCACAATATGCTGACACTCATAGCTGAGCACGCTAGAAACTTAATATAATACTTTTAAATGCATTTAAATGTTTGCCTGTCTGAAAATATAGATGGGAGTTGAATTACTATTGCATGTATGTTTAACTGGCCCAAAACTGGCCTCTGTGCTCCGTGCATGATCGACAAGTGCACAAAAAAAGTCTTCATCAGTGAGAAAAACATGGCAAAAGCCAAGCTGGTACAAGACAACACCAAGTTCACGCTCTGCCAGTTCAGAGCATTTGATATTTTATGGTAATAATGGATGGATGGATGGTTTGTGGATGTGTAAGGACACAGAATAGTGCTGAACATGGTACCGAGCTGTCAGATAAAGATGTTTTGGTCTGTGTTAACCCAAAAAAACATCTACTTCTAACAAGCTGATCATATCGCCACCTACTGTGGCAGAGTCCCAGACCCACTTCTTCCGATAAATCAATTCCCCACAACTCTTTGTATTGTGGGAGAAAGACAGTAGTCCACTTAAACGGTGGAGTCGAGCTCTAACCGTATCTCAACTTAACTGTGCATGGAAACGTACAGAGTGATTCAGTCCCACTGCCCCATGGCCCCTTGCCTCAACTCCTTCCCTCCGTGTTCACACACAGAGGGAAGAAATGGCAAAATGTGTTTCCTGAAAGGGAGGAGAGGTGGAAAAAGCCCATCCTGCCCTGAGAATCACTGCCGCCCCACCAGAGCCGCCGCCACTGGCCTTTCTGCCGAGGCAGCAAAAGTTCCCTGAGAGGAGAGCGTCTGCCAACTCAAACAGTGCTCATTCTCCTCTCTGTGGGCTGCCGGCCGCCCATGTGGGCCTGCGCTGGGCTTCCTGAGGGCTCGCTGCAGCTGGAGCACTTTGAATAAAGGTAACAGCAATGTCACAGCTACTGTAAACTTGCTGGGCTGCTCCTGTCAGCAGGACGTTCCCAATCAAAGTAGAAACAACCCCACCTTAAAACACAGCGCATTGTTGTTTTTTTTTCCACAAGCCCCCGAGTTCCAAACTTCCCACGAATCACAAAGACAGCACACACGGGCGAGAGGGCAACCGATGTTCCCTGATCTTGCCAAACTAAATGCCAAGAGACCAGGAGTGACATTCAGGGGTTTAAAAATATGAGCAATTTGAAAATTATTAGTCTTTTTTTATTGTTGGGCGCCTGACACAAGAGAGGAAACCAGAACAATCAACCCGACTGACTCTTTTTTTCTCTCTCGCTGAATTTAGAAACACTAATTAGTTTTACTCTCGTAAAGCCAACCTGAAAACGACCAATTATAAAGTGAAAATGAGACATGCAGAGGAAACAAGAGCTTGTCATTTGCACAACTTTACAGTGATGACTTTCACACAGGCACACAACCGGCATGATTGGCACGGCACGTACTAAACTTGATGTCACGTACTGTACACATTAATGGCACTTTAAATCAAATGGCTTTTCTTTTTTTTTTGCTCAGATAGAAGGAAACCATTACAGATCTGTGTGGCCACATCAAAACCAAGGCTGAGCAGCTTGGGCATGCAGATGTCTGAAGCACCAGGCTGTGGGAGATGATGCAGCCCACCAGGCTGACCACAGCACCAGCTGCTTTCATCTACCTACCAACACCAAACTGTTACCCCCTCAAAGGTGCCTTTTTTCTGGTATGTCCTCTTTCCAGGGTACAGGCTTACACGTTTCATACAAACTGCAGCTTCGTCATTAGAATGAGAACCAGAATCAGCTAGATTGGTCAAGTATGATTGCATGTGCAGTTCCCCTCCATCAAATGATAAATAATAGACAATAGATCAGCTATTTACATCCATAAATGTTAAAAAAAAAAAAACATAGAAGATTGCCTTGTTTCTAATGGAACATCAGATATTTAGGTGAGCAAAAGTCTATAGGAACACATACACTTGAATTAGATAAAAATGAATAATATTTAATATTGAGTTATTTGCAGTAACTGCATGAGAAGCGTTCCAGTAATGTGATAATAAACAGATGTAAAAGTGTGTGCTTGAGACAGATTCATTAGAAATGAAGGCAAAACTCTTCTGAAGGTAAAAATTATCTGCAAGAATTTTACTGCTATTCCCTGAGCAAACAGCGGCAAGTGTTTCATCACTGTCGTACAGAAGACGGATCGGCTGTCAGAGCCTTCCCCTGACCAGGAACCAGCTCCTGGGCTGAGAAGTGGCTAAAAAAGGCCAGGGCTATGCTTTCCAGGCCCACGCCTTTTACTGGGAGTAATTCTCAGATGCCAGGTCGCTGCCAACGTCCTTGCAGCCAACGGCAGAGAGGCCAGTAAGTTCACATTAACTGCAGAGTGTAACTGCGATGAACATCTGCTCATGAATGAGAGCGCTGCCCACTAACTCAGCGAGTTGAGGCCCACTGATGAAAAATTCAACGTTCTCCTCACTGGCACGCTTGTTTTGCACTATTCTCCCGAGCCTTCAGAATTATATTAAGAGAATTTCAGCACGGCCTGGTGTATCTGAGAGAACAGCTGGTGCCGGAAAAGAGATCTGCTCTTTGGTGAGAGCTCAGGGACTTCACACAAGATCTGCCTCCTCCAACACCATTTGTCCTTGAAGGGATAAAAAAAATATATATCAGTGTTAAGCACCCAGGTAATCATAAGAAAGCAAAGGCTACATTTAGCCAATTACACCACCTATGTGTTCTACAACAGATGAAGCACAATCAATGAAGACATGAATTGATATAATTAAGAGAGGGCCGATCCATGAAGTACACCTCTCCTTTGTTTGGCTCATTTACATCATTCGATCATAAACTAGGAAGGATTTTCCACAAAACCTCACAATATAGAATTAATCTAATCAGAATCAGAAGCAGCCTGTTGAGGTACCAATGTCTTTGGAAAAGGACGAGGGCAGTCCCCCTCTCCTGTCCTTGAAATGCTGCAATTAAGTACATCATAACTTCATATTAAAGGACAAAACATATCCTTGGCTATTAGCCAACGGAACAGCAAAGCCTCTTTCACACTAAAAGTAGAAGATATAACTGGGATTTCTTTACCCAGGTGAACCCACAAAAAAGGCAGTGAACACTATTCCCACTGTTAGTGGTTGTTCTGCCATGTGTTGTTCTTTTTCACCGCCACATCATGAACGCACCAGAAATATGTCTGGGGAAACAAAAGCAACACAATGGAGCTCAGTGATAACATACGAACAGAGGTTACTAAGTCCTATCTCTCTTTCACCCGAATAATGAAACGAAAACATATGAAGCACTGTATCAAGTTGTAAAAAGCGAGGTTTGCTGAAACATTCATGGCCAACGGCTAGGGATGTTTCAATATCATATTTTCGTCTTTGATACAAATACCAATATCAGTCCGATACAGTTATCTTCACCTTTAAAGTATGAAACTGTTAACTTACCACCTAGCCATTTCAAAGAGATAATTATAATATTTTTTCTCCTTAAAGAAAAATTTGAATCCCACAACATGTCTCGGCTAACATGTTTTACAGTCTTTGCATAGTGAAGCACACAGCATAGAATGTTTAAATTGTAGGGAGTTTTAGATTCCTATCTGTCCCATAGTTTATCCATTAACCAGTATTGGACCAATTCCGATACTAAATATCATATTGGCTCATCCCTACTACCAGCTACACAGTAATTATGACCAGAAAATAAATGCACATCAAAGCGTTGCACCGGAAATGAAGCAGGAACAAAGTAGATGAAGGAGAAACCTGTGTGTTTACCTGTGATTGTGTTTCCCTAATCTGACCCGAAGCGAAGTGTACATCTGTACAGAGTAATTTGAACTTAGAGTGATTAGCAACTACGCAAATTCTCCCGGGTCACCAACCAGTTTATAAACTGGCTGAAACAAGTTTTTGACTCAGTGGGTATGAGATGAAATAAGAAAAGTATGACTGCATAGTGAGATGAAGTCTTTGCTGAGGAGATGATGAAATAGTTTTTAAATGTTTAAGGAAGTGATGACTCCTGCCACACACCAAGAATAAACAATTACCACACTCTGTAATTTCACTTCTGCCTTTATGTGAAATGCACTTAACAGATTTCTGTAAGTCAGCACAGTAACTCCATGAAAGTTTTTGCCTCCCTTCTTTTTTTTTTTGATTCTAATCTCGGTGTCCCAGTTTCTGGCAAAGCGTCCTAATGTCTGCTGCTGGGATTCACATGTGGTCATGAAGATTTCGTGGGCTTTTACACAACACACAGAGTAATGTGGAAATCATGGCATTAACCCAAAAAAGTGGGATCTGCGAAAATAATATTGCCGCTGAAAAACCGAGAGGACGTCTGGAGAGAAGCTCATTTAGCTGGTGACAAATGACAGCACTTTGTCTTCCTGACAAGATCCCTCCTTCATCAAATGTCCAACATCACATGGAAATAGGAAATCGCACATTATCACACTGACAAACAATTACAACCATGTCATTAGCGGCAACCCTGGGCACGAAAACCATTAAGAAAACACAATGTTGCACACCACGCTAGCCATCAGAAGAAACACAGGATGTAGATGAAAAGACACAGATAAATCAATCATGACACAAACAACCTGATGCTTACAGTTTGTGAAGGATCTAAATGTTGGGGGATGAGAGGGCGATAAGAGTCCTTTGTTCCAACTGCATAAATCACGTTATAATCTCAAGCAATCAAAACTTTCTCGTCACTGAATAAAGATTTATGTGTGTGTTGATGACAGAGCAGTGCTTGCCGCATATTAAAAAAAGTCAACACTTTAGAGGAGTTTCTCTCCAAGTGACTTAATCAGATAGGAGCATTAGTATCTTTTTTAATACATCTGCCAGTGTCAGGAAGCAAATGAAAAAGCCTGCCTCTGTAAATATGACTGCTTACTTCTGGCACAAACATTGTTGACACCTAATGTAATTTCAGCGGGACATCCAACTGAAAGCACACCGGGGTAATATAATGCTCTTAATGAGAATTCCTTCCAGCTTGAGACCTTGGCGAGATAGCCATAATGCATGGCTTCTCTTTTTAATAAAATAATTGTTACGGTTATTAAAGATGAATCTCATCACAGTCGAGATGACAAAATAATTCATTACCAAAACCAAGGCTTTAAATAGCTGCAAATTACGACGCCCTACCCCCACAACCGAACCCCTCAAAAATACACTTCCAGATAAATGGCTTCGTTACTTCATATAAATATTAGATATATGCTGCCCTTGAGAGGAAAGGAATTATTGCAACTGTCAATTAAGAAGTTTGTAGCACCATGTATATGCAATCAATAACAAAGCTAAGTACATCTCTCCAAAAACTATAATTAATTTGATTTTATTTCATTACATCACAACCCCCCATTCTGTCTTTATTTGAAAAGACTGCGGCTACATCCAAAAAACTAATGGAGTTTTAATTCTAGATGATGTAGACACATGATTGACTTATTATTGCTACTGTTTACATCATTATCACAACTAGATTGTTTTACACATAAAGTCATTATACCATACAGTATATTCAGTATACAGTTTTGCTAAATTGAGCCGGTTTCCTGAAATGTAGAATACATCTGATAAAAATGCGTCACTTATACACTAACTTGGGGTCTCCGATATGCACTGCAGTTTACTTGTATTTTTATTAATTTTTTTATACATATAAAATTATAAATATTCCAAATATGAAATATAAGTAACAGGAATAGAAAACTTTATCAAATCAATAATTGGGTCAGAAAATAACTTAATTTAGTAGCATTTTAAGTTTCTAAAGAAAAATGTTTAATGCTCACATAGAGTGGTCCTGTTGCACATATATGTTAGTTATGGAGGTCTACTCTACTTACATACATTAACTTGTTTTTATGGTCAAAAACCTCCTAGTTGCTGTAAAAGAGCCGACTCCAACTCTCACACCCAGAAGACAAAGTGTGTTGTGATTGGCCAGCCAGCGTAGAGGCTTCCCAACTGTCTTGTGATTGGCCAGTACCCGGAAGTGACATATTCAGCACACCCGCTCTCAGAAGCACAGCTCCCCCCTCTAGCAGTGGTAGCAGTGCAACCACCGCTCCGGTGGTTGCACTGCTACTCATTATAAAAACATTGTTTTAACAATGTTTAAAAATAGCTTCGTCACGACTCCCCGCCGCAGTCCCTTTTATGACTTTGACCCGGAGTCTGACCCAGAGTCAGAAGACACTGTCGCTCGTGAAACACCTCCACAACGGACGTTATTCTTCTTCTGTGGTTCAATGTACGCAACCGGATGTGCCCGGACTAGTGCCCGGAGCAGGAGGATCTGCTGTTCCGAAGAACCGCTGTTTACGTAACCGGACCGGGTTTTTACAGAGATCTCGCTGAGCCCGAGATTACAATAAAACACAGAGTTCTCATCAGTGGCTGAACTGTTGGTTTTGAAACTTCAGGGCTTCTTAAACAAGGTAAGGACGCAGATACACACTAAAAAACAGCGTTAATTGGAACTTCCGGTCATACAACCAGGACATATCCTTTATATTACTTATTTTTTTCTCCTTTTATGGAGCCATGATTTTTGTTCAAATTGCATTTAGGTTAGAAAGCACCTAAAAGGACCAAATGTTTGTACAAACTTCCACCAATCGCCGCGTCCCTTCCTCGTTCACAGCTTTCTTATATAGCTTTATTTATGGATTCAAAAAGAGATCATTTGCAGTGATGGCGTGGAAATTTCCCAGCATGCCTTTTTACCTGTCGTTTTTCACTCTCTCCGCAGCAGGATGTCCAGAGGAAATGCTTTATTAAGATGCTGCCGACATGAAGAGCCGCTGTGACTTACTGGTGCATTACTGTCTAAAAGGCAAAGTTATTTAGACCAATAAAAGGCTAATATATTGTTGGAGTGGAATTACACAGAAGTTATCTCCGCCTTAATAACATCACCGCAACCCCTGATGTTGTTTAGATCAATAAAGCCCATTAAAGTACAGACCTCGAGCGCAGATAAGGCTGCATCGCCGGAGTGAAATACTGCTGGCTGGCATCTGAGAGAGCAGAGGTCTTAATCCGCTGAACAAAAGGTGGCCAAAATGAGGAAAAAACACTTCAAACTGAGCCGCCATAAAATTTGAAATAAAAACTTGAAATCTAATGAAGTTCATTGTCTGCCTGATGGAGCCTTCGGGCCCGCGGCTGAGGCAGAGGAGCAAGAGGAAAGATGCTAATGGATTTTAGATATTGGTTGGTTGAAGCAAAGGCACAAAAAGGGGTTTCTGATGTGCAGCGATGAACCTGTACTACATGTCATACGTGTAAGTAAATCCTCCACGGATATGTTATTGCAGGGAGTATAGGTTAAAATGTGATGTTTATATTTGACAGAGAAAAACAAGGACAATATAAAAGTTACTCACAGATTAACTGAGTTCTCATTATGGTTTCACATGGTGCTGTGCTCATTCTGAGAAGCGTCCACCAGGTGATGCACTAAATCATGTGTGGAGCAAATGTCCACCATCAGCTGCTGAGGTGGAATGACCACTGCCTGCCTACTCCCTCCAAGCTCCACCCCCACATTATGATGACAACACAGCACAGAAAAGGAGAAGAGGACTTCTTCTGGGTTAACTCTTTAGGGAGATTTCTTTTCCTGGCATAAAAACTGACACAAACTTGTCAGGACCAGTAGTCCTAATGGAGACCAAAACCTGGTCCTAGGAACCCACTCCTTAAGTTTCGAGCTAATTTTTCAAATGTGGTTAAATTAAGGTTAGGGTGAAGCTTTGGGAAAAGGGCTTTGATCTATCTAGTGGAAATGAATGGAAGCTAATGACAATCCTTAAAACAGAGGTCTCAAACTTGTGGCCCACAGACCATATGTGGCCCCCCAGTAGATTTCATGTGGCCCACCACTTAATATTAAGTTATAAAGCAGAATTTATGCATGTCTTTATTTAATTTACACATTCATTTTGCATCAGAAATATATATTTTATTTTTAAATAACCAAACAGACTAGATGTTTACTCTGCCTAAGGTCATATGAGTTTGAGACCCCTGCCTGTGTGTGTGTGTGTGTGTGTGTGTGTGTGTGTGTGTGTGTGTGTGTGTGTGTGTGTGTGTGTGTGTGTGTGTGTGTGTGCATGCACATGTGCCTTTGCTTACAGGCGCACACAGACTGTGTTCACGTGCACTTGTAAATTGCAGCGCAGAGACAGTTCTCCACAGGAAACCACAGTTTGGATGATATCTGTGTGAGCATGCAAAATAACAAACAAGATTTGAAAAAAATAAAAAGAACAACGTGTCCCCTATGTTTTAACACGCCGTCAATAGGAAGTTTACAGACGCATATACTGCACAGGTGGGGGAACTTCACTCCGCTCACAAACACTGTTTTAAAAAAAAAAGAAAAAAAAAGAAAGAAAAAAGAAAGAGGGTTAAAAGGATTCCTGCACCCTCTCACCTAAGTGTGCATTTCAGAGCACTACTGTGGACAGATACTGTTTAAGCACTTTACCGGTGGAGAATAGCGCACATTCTCCCCCGATCTGCTGCCATTGTCGCTACCCTTTTCTTCTCAATGTTTGTGTTACGCTCCACCACACTTGCTGTCATCATGTAGCAGCTGTAGTCACTGTAACACATCGCTGATGTCACCGACGAGAAAATTTCATCAGCTACAAAGAGATTGACTTCTCCCGATTAAAAGTAAATACACAACACAACGTAACATTAAATACACTGGAAGTTACCTCCGTAAGATCTATGAGACTGCAGTGCTGTGCGCTTTTATAGCTTTTTTTAGAGGGCAATTATAAGTGTGACAGCGGGCTTACATTTAAGATGTTTATAAAAAGAAAGAAAAAAGGGCTGTTGGATTTCAAAGTAGAACGGAGCTATAAATAATTTGCAGTATCAGAGTAACACAACAGAGGGATCTTGAAGAGGTCTGAAGAAGTATTTGTCAAACACAACATCTGAGAAGAAGACCATTAAAGGCCTTAGAAAGCTATGGCAGAGAATACAGAAACAGGACCGGCGAGGAGGAATCCTGTTTCTGTCCGACACACACACACACACAGATTGTCAACACCCCTGCAAAATGATCAACTCTGACAACTGCAATATTACTCAACAATAAATACAGTGCAGGCCAAAAAAGGAGTGGAGAAGAAAGAAGAGGAACGAAGAAAAAAAAAACGCACTCAGGGAAGAGAGACAATTTTCTACCAGCTCCAAGTGAAAGCATAAATAACACGTGGCACATCTTTTACCTTCTTCAATTATCTGCCTTTTGACATGCAAGCTGAGCACAGTGTAATTAAAATCTCAGGAGATAATGGGGTCGCTACTCACTGATCAATCTCTCACATATATTATCTGCCTTTTTACCAATCCGCTTGGTCCTCCTGTTATTCTACTGTAGGAGGAGAAAATATACTCCACGATGGATTTTCTTTTGGGTAGGGCAATTTAATAAAACTCTGGTAATAGGCCTAATGACTCATCCAATTGAGCCCATCTTCCCAAAAACATCAATTAGGCTAAGACCTGGCTTTCACTCACACAGAGCTTTGTCTAGCACCATAAATAGCAAAGCTGTTTCCCTGTAACCATGTTGTCCTCATCAGTTACAGACGGCATCACAACACAGAGGAGAGTGAACACAAACATGGCAGCTTCGTTCAGACTGTGCCTTCAGCACTAACAGGTGTTGCTGCTGTGTCTGACGTGGTAATATACTCAGCCTGGATTTGATCTAACCAGCTCAGAGAGGCTGTAATTGATTTGATTTTGTAAAATGACTGACTTAAAAGGCAAAAAAATTGATTGCAGTAGAGCATTTAACTAAATAAGATTCATTTATGTATTAACCCATTGCCGCATTTCTACCATTAGAGACAGGAGAGCGGCTGCGCGTTTTATTCTACCATAGACGCCGGTAAAGTGGATACGTCAATTTTCGGGGGTATAAGGGTCCCTCGCGCCATTGTTTTGAAATTACTTCGAGCGAACATGGAGGACTTTGACAGCGAAGAGATTTCTGAAGGCAGTGATTTTGAGGAGTTTCCTCTTCGATGACGTCATCGCCGATAACTTTGAACGCGCTGAACAAATCGACTGGGATTTATGGTTAAGACATAATTATGTTTGAAGACGACGAGGTCGGCGACAATGACGATAAATACCACGTAATGGACGGAGTGTTTACAACCGCGCACCAGGGGTGACAGTGGATTTACCTGCAGATGCCACAGCGCTGTAAGCATCATCACCGTCACATGTGAAGCAGACTGTTACAGTCATTACATGCTGTTCTAGTTCTTCACAGTCCATCAGGACTAAATCAAGGCACTGACACAAGTCGATATTACTTTATTTTCTTACTGTTTTTTAATTAATAATAGTTATTCACTTTAATTGTACATTTTTATATCTAAATAAACTAAATTTCACAGGAAAGCCACAGGTGTAAGCTCTCAAATAATTTTTGAATTGTGTTCCTATATCTGCTACAGAGGCTGAGAAATCAGTCATTTAGTAGGCATTGAAGCTCAGGTTTTAGAGACATTTTTTCCAGGCGCTTCCGGCCTTAATGGGTTAACATGAGGGATTAAATATTATTTTTTAGGAATGCTGCCTATATCTTACTTTACAGCACTGTGGTTGTGGTCGGCCTGCTTGTTGCGGTTCTGAAAGTGAAACTGATCAAGAACAAATGTGATCGGTTTGTCCGTCGCTCACAGTAACAAAGTGGTGTCAAGAACGAATGTGGAGGTAAATGTGCGTTAAATTATGTCATATAAGAGACAGTTTAAATTAATGAGCAAAAAGGTTGAGGCGCGCATGATGTGTCTGAACTACTTTACTTAACATTTAATGGTCTCTATATTCAGGAAACCCTGTTGATAACAACTCATAAAACTGCTGTCACAGAGAAGTCAATTTAAGTCTCAAAAATGACAAACTTCCCCCGAGTTTCAACCACTGAATTTAAATATCAGTGCATAGAACTCGAAAACATCCATCGACAGAAAGTATAGATTAATATCTGCAAACAGCTCTTTTGCTTTTTTTTAAAAAGTCAGAGACATAGGCAACACCTTATACCCTAAGTTTTTTGACAGCTCTATAAAATATAACATTTTCTTTTAAACTACATAAGGATGTTTGCAATGCAGACAAGACATACATTTATAATGTACATATTAAACATTAAGTTTAATTTAAATAATCAAAGTTCAGTATATTTGGTTGTATTTGTCTTTTCATTTAATCTATTTTTTACTTATTCATCAGGATATAAATTGTATGTATAATTGTGAATTATCAAGCCCCAATTTCATTGTTTAATGCCATCATCTTAGAAAATGCCGAATATTATCATCAAAATTCAAGCAAAAGCAAGTAAAACCACACCAGATTAAAAGAAACTATAAATCTGTCAATTTAAATAAAATGTTTGACATAAATAGGGTGATAGGCCAGTGCTGTGAGAAACTAAATCCTTAAAGTTAATAAAACTAAGTACAACACTAGCGTCATCTCAATAATATCTGTTATAAAAAAAGATACAGAAGAAAATGCATACACAAAAGAAAAAGCTTCCCCAAAAACACTGGCTGAGGAGAAACTGTGTTTCAAGGTGAAAAACTTTACAAAAGCTATAAAGAAAATTGCATCAAGCAAAAAAAAAAAAAAAAAAAAGCTGATCAAAATGACTGATTATAACGCAATCGCTGCTGTTGTTGCTGTGGGGAATGTTACCTGCACTTTGAGTGTATTATTAACTCAACGCTGCCTGGACACGTGGGGGCTGTTTTACAATTTAGGTTTTAACAGATGTGCGTTTTATGTGGCAGGTTCTCCAGAGTTTAGATGCCGCTGTCCACATAGATGAGGCCGTAAGGCAGGCCATAAAACCTGCCTTTGAAACTTTGGGGTGGATTAATGCCGACATGACAGCCAGTGTGCAGAGATCACAACAGCTTACCTTCTCAGCAACACTCTCGCATGCATATCTCACCAGATGAAAGAAAGCCAGCAGCGACTACACGGCCAGGTGAAAACATGCGTTATTGCTGCTACATGTTCCACTTTATCTGACTAATAAAGTAAGATTTAACTCTGTGTTTTTTTCTCTTGGGGGATATGAATGAACTCATCACATCATCTTCAAATTGAGCAGTTGATTGTAATGTGAAAAGTGTCTTGTAGGGTGACGACAAAGGTAATTGTACTGCAACCACATAGTACAGTGTAATTATTAGGATTTACACACTCTCAGCTCCCCGTTAATCCCTGCTTTACAAGGTGGAATTCCTGACAGGGCACATGCACTCTCTCTTTCTTCAAACACACCCTCTCGTTTACACGTTTCTCAAACACACTTACTTTCTCTGCACCACATAAAGCCTATCTCCGCCCTGCTGTGTTTTTATTTGAAAATGGTATCTGAAAGTGATTTGCATTCAGATTAGTATTTCAAGTCAATGTGGGAAGAAGGGCTATCATTTTTAATCCGAAATTTGGATATTGATGTTAAAACTGGAACCTAAAAACCTGTTCAATTTCCAACTTTCTGGCCAAGAAGTGCATCGGACTATCTGAAGTAATCGCCACATGGTCAAGCACAGGGTGTAGCGAGGATGTGAGAACATGTGCAAGCTGAACTGTCCGCTTGAGCGCACAAACACAACACCAACGCATCTGACAAGTGGCATGTGCAACTTTTTCAGGTTCTACACCAAAGATGGCAAAGCAACACGCACATCTGCAGACTCACCTACAAGCTTAGTTGTGAGAGACGGCTCACAGGCGGGAAGTGCAACGAGTGTCAACCACATTGCGAGAATATCTAAGAGAATATCCAAATATCTTCAGACTAAAACCTAGCCCTGGAGATTTCAAATGAAAATGGATTTTCCATCTATTCTATTTCCAAGGCTCTAACACACTGTACTGGTATTTGGGAGCCCTAAAACTAGTACCCCCAAAAGTCAATGCCACTCTTGCATTGTTGTCTATAGCTCTCCGTAGTCATGTGGCTTTGTCCTTATGAACCACCATGTTGGCCGGCTAAGATGAACAGGACAGGTGCTGGAGCCAACCTGTCAGTTCACTGCACACTTTAAATCCACAGAGATCAACCAAAATATCACAAAAAAGTACAGAGTGAATATATACGGTCTTTATAACAACCGATTCCTAATTCCAGACCTGCAAGTATCCTGACATCTTCAACTTTCCTGACGGTAGCTCAGTGGTAGAGCGACTCGAAGGTTGTAGGTTAGATTCCCGGCTCTGCTAGTGTACATGCCAATGTGTCCTTAGGCAAGACACTTAACCTCCTCGTTGCGCCAGGCGGCTGTGCCAGCAGTGTGTGAAAGATGAGTGATAGAAAATGTGCAGCACACAGATGTGTTGCTTGTCTTCTGCTCGCTGTGAGCACATTTCATAGCAGCGATTCACCTCCACGGTCTCTCTGGATCTGTGGGGATCCGGTAAAATGTTCTCCTGTTAGTCCGTCTCTGACTGTTTTGGCATCCCGGGGGCACAATAGATATCTACAATCTTCACTTTTATGATGAAAACAGCCAGTGGAGAGACAAGATGTGTGACATGTTGCCTGAGAGGTAAACAGCACAGTATCCTGGCAGGGGGCTTTACCTTGGTTGCGTGACATCAGCTATACAACCAATATACAACTTTAGAAAAATGATGATGTCATTAGCCCCACCACCATTGGCTGCTGCCATCTTCATAGTCTTCTAGTGTTTGGAGTTTGTTGGGTCTATTTGCTCCATGTTAACTTTTATTTCCATTACTTCATCCCGCTGGTTTGATAAATTCTGTCTCTGCTGCAAATCTTCTTCTCCTTGTTTTTGGTGTATTGGTGTGGCAGTGTTACAGCACCACATGGAGGCCTGGTATAATGTACTACAGCAATTAGAGTTTGTTTTTGGGGGTTTCATGTGGACAAAGACAATATCATGTGTACGAATGAAAAGGAAAATATTGTACAGGGAAAGTTCTGTTTATGAAGGCCTAACACGGTAGGCAAGTGACGAAAGCAGAATGTATGTACTTTTAAATGCAAATAGAGTAGTGTAGATGTAGCAACATATCTTTGTAACACCAGAAGAGAATCTTTTATCGCACAGTGCAATCTAAATGCTTCACACTCCATTTTCTCAGTGACCTGTGTTGACTCTGGTACCACCTCCTGGGCCAGGCAGGAAGGCATGCTGAGTGAGCTCTCTGCTGAACTGTGTCCAGACCCCAGCCTCTTACACAATACAGGCTGTAGCAGACCAGCCCTCCTCCTCCTCCTCCTCCTCCTCCTCCTCCTCCTCCTCCTACTCCTCCTCCTTCCCCAGTAACCCACTTCCCATTCTTGATCAAACCTGGGGATTGTAATGTGAGGGTGGAGATGAGACAGATGGGAGGAGGTGTGCGTGTGTGCTTGTTGAGGGGGGGTACATCCTGCGTGAAACCGCATCCTGAACAAGCAACGCAGCATCTCACTGTAAATAAATATTCTCTCCTCCTCGTAGTTTCCGTCAACTGTCACCGCCTTGGCTCCCAATCACCTTCAAGTCCAAACAGGAAAGTGCAGGGAGGCAAGGGAGATGGCAGATATGAGTTTTAATTTGCTTCTCGCTGCACTTTAGCCCGGGTGTATGCTGCTTCCTATTCTCTTGCTCTGACCAGCTGCCCCGGCTTCGTTCCAGACCCGGAGTCCTTCCTGTCACCTTTCATTAACACATTATCCTGGAGGAGGCTCCCCGTGTCGCTGGGAATTCACCATTTGTCGGTGCTCCCTCTTCAGTTTATGTAGTATTGTTCAAGACGTTCAAAGCCACGCGTGACATCCTCAGAGGAGCGCCGCTGCCTTGTTACCTGTTAATCCCCTGTGCATTATCACAGGAGATGCAGCTGAACAACAGAGCATGACAAAGGCAACAACTGAGACACGACATGCTCCGAGTCAATAAACTGCTTTGTGTTGCAAGACGCGCAGTGTGAATATCCTGATTAAGGGTGACGACAAACCAACCTGTCTATTATATAACAAAATGTTACAGATAATGGACAAAACCAGGAACAGAAACCACCACTCAAAGAGGGGAATTTGTTTTGTAGCACCTGTGCTCGAGTGTCTACGCCAATATAAATCTGCTTCAACTTTTCCTTCAAGAGTGAACAGGCCTACAGAACTGCAGTATTTCATTCTTCGTTGTTTTATTACACTTGAATGAAGTCAAAATCAGATGCAGCTGCTTAGAGCCTTCAGAATTCTCCACTGCTGTGACTCTGCAGAACAGACACGCTTTAACATTCAATATTGACCTATAGCTGACACCTGGAAATGAATTGGATGTTTATAAAAATAAAAATAAAAGACTGGAACAGTTATGTGTGTGTTTGTATGGGTATTTGCATGAACACAGTGTAACACCAGATATAATAGCTTCCCAAGAGATCAATCTTTTGGAAACTACCTGGCAACCCAAGAGAGCCTGGAGTACGGGGAGGAGGACACGGCTCTCCAACATCTTGTTTTAAACCCTAATGCTCCCTGTTTTTACAGATCATTCATATTGCCCATTGAAGTCAAGATGCTGAAGAGGGCGACAAATATTTCATGAATTTGCCAATTTAATAAACAAATTCCCTCGTCGCAACGTATCAGTTATCTGGAGTGCAGATGGGAAAAGGCTCTGAACTGTTTATTCCACACAAAACCTTTGTGAAAACAGCTGCTGCAACACAAAAAATAAATTCATAGCAGCAATGACAGCAATGACATTCTGTGTGCAGAGGATGCGACACGATCCAAAACTATAAAAACAATAATCTGAGGAGGGGGAAGGATGAAGTATGTGAGAGTGAGCTACAGAAGTTCAGCAGATAAAAATGGTCTGTCACAACCACGTGTCGTTCAGTAAATGTAACATGTCGAATAAGCAGCAAAAGATAGGTATTTCACACAAAATAATTCATGGCCATATTTAGTGTCATGGGTCCATCACCCAGGATTTTTACATCACAGAAATCAGCTCAATGTGACGAGTGAGTTAATTATTGCTCTGGAATATTTGTGTAAGTCTGGGATCTCAGTCACTTGGTTCCAGGCACCGTCCTCTTTGCCTAAGGAGAAGGCTCGCAGGTCAGACACATTACTTAAAAAGGGCAGCCTCATTCTGAGCACATCCTAACCTGCCCCCTGGGTGGGGAAATGAGTGTGAGCGTCTGCAACTTTGGGTGTGTTGATGTTTTATTCTCCACACCCCCCGATTGTTGTTCATTTCCTGTGCAAAGACAAAATAAGCACATAAAGGCCAAATGTGCTTTTCCCTGGCCTTCCCCCACATCACAGCACTTTTCCGCACAAGTGGCTAACCACAGATAATTATACAATTAAAACAATTTTCTGCATCTATTCGTCAGATTGATCTAATTCACCATTCGAATGACACTAATGGAGTAAGCCTCTTTCTCTTTCCTTCCCCAAGCAAAGCCCTTTTGCCCATTTTACACAGCACCGCAAGGCCATCTGTAGCACAGGGAAACCGACGGAGCAGAGAGGAAAAGCACTTTATTTGTTTAGCAGGATGTTAGTCAATAAAGTCAAGACCCAGCAGTTTTCATTATGACCCATAGTGCTACGAGGTAAGAGGAAGGCTCGTTGGATTGTTGATTCAAATTAAACCTTCGCTGCAAAGAAAGGAAGACACAGAGTGACCCTCTTATGTTCTGAGACAATGCTCCCTTCAACCAATGCTGATATGAATAATTCATCATGACAAAAGACATTACCAGAGAAACTGAAAGTGAAAAAAAGAGTCACACATGACAGAAAAACAGTCACATTAAAGCCGGGTTCAGACACTCGCCAGCAGAACATGGAAAATAAAGTGCTATCTTTCATTTTTTTTAAATGAACTGGAACGTAAATTTCACTTTCAATATTCATGTTAAATGTTATGTCCAATGGTTGAGGTGAAGAAGATTCTGACTGTGTACCGTTTGGACGCACACACGCACACAGGGTGTGAACGACACAGGGAGGAGTCAGCCAAACCTTGATCTGGATATCCTGCACCTCCGTCCACCCAGGGTGGACAAGGAACACAGATAGGAACAACTCCTACTCATGCTCAGGGGGAAATGTTTGCATGACGTGTCTCTGTCCTTTTCCAACCAGCTCCACCAAATACAAAGGCAGCAGAGAGTATTTTTATGTTTATGAGCTGTCCTGGGGATACGCATATCCATTAGATACAAGTCTGTGTACTGAGAGATCTGGTATTAACCCACAAGCTAGTGCGCCATCAGCAGACAGGAAAAGGCCTGCTTTTGTGGCAACAGATCACAGACTCAAGCTACTGGCCACAAAGCCCACAAATGAGGCGTTAAGTGTAGTGGCAGGGCAGCAGAGAGATATGACCCTCTACTCATCTGTGCATCAATCTGCCCTCTGCCTTGCTTTCTTCCTCGCTGTCTTGTACTATGCACCCCTTCACTGCCAATTAAGAAAATTATCAAAACATGCCCAACAACATCCATCTATTCATTTTCTACCATTTTATATTCCACATAAGGATGGGGACGGGGACTGGGGCCAATCCCAGAGGACATGAGGCGAAAGGCAAGGTACATCCTGGACAGGTCACCAGTTGCCTAACAACACTCACTGCAAAATAACAACTGTCACCTGCAGCAGAATTCATTAATGCATGGCTACCATTGCAGCCCTGTAATGTCATTTTTATAACCGCATATTAATTCTGGTACAATATTTAATGGATAGTTGCTGTAATTAATTGTC
Source organism: Microchirus variegatus (assembly GCF_963457635.1). Taxonomy (NCBI): domain Eukaryota; kingdom Metazoa; phylum Chordata; class Actinopteri; order Pleuronectiformes; family Soleidae; genus Microchirus; species Microchirus variegatus. The sequence continues at coordinate 16,873,043 of NC_139808.1, forward strand.
AGACAGAGGCAGGGTGAGTGTGGCAAAAGTAAAAAAACACAACCTGACATGCAGATTGGGGAAGAGTGTGGCGATGGGCCTGCTGGGACGGTTTCATCATCACGCCTGACCCCCCCTGCTGCTGGGAATGGCAGGAGATGGCGGGAGCGGGGAGGAGATAGACTCCTCTTCACAGTCAGAGATTTAATTGCACGCAGATTCCATTACCTCTGCACAAATGTCACATTCTCTTCTGATCAGGGGGCACGGCAGCCACCGGCAGCATGGCTGGCAAACAGCCAGACTGTAGTGCAGAAAGCGTTCAGCCAATCAGGGCTCGCGGGGCAAACAGAGGTGAACAGAGGGACAGAGCAAAGCCAAAGATGTTAAAAACAAAGGAGAGTCATCGACATAAAAGCAGCTGACAGTGCAACATTAAGACAGAGGGTGACATGCTGTATGTCAAATATTGGATTTAAATTGTACAAGGAATTATTATTATTATCATTGAGATGTCAGATCTTACGATATTTATATACATGCACAACATTGTGCTATAGTGACAAGAGGGGACAATGGAGACAAATGACCTGTAATTGACCTGGGGGTAGGGCTGCAATGACTTTCATGATCAATAATCAATAATCTACTTCTATCCATTAATCAAGTTGTTTGACATACAACATGTCAGAAAATGTTGTAAAAAATGTCTGTCATTAACCTCAAAATGCCCTTTTCTCAATTAACCAATAGTACGATTTTCTGATCTCGAGAATTCCAGTGCTTATTTTAATTATAAGAAAATATTTAAAATTATGTGTTTCCATCATTTGGTCCTGTATACTAAATGGAGTTGACTCAACTTCCATGTGATATTACACTGATCGCAAGGGAGTGACATTTTTTCGTCTCAAAAACAGGCCCAAAAAATGGAAAATACGTACAGGCGTTTTTTCCAACTCTCTGGCGAAAAAGACACAGATTCACCGGCTTCCTGCAACAGTTGCGAGTGAAATAACCATCAAAAAACCCACGTTGGCTTTGACATTCAACATCTCAGCTTTCGTAAACCTTTGGAATTTTTTCAAACCGTCACATAATTACGGTAATGCAAACGTGTCATCTGCAAAACGCTTGGTGTTAAAGGGTGATAAATCATCCCCGTATCACTTCTCACTTGCTTTTTTGTGACCACGTATGTTTTTGTGACGAGACATATTGGTCTGCATCTCCTCCTGATGAAAGATCATGTCGTCCTGTCACAGAAGGACTGTAATTAGCAGCTGCCTTAGATAGTTTAGAAGAGGACAGTCAGTGGGTCTCTCTGAATCTGGTCCTCCAGGATGCTGAGTTTAACTGGACTTTTACTGTCAGCAACACAAATACAGTCCTGCAGTTATATGTATTGCAACACTGTTGTGAATAATTGCAATTATCATTTCCCCCCAAAACTATTCAGCACTACTGTATTGTTTTCATTCTCACACATTATCACTGACCAAAACAGCTGAAAACATAAAAAAGTGAATCCTCTGGGTGGATTAAAGTTCAACATAGTTTTGGCCAGATTCAAACCTTCCAGTGTGATTTCACACAGTGATGACACACGCTTTCAACTACTAAGCAAGAGATCGATTAGTGGGAAGCTTTCCACATACCCCGATCACTGGTGCCGGACACACTGGCACTCCATTCTTCAAATGACAATTCAGCTCACAGAGCTGACTTGAGGGCAGAGTCACGGAGGAGTGGGTGTTCAGAGAGGACACAAACACACACACACAGAGAGAAAGAGAGAGAGAGAAGGAAGGAAAGGGAAAGATACAACGATTACAAACAGGAAGTGAAAAGGTGGGGAAACCCCTGCGCTGGTCCGCTGAGCCCACATGTACAGATATGACATAAGTAATGGCAAAGGTTCACGTGATCGTCGTCAGCCACAAGCACATGAAACGTTATGACACACAGATTCCTTCTGGCACATTCTGGCCTATATGCATTCATATTATCTTTCATTCATATCTGAACATGCAGATTAGCTGCAACGCAATACTGGCAAAAAAAATATATCTGTGGTTCAGAGTTGTCCTTTATTACCCTGTGAAAGCTCGTGTAACACACATGCACATTACAGTCAAATTGCTGTGTGTCATAGTTGGAAGAAGACATGGAATCATAGTTAGTGCCACAATTCCCAATTACATGAAATTGTGATATTAATGACGTTGAACCTGGGTTTTTAAATGAGTGAAAATAAGTTTTGATCATTTTTTCACTTTATCTTTTTCTGATTTGATGCCGAAAATGTGCTTTACTTGACCGTTCACTCATGTATAAAAACTCTTCTTCATTGCAAGGTAATGCTCGAGCATTGTATGTTTTTGTGTACTTATATGCTTATATATTTCTTAATATGGATGTAATACAGCTGAAACAATTAGTCATTACAACGATTTTGATAAACTATTAATTGGTTTTAAGCTTTTTTTTCATGATTAAAACAAGATGTCTGATTGTTTCAGCTTCTTAAATGTGAATATTTTCTTCATTTCGTTGCTTCGTATAACAAAGAAATCATTAAAACTGAATCATTTTGGTTTGTGGACAAAAACAAGACATTCGAGAACCTCATCATTTCCAGGTTTGAAAAACACTGATCATTTGTTCACGTTTTCTGACATTTTATGGACCAAACGATTATTCGATTAATCGAGAAAATCAATTATCAAAATAATTGTTAGTTGTAGCTCTTGGGTTTAATATTGGGGGGAAAGTATGGAAATGATTCATAAATAGCTCACAAAAAAGATTTAATGTCAATAAAAGATAATGCACAGTAAAAAGAATTACTTGACTCATAATCATAACACTTACTATCGACTGGCTACTATTGAAAGGAAAATGGAATATGAACTGAATAACAACCATGCACACCATTGAAATGTCAAAAGTTCTGCAACAGGCTGCAAAATCAGAATGCGCTTGTCACTTCAGCACACGCAAATGCAAAATACTGTTCACCACATATCACACACAATAAAATAAAAAAACAGAGAGTACACATACTCGCTGTGGAGAACACATACACACTCACAATGACCTCCAAACCCTGCACTGGTCTCTTGTCTCCACCCTAAGATATCACATATTTATTTTGTTTTTACGTAAATGATGAATGACTTGACTTGTTCCATAACAAAAACAAGCTGGATGTTTTGTTTATTCAAAAACCTGGTGTTAAGCTCAAAAGCATTCATCTGTAGCCAGATAAACAAGTGGAAAGATGCTAATGACTTCCACATACGGTTCACATCATGCAAATGAGGCAGTAGAATAGATGGCTTCTGGTTTTGTCCCTGTCACAGAAGTCATGGCTGCATGTGTGGCTTGTTGCCCCGTGATTTGTGTATGACTGTGTCGTTTACTGTGTCTGTGTCTGTGTCTGCAGCAGCAGCAGCAGAGCAAAGTAGTACGGCTCCCAGTTAATTGGCCTGCTCTGTGAGAAAGTGTGTCAGAAACCAAATCTATAACTCTTTTTGTGTGCAGATCAGTGTAGCTTTCCAACCAGACACAACAAACCCACAGCCCCGACATCCCATTGCCTCGTAATTCACCAGTGTTGAATTCAACCAACTTCTCTCGTGCAGCCGTTGTTTCCACAGCCTGTCCACATTCCTGGGCCTACCATCAACCCCAGATAAGACCCTTCTGATTGCTCGGTTACATGCCTGTCATTACTCCTGAAAATATGTTGATCCCACAAGACACCTCCCCCTGTGGATTTATGGCTACACTATTGTATCTCCATGCCCCTCAAAAGGAGCATGCTTCTCTCTCTGAGCTCAACAACAGAGGGCACTCGGGGGTTTTCAGCCGAGCGTGCCGACACGTCTCCAACATTAAACTTACTCGATCCTTCGAGAACTGCTTGATGAGAATTTCCATGAGAAATAGGATTTGTATGTGGTCTCACAAAAGAGAGTGCACACACTTAGCAGATAGCTTTGATTTGGAGCCTTTATTGCAACTTAATGAAAAATAATGAAGAAGTGGTTAAGTTTTATCGTGCAATTTGTCAATAAAAAAAGATTTAACAACCAAATACTATACAGCAATCTAATAGATGCCAACATATAGTTGGGAATGTTCACATCCAATAATAAAGCCATCTCACTTTGAGGCCTTGTTGCATGCCAGCTGTTCAACACGCCGCTCGCTCCTGCTCTGGGAACATGTGGTTGTAATCCCCTCCTCCCCTCCCCTCCCCTCACTCAAATTACAAACTATGTCAGTTTCAGAAGAAACTCTACTTTGAGCCACTTTGCAAGCGTGTGTTAATTGCCGCTCACTCGCAAAGTCCCAGACAATCCAGACAGGTATTTTAAAGCCGCCTGTCCTTGTTGAGATATATGAACAGGGTCATAAATAAGCACGCAGCGGGTGCTCATACGATGGGTTTTGGGAGAGATATGGGTCACCTGCTCTCAGTTTAATAACTGTTAAAAAAAAGTTCAATCATGACATGTACAGTTCTTAAGTCGTATTCACTTGATGGACATACACTTTCTGTCACATCAGATCTAAACAATGGCTCTGAATGAGCTGCTGGAAGTATACAGTAAATATACGGTAAATTATAAGTGGTTAAGTTTGGCAATCTCTAAATACAAACTAAGCTCCAAACTTTTCTCTCCCACTGAGAAATATTGAACACTTGCCAAAAACACAACTGGTATCTCAACGCAACACTTCGTGAAGCTGTGAAGCCACTTCTGAAACTTTTTGTGGGCACTTGTTGGCATTTTCGGCAACACCCCAACCTGGTATAGTCATCTTTGCTCAAGCAATGCTGCTGTTGTGTTTCCTCCTCGTCTTTGCCAGTCTTGAAATAAAACAAATCGCTTTCTGTGGGAAGCACAGGAATGTTGCCTGTCGACACCTGATTCAAACCACTGCTTTACTGAGATACGGTGACAAATTAAATCAGCATTACTGTGTAATGGACGTTTATTCATATGAAAAGTTAAACACTATATCTTTAATAAGGCTGAGCTAGCACCTCAACCTTTATTCACAGGACACGATTTTTGACCCGACATTGCGGCAGATGATGACTTTTGGAAATTGCTGCTAATCATTGCTAATGAACCTGTGATTGGCAGTTGCAAAGAGTGACATGTTCAAAAACGCAGCCTGGAGAGATCCACTGATGTCTTCCAGACCCAACGCAGACCCTGATCTCATTTCCAGGAGGCTGGAACTTTGATCCGAATGTGTCACAATCTCAAGCCACCCCAGCCAATCAAACCAGGACAAAATAACAGCAGCACAAACTTAAACAGGAATACAACACTGATTCATAAGAGAGAGAAGAGGGTGACATAGGTCACAGATATCACTGCTACAATAACAATTCAGCGGTCGATGTGTTGAAAAGTTGTGCCTTGTGAATTTGGCTTAACCCACTTCCGTGTGCTTCCGTGTTGAGGATTATGTGTATTCAAGATTATTATAAGAGTGTATTCTATTGAAAATAATTTTCGATTACAATCTTTACTCTTCCTTACCATCTTACAGTCCATGATATCATGTGATGTTGCTGATGCCGGTCACCACCAACACCACCATCTCCTTAAAGAGCTCACATCTTTAAGGAGAGAGGGATGGGTCTGCAGTGGTCTGCAGTCCAAACCACTCTGAGGCTACATCTGCGTTAGCGGTGACTAATTTGTGTCAAATAATGGTGGGTTTTATGACATTTATTGTGATTTGAGTTTTTCAAGTCAGGCTTCAGTTCAATATTTAGAACATAATGGAGTTTTACCACATGAGATACCATCAAAAAATTAACTGCTACTACTCTATTGGCAACAGTAAAAACATCAATGATTTAATGATTGCGTTGTTTCAAATTGCAATTTTGAGTTAAAAAGTATTTGATTGTTCAGCCTTTATCCACACTAACCAATTTTCACGCTGGTTCCATTTTGTGCAGGGTAACATTTTAGTCTCGATCTGCAGAAAATGAAACGTTTAGAAAGTTACCCGCATTTGCTTTCCCGATCGTTGACAAGACTGTTCACTGTTAGCTGTGAATAATAAGCTACAAGAACACGTTCTTTCAGTTTCTCCTCGTCGTCAACGACATTGCAGAAAATCCTTTCCCTTTCGTACTGAATTGAACTACGCAAATTGTAGAGGAAATAATCAGCTTTCTGTTTCCACTGGTACGTGTGTGCCCAGTGTACTTGAGTGGTCATGTGGTAGATGCTTTCAGGTGTGTTAGTATAGATGCAGTACATCAGATTACTTCTGATATAGAGCCAAAATTAAACGTATTTGTCGAAAATGAAAACGCAGTGGCGTGGATGTAGCCGTACTCGACCGGAATCGAGCCAGTGACTGAGAGGTCAACCACACTGTGGGACATCGGTGCTGTATCGGATCAATGGCTTGACCCATGAAGTCACTCCACTCCCGACACCTCATCTCATAAGGGCCGGTCTTTAGGAACACCCTTTGCTGACCCATGCTACTGGGGACAATTACAACAGAGTGGTCTTTCAGGGCCAACGCCCACTTGACCCGGTAGCGCAAAGACATGGAGGAGATCCACATGATTTAAACTCCTTCCCAAGACATGCTGACAAGGTTAGAGGGTCAACGCAGACATTAACAGGTCAGTGTGTGGCCCACTTGGGAACAATTACTCCCAGTCACAGCTAAGTGGACACTTGATTGAACACGACGGAGGCAGGACACACTTCCCACAGATAACAATCCCCACAGCCATTTAGGATAAAAAGCCCTTGTGATACAGCCTTTATGGGCAAAATTCATCTTCCTTTTCCCTTTTAAAAGAATGTGAGGGTGTGATCGAGAGCCATTCTCTGGAAGAGATGGCTCTCTCAAAGTATTACCATTTTCGAGCAATACTAATAGCTACTTATGACACAGAAACAATTACAAGGTGACTGGGAGAAAAATCCAAACAATGGGACGAGCTGTTGAGATTTCATTTCCTTTCATGGATGTATAAAAACTTGTCTCAGAGACTTGACCGAATTCTCCCCCAAACTAAAATAACCTAACACCGTGACACAAAAATAACAATCACAGATAAATCTCTCATCTCTCAATGCACTGTGTCAATGCCGCAATTTTTTTTATTCTTACTTTTCCCAACCTTTAACCTACTGACAGTTTGACCCCACTCCCACCTCACGACAAAAACTTTGTCTTGAACATCTGGTGACATGCATACACACAGCAACAAAACACACACGCAGCACCACTGGGTTGTTTCATGTCACAGCTCAACAACAAATAGTTTGTGTGTTTCATCATTATGTGTGGGTTTAACATAGTCCAGAGAGGGGGGGGGGAACTAAACAGATGTTTGGGTCCAGCTACTACCGATAAAACTGCACACTGCAAAAGTAATGTGCATCTCTGTGTTAAACGGTCACTCTTGTACGATAGTCTCTCCGTACACAAATAGGGCTTATCGATTCATGAACACATTTCCCCCAGCATTTGCATAAGCTGTGTGTTGTTTGTGGTATTGCTTCTTTTTTTCCCCCCAGTCTTTGTTTATTTATTTCGTTAGAAAATCAGTTCCACATTGTCTCCTGTTCTGCAGGCTGGTGCAGCAGCTGTTGGTTGTTAGTGGCTGGAGATGACACAGTTCACCACTTCTCCGAGAGACAGGCAGCCCACAGAGCCGCTCAGCTGCAGAGCAGGAGGGACAGTGTTTATCACTCTCTCTGCTCCCCGTCCATTTCCCAAAGAAGCAAGAAGCCCAACATTAGCAGAGAGAGAGGGGGGGAAAAACAGACTCCTGCTGACAATATCTGTTCCTCCTCATTAATGGGGTCTTTTCCATTTCATTTACAACCCCTGAGGTACAGTGCTCCCAAAGAATCCAGCAAAGTGATACAACATTAAACCATTTGCACATGCAGAGAGCAAAAGCAACAGGCTCACTGGTTGACCTACTGGTTGTTGTGGCAGTCAGCTTTATTCCCCAGGACCGGTTTGTAACCAAGTGGGCATCATGTGAATACCATCTGGGTACAACTTATTTAAAGCTGGCAGAAGTCCCATGGCAGCCAGCCTGGCAATGAGGAGAAGGGGAATAAATTGCATCATTTACTTAACATGCATTTACTGCTGCACGCTTTAAAAGCCCATGACTAAATAATTTGCCTTTTTTCGGGTGCCAGTTTCTGCTGTCAGCCAATTTGCTTTGTGTGTGACAAACAGAGCAACTGTCAAAGGGCTGATAAAGGAAGTATCGAGATGTTAACCACATGAAATCACATTTAACACAGAGTATATTAACAGCCCTCAATCCATTTACACCAAAGAAATCTCCCAGTGCATTATGCACAGCCCAGAACTCATAAACAGACAATAAACACATTGTAATTATAATGCCAACTCTTTAATTATGTGTGTCATTTGGGGATGGTCGAGCTCACTAATTGTCAGAGTGTGATGTGAGAGGATGGGGGAGGCTAAAAAGGAGATCAAGCCTCGGGCCCAATGAGAACCATATTCCCCACTCTCCAAGCGTGTTAGAAGGCAGAAAATTCAATTGGCACGGTTCCAAAGAAGAACAGTCCAAACAGCCTTAATCAGCAGGGACCAACTCCATGCAAATCATTTACATTAGCACAAGTGTAGGAAGCAGAAAAAATATCTGAGGTTTCACTCCCCAAACATGAAAGCAAAGAAAATCTCTGCTTCCTGTATCCTCGCTGCCAGGTGTCCTTGAAAGAAAACGCTTCACTTGCCTCTAATAAAAAAAACATATTATCTGAAGAGGCAGAAAAGGGTAAAAGATGCCTTCATTCCTTTTTTTTTTATCTGGAGCCAGCAACGTATGTGTATAAAATGTGTTTTGTTGTCACCACTTAATGTGAGCTCCTTTTATTTTACAGTACAGAACCGACACAGAAGGTGGATGACATGCTTTCATCTAACTATATTTGAAGTTAACAGACGTTAAGTACCTGGTCAAACGTGTGGTAATCAATATTTATGTTACATATATTCTAACTTCACTGAAGAAAGGCTGGGAATCAGAAAATGCTAGCTCCAAATAATAAAGAAACAAATTACCCCAAATAATCTGTGCTTATGTTCACTTCTCTCATTAACTTAACACTGTGTGACACAGACGCCTGGAAATGATTATAAGTGTGTCATCCCCTCTATAAAGCATCTCTGACTATTCATATTTGACATGTGACTTTTTAGAGCCACACTTCAATTCAGGGTGGTTTATGATCGATGGCACACATTCCTTCAAAAGCACCATACAACATGAAAAAGAAACTAGAAATAAATGTTAATCTGTCGAGTAAGCTTACAATTTATCACTATTATGCTGAGTTATTTACAACATATTATAATAGAGCTTCTCTCTGAACTCTACCTGTTGCGGACAGGTGACATCATCTCAGCAACAGTTGTTTTTTCCAAGTCTGCTCAAATGATCAAGGATATTGCTGCTTATTTGTGGATCAGAGTCCAAAAAAGAAGTGAGTGACCTTGGATAGCCTTTGGTATTATTTAACAGTATATCACAGTGAACGTGGTGGACAAAGCTCGCAGTGCAAATTGCATAAATACAGTGAAGAGTAAAGAGCGAGAGAGAGCAATACTCAGATGAATCATCAGCTAGGCAATAAGAAACTGTCAGCCTGCCGATGAGAAACTGTCTGTGCCGTTGTTTACATACTGACTGTCACTGTGTGGTTGGCGTTGATGAGAACAACAACACACAGTCTCCAATCGCATGATCTCACTTGGTGGAAAAAGAGCTGTCACCGTGAATCGGTTGCAAGGGTGTGGCATCACAATCAATGAAGGTGGAGCAACGCAAACAAAACAAACCTATTATCGGTTCCGCAGCATGAAATTACACATTAGCTAAGCCGGAACAATCAATCCTGCACCAGTTGGTCGACAATTTACGGTGCAAAGTGTTGTCACCTCTGCGTGTTCCATTCCTCCGTCTATGTGAGGTTCAACTGAACACTTCACTGTGCCCTGCGAGGTCTTTTACACAGCAGCGCTATAGATAAAAGAGATCAGAGCGCCGAAGAGAGACAGCGAGAGAGAGGGAGAGAAAGAGAGACAGAGTGCATGAAGGATACCGAGTTTCCATCTATTATCCATCTCCTATTCTAATGTGGCCATTATGCTCTAAAAAGAGACTGCTCATCTATTCATTTTATGAGACATTTGAAAAAAGATGACACTGCAAGAGGGTTGGGCTGAGTGATTAAAATTCTTTGAATTAGCCCTTCAATCACTGCTTACAATAGTGTATAAAGTACACACAAATGCACTCAAAAGCCTGGTCCGACTCCACTCACACACTGGTGGGATATGAAAAGATTGATTTACTCATTTCTCTCTGAGAGTTGTTTTTCGGTGTGCGGAATTGATTGGTCAGCACATTAAAAGCTTGCACATTATACACTCCACAGACACAACATGAAAAAGCTTTTAGAAAAATATCCAATAACTAAGAACCGCTGATTGCTTCAACCTGCGCCGTGTTTACAGCGTTTATAACAGGTGTAGTCAGTTTCAAACAAAAGTTTGTAAACAGTAAATAGAAAGTGGCCAACAAGAGCGAGCCACAATGAAAAAAGCAGCTCTCAAACATGATCTGCGTCACCTGTCATTCAACACAACAACCTTCAATTAATGTCTCCAAGATTATTTTTGTGCTATATCAGTTTACAACAGGGTGAATGTCAGCTCTCTCAAAGCCTGAAAAGGTCTGCATCACTGGGCACTGTGGAACTTCTGGTTTTGGGTCCATGTCACAAAAAGAACTACAACATTCTACAATGGTGCAAGTTGTCCAACAATTGTCTGGTTCAACAACAAAAAAAACAGCTGAGCAAATATTTTCAGATCCTTTTGTTTCAATTTCATGTCCTAGAACTTCTCAACGAATGCCTCAAGGAAGTTTGCAAACTCAGAGCATATTGAAATGTCATAGCGAGCTTTTGTTTTTGCAGAGGAGGAAAATGCATAGTGTTTACCAAAAACAACTCTCCTTCACACTCCCTCCATTCTGAATCAGGTTTCAGCTTCTTAGCCACAAAACTATTTGGTACAGCAGCATCGTCTCAGTCAGAATGTGGTCTTGTGCGAGCTTTCTTTCTCCGACATCAAACTCCAAATAGTGTGAAAAAGCAAAGAGCTGTTAAATGGATAGGTCACGTATATTTGTTTTGCTTTTTTAAAGTGAAGTTGTAGAGTGCTGAGCTACGATGCTGTATGCAAACAGGTTGAGACACAGATGCTTGCAGTCACTGAAAGTGTGCACAAGAGAAAACAGTGATTTTAGACATAAAGCACTTCCATGGGGCAATGCAGCCTTGGAGATCTGGTCTATAACAAGAGACTTTGACCAGTCACAATGCTGTTCAGAGAAAGAGGGGACTCCTATTGGCTGTTCTATAAACTGCCGTTTGTACGCACGTTCCTCTGGTGGAGAGGGAAAAATAGTGTAATAGAAATGTGTGTTTGTCCATCATCATTTGGTCTGAGAGGCTCAGGACAGCTCGCCTCCATACCCAAAAATATAAAGCAACTATTTCTGCAGCATTCCTGGAAAATGGTAACTTTCTCTTGGAAGAATCAAGCATTGATTTTTCTAGATAGTAACAATGATGCTTTTTGGCAAAAACCTTAGGTCACCAAGATTTCATTGTTCAGGTAAACCTATGATGGCCAGAAAAAAAATACAGTATCTACAAGTAAATGTCAAGTATTGAGAGTGAGCTACCCTTACACTTGAACAATAGCACGACCCGGGCTCTCTTAAAACTCGAGTGGAACTTTAATTATTGTTAAAAACCCTTTTGTTCTATTATTTCATGTCAAACATTACCTGTTGTGAAAAAGGGGCTATAACATCAGGTTCATTCAAGACACGCTTGATCGTTACAGACGCATGTTAAATGAGTTGAACTCATTGACAGCTTGTTAATATTGCTAATTTAAGACCAACGTTCGGTCACATCATTCAAATCCGAATTCCAACGATCACAGAACTTGACAAACAAACACCCGCTCATCTTAACCCAAACTTAACCTCAAGTTCAACTGATCGTTAGTATTATTCCATACCATACCATTTCATCCCGTCTAAGACGTTTTCTCGTGCTTTTTCGCTCTTACGTGGAACAAAGTACTACAGTACATAAAGTTTCACTTTCAGATGTTTAATTCTCTTGCTCACCCACTCATTTACTCATTATGCTCTCTCCGTCTTTATCTTGGGTCTGTTTTTAGACGAGTAGTCACTCGCATAAATGTCTCGTAAAGCCACAACAACATTAGATAAAGTTTCCAGTTCTAATACATAAATCTGCGCGGGATCAGGGACGTAGAGCTAATTCAGCATTCAGATGAGGTGCATGTGTGCAAATAGATGCTGGTTCATGAGACAAATATTCAAGAGCTTACAAGTAGGTGTTTGTGCTTTTTTTTTTTTTTTGCTTTAAAGCTGAACAATGAACTACTCAGGTTCACCATCCAATATTACAACATCAACTCCTTGCCGCTGGCTTTTCCTCAGCGCTGTAAACACTCGTTTTGTTTTTGACAGGTCACATTTTGCAAGTATGCGATTGTGTGTTCTGCGCCACTGTCGCTGCATGTGCATGTGTGTGTGTGTGTAACGTCAGGACAAAGGGAACATCAGTGTTATGAAACAGGAGAATACTTCCTTGTGCTATTATTCAAACTGCACTTAAGGTGAATTGACAAAACAATTTGAATGTGACAAATCGTGCATCTAAGATGGATTTGTTTTGTTCGTGTGTGTTTGATTTTCCTATTAAATATATGGTTAAGTAAATGCACTCAACGTTAAGTATCTGGGATTACTGAATGCAATTACGAGTGAGAATGAGCTTCAGATTGTGCAAAACAGAGGCAATGAATATAATCTGATTAACATAATAGCATCTAATCTTATTTCTCTGTGACTTACACTCCCAAAACAAAAAAACTATTGGTGCCTAGTACAAGGGCTGTAATTTAATTTAATTTAATTTAATATATATATACATATAAATACATATATATGTATATATACATATACATATACATATACATATACATATACATATACATACATAAACATATACATATACATATATATACATAAACATATACATATATACATACATATACATATATACATTTATATATATATATATTATACATATATACACATATATATACATATTATACATATATACACATATATATACATATATATATATGTATATATATATATATACACATACATATATATATATATATATATACACACACATATATATATATATACACACACATATATATATATATACACACACATATATATATATATATATACACATATACATATATATATATACATAATTTTTCTGCATTATACAAACATTATTTGAGATATAACACAAAGTTTTCTCTCCATGAAAAAGCTAAAAACTAAAGACTTTTTCAACTTTCATTTAGGTGCAAAACTGACATTTATTGGGATAATTATTTATATCTTTGGCCATATTGCTCACCACTTTGATATGCTGCAAAATACATAACATATTTAATCTTGTTTAAGCCTGTAGAACTGTTCAAATATCAATAGTTTAGCACTTAAGTGTATGACCAAAGCACATGCAGCCACTTTCTGCCCCAGTATGCAGTGAGATCCTGACATAAATTTCGAGTAGTGGCACAGCAGCGGGATGCAGTTCCCCCTTCACACAGCAGCGGGATGCATCTTTCCCTACTTTCTGCTGCTGACCAATTCAAAGTTGCAGCTCGCAGCACGTCACACAGCTGACTGTTGTGCAGGCTGCTGTGTGTTTCTGGTGAGAACTTCGCAGGATCAGCAACAGCCACTGTGGCTGTCACCTTCCGTCTAAAAGGGACTTTACGCACATCCGCAGCCTGTGATGCTGAGCCACTGATGCTGAGTGAAAGCCACAGATGCATCGCACCTGACAAGGATCTTTGTGTGGATCTTAACGTAGCACTTAATAAACACCGCCTGCAAAGTGGAATCGTTTTCTGACTCAAAATATTATAAATTGTGAAGTTTTTTGATGTGTGGTTGTATGAGATGTCCAAAAACATGCAATATGGAGATTAGATAAATTTGACACTCAAAATTGACTGTAGGTGTGAGAGTGGATGGTTGTTTGTCTCTGTGTGTGGCCATGTGATGGACTGGTGATCTGTCCAGGGTGAGACCCACGCCTACTGCCAGCTGAGATTGGCACAGCACCCCCCATGACCCTCATGTGGAGAATAAAGCGGTAGAAAATACATACAGAAAATCATCCTCAACCTCTCCAGACTATTCACAATGTCTGTTACTTCTGTAAAAAAAAAATAAGAAATTATACAATCCCAGCACTCAGGGCAACAAATTACTTGCTTGCAACTGGTCGGAACTCACTGTTGTACAATATCTCGATATCCACCACAAAGTTCATGTGTTATTTTCTGTTTGAAATACTACTTCATTCAAATTTAGTTCAATAACACAAACGTATCAAAGGCATTAATAGACCAGCAGCTCCTGTATCCATGCAAGGTTAAAAAAAAAAAAAGAAAAAAGAAAACACAATTTTCTCTGTGGACTATGTTGAGGGAGAGTAAGTGGTTTTGAAACTCCATTTTCCAGCTGGAAAAGACTGTCCAACAGTGCTATAAAGTAGTGAGTAAAATCTTGAGATATGGTTGCGGTGGATTTTATTAGCGGAGTCTTTTTGTTAAGTGGCTAAAAACTGTTTTTCTTCGTCTCCCCACTGCCAGCCATATTTTCTATGACGGCAAGCATCCCTGTCTCGGGCTGGTTCACAACAATAGCAGAATGCTGGCGTAATACACAGCGATGCGAATACATCATACAACCACAAAATGAAAATGGAAAAAAAAAAAAAACCTGTGATGTGAACTGCTGAGTGATCATAGCAAGCAGGTTATCTAGAAACGGATACTTCCTTGCCCGGTCCATTCCTAACAAGGAAGTGACTACAACAAATGACAATATGTGGACAAAAGTATTTGGCCACACCTGTTAATGATTGAATTCAGGTGCTTCAATCAGGCTTTGGGCTAGTCCCCTCACTTCCAAGGAAGCATAGCAAGACATTTTGAACAATGCCAATGCTTTCTGTCAACAGTTTGAAGAAAACAGTTTTCTAGTCCAACATGACTGTGCCCCAGTGCACAAAGCAAGGACTATAAAGACATATTTTTTTTTTTTATATAAATAGTTTCGAGTAGAGGAGCTTGACTGGTCCACACATGGTCATAACCTCAACTCCATTGAGCACCTTCGGGATGAACTGGAACAGAGTTTGCGAGCTAGGCCTTCTCGTCCAACATCAGTGGGCCAATTCCAATTCCTATCTTAACTCTCAATCTTAACCTTCAAGCTCAACCCTTAATCTTAACTGGCCCTGAAAACCAAGTGTTGAGCGTTATTTTGTCACTTAGAAATGGGACACCCCTTAAATGCAGATACGTCTTCAGACTGTGGGGGGCAGAATTACGCGAAAGCTGCATCCAGTCTGTCAACTCCAAAAAAGAAGAAGAAAAACATATTTACGTCACGATTATTTATCAGTCGATCCGTTTGTCAGTCAAGTTATTAGGTTGTTAGTTAGTTATAAGATGATACTCATACAAATACCACAACCACGGACATATTCAGCTACCAGTTACCTCACACCACGGCTTATTGAAAAGTAAACCATAGCAAACCATCGCGCGTGCGTACCGGCCGGCTATTGACAAAAGATCGTAAAATTAAAATAAATGTTATGCAACAATGACGTCAGTAATCCATAATATGGGCCTAAACTAAGATGATACAATGCTTTTCATAATTTTTATATCTCTATTAATAAAGAAAATACTTAATTTGTAGCATACTCGTATCGCTGCCTTCGGCGCCATCTTTGTTATGTGAAAACACGCAAAGCATTCTGGGTAGCCCTTGCTCCCAAGGTTGGTCTCGGAAAATCTCAATATTGAGGGCGATACAGCCCTTAAACTTGCCCCTCAACTTAATTTTTCTGAGAATCGGGACAGCACTTGCACTAGAGGGAGCGCACATTTTTGAGATTGAGGGTTAAGATTGAGGGTTTAGCCAGGAATTGGAATTCACCCAGTGTCTGACCTCATCAATGATCAACGGAATGAATGGACAGACTTCCAAATCTTGAGAAAAGTCTTCCAAGAAGTGTGGAAGCTGTTATAGCCGCAAACGGGAGACCAACTCCATATTAAAGTACTATGCATTTGAATAAGTCATTACAGTCCCTGTAATGGTCAGGTGTCCAGATACTTTTGTCCATATAGTTTATTTTTGTAACCTGGAACAGGAGATAAAGTAATGTAGCTGCCATTTACTTATATTCTTATTGTTGAAAATAAAAATATATTGATAAAATAGATTCTAAATCACATAAGTGAGGGTTAGCCAACATGCACAGTCAAAAATAATTATGTATGAGTGAATTAATAAATGAAAAAATTCTAAAATGTATACAAAATAAATAGCAAAATATTAAACATGTTAAACATGATGAATGTGTCTGAGGTGTTATTATTATTATTATTATTAGTAGTAGTAGTAGTAGTAGTAGTAGTAGTAGTAGTAGTAGTAGTAGTAGTAGTAGTAGTAGTAGTATTATTATTATTATTATTATTATTATTATTATTATTATTAATAAGGAAGATCTTGCAACGTGAAACATTTTACTTGTCTGAATTGAAATTATGATTCTGGCTCAGTTTAATCACAAGGAAGGACAAGAATATCAGCGAATTATCAGCTAACGCTGACAAAGTTAGAAATATCAGCAGAACCAAGGCAGAGCAGACGCCTTCCCCAATCACAAAAACAACAGTGTTTATCTCATCGGCAAATACAGTAAAATGTTATCTGCTCAAACACATGATTCCATCCAAGGCTAATCTCTAAAATGATAAACAAAAAAAAAAGAAGAAGAAGAACTCCTGTGAAAATAACTACCTCCAACTGAGTGGTTTGGGAATGGAGCCCCACCCTGTTTACAACAGTGAGAACAAAAACAAACTCCCTCCAAGGAGCCTGGGCAAATGCAAGTCACACACTGCAACCAACGCAGGCAAACAACAACAACAACGTCTGAAGATCTACTGGGAGAGCCGGCTATCAAACAACAGCCGCCTGCACACAAACAAGGTGTGCATCTGTGTACGTTCCAGGGAGTGAAGAGGAGAGCAAGAGAAAGTGTCTGAGAGAGAGAGAGAGAGAGAGAGAGAGAGTTGGTGTGAAAGTGGAACTCAGTAGAAAACAAAGTCAAATACCTCCCACACCGACCCAGTCTCAGGTCAACTGAATCATCAGGAGTCAGGGAAGATATCATCACCACCTTCCACGAATAGCTCACAAAACCACATCATGTGTGACTTCACTGTGGCAAACTCGGCAGGTTGAGAACTCTCTTCCTCAATAACCAGGGGAATCTGACTGAAGAGGTAATGAATCTCAGTTAACAAGGCCATTATCAGCGACGGAACTACATCATCAGGAGGGACTCCAAATCCACGAGGCCCTTACCTGCACTGGCCTTTTTAATGTCGCTATTAACTGCTCAGGTTTACTGGCAACAACTGTACCAAAAAAAAGAGCACAGAGATGAAAGTATGGCACGTTTGAATCTCACACTGTACATCATCACAGTAAACAATGAGACGGTGTGAGGGACACGGGCCCAATTAGCTTTCTCTGCTCTCTGCTGTCAGGTGTTTAAACAGCCAACTAGGATGATAACAGTAACCTGCATACTTTCATCTGTGCTCCAGACTCATCAGTGCCTTAGCACCTTCGCTAAAGTGCTGCACTGCATCTTGGGTAATTACTGCATCCCAATTACCACCCAGCTGGTAAATATATATCAAATAAACAAGCAACAACCCGTCAATTAGGAGCATGTGCAGAGGAGGAAAACTGAATGTTCAGCTTCAAAGTGAACGTGTGTATCTCTTAAATGCAGTCAAGAGGAGTACACAACAGTGCGTAAAATATTTAATTCAGGTCATTTGGGGTGTGCGTCTCTCCCTCAGAGGGCGATTCCATACATTTTGAGATACAGGGGCTACAAATCGATTAAAGTAACATGTTTTTTTCATTATTAATGAATGATTTGTTTGGATACAACATGACTTGATGTAGACATTTATTTTAGAAAAGACCAGAACTACCAATCTTTCATTGTGTTGTTGGGTGGTATCGTTATTATTTTATGCAAGGCACTTTTTATCACCCAAAAAATGCACTTTAACTATATTCTGGCTTGTCATAAGTAACATGTTTTATTTGTTGTTGTTGTTTCCAACCCTGTTGGAGATTAAGCCACGGATTGTTAAGTCTTTTTTAACTGATCTGCAGTTTTGCATTGTTTGCCGTGATTCTTGTGCAGGACATCTTGTGCCGGACGTCACTTCCTGTGATGGCACTCTGACCAATCAGTGGACGGCAGTCTGATGACGTCACGCATAGTACCTACACAGCTCGCTTGGGACCTCACCGTAGCAGCAGGGTTTCCCCCAGTGCATTATACAATGCGGGCCGCCAGGCTTAGCATTGCTTGTTTATTTTAAATAGATTTGTTTTATACACCACAGATTTTTCTAAACGGGATAAGGGCGCTGCGCCCCCATGCAAACGGCAAGTTGAGCACCAGATTTCACTTTTAAACTGTACATGCCCACCTTTTTGACTCCAATATTTTTCGCTTTACTCGTGCAATGTTGTGGTTTTCTTCCATCGGTCTTGATATAAAACAACTCACCGTCTGTGTGGAGCAGAGGAATGTCAATGGGAAACACAAGAGGTATACTAAAAAACACAGAGGCCCCATGCGAGTCTTGCGAGAGCCTCTTAAGCCCAATTTATACACCTGCGTAAAGTGCTCTGCGTAGGTTATGCATAGACTCTGCGTCGACGCATATTTTTTAAGTGTCCGTCACTCCGTCAAGGGACAACGGAGACGGCAAGAGCTGTGATTGGTCCTCAGGACAGGCCCAGCGGAGCTGCTCTGTGCCGGCTCACAGTGCGCACCCGAGCGTCCACAGAGGCGGAGCTCATCCCCGCCGACGTCGGCGGGGACTATAAATACGTCATATCTTAATACGCAAACCACATGTTTAGACTCTAAATGGCCAATTTCTCGCCTCAAATTATCTTAAAACTGCGTTCCGTGACACAGAAAAGTGAGGAACGGCCACTGTTTCAACAACAACAGTCTTTCTCTCTCTTTCTCGCTCGACACCATTGCTCACTTTAGCCAGAAGCACAACAACCTTGCGCAGCGACCCCTACTGATTGGGCGGGAAATTGCAGCGCGTATCTGTCACCACAACGCAGAAGTATAAAGGCTTGAGTCGTCTCCGTGGTTATGCAGTCGGAGAAGTATATTGTGGCCTTTACGAGAATTTGAAGTGACGCAGTGAGGAAGCAACAACACAGCAGCTTCATTAAACCAATTCATAACATTGAATAGTTAGATTAATAAAGCAGACAGTGTATCACTGTATTTGTATGATTTATTTATAACCAATCACTATGTTTTGGAGGGAATTTAATATACGTCTCTAATTGAAGGTGATTTGATTTCCAACAGGGCAATATTAAAAACATGGGGAAAAGTGCTGGTCCGACGAAGGACTTGAAAATTAAACATAACATTGTTGAATTCAAAGGCAAAGCTACAGTAACGGTCTGTCAACAACATTTGCATTGCTGCTCTCTCCTCGTCTCCGTTCCTCTCTCCTGTCTCTCCTCAAGCCCGTGGAGCTGCCGACTCAGATCTGAGTGCTCTGATGGCTTATCACACAGCGAGCAGCAGGCTTAGCTGGAGTGATGCGCCCAGAAGACATGATCAAAGCGCACCAACTTTGCACCCAGCAATGATGATGGAAGAGCAGGCCCTGCCATGTTATGTTTCTTATTAGGCTGCCAACTGAAAACAGCCAAAGAGTCAAGCATGAGGCCCTTAAAAGATCTACTCCTGCAACCTTATTTCACATTACACCGTCTACTACACTCAGCAGGGTTTAAGGAGTAGTAAGTGACATATTCGTACATCTGAATTCTGCTCCTCTAATTCTTAACCGTAGCAATGATTTAACCTATAGCCAGATTATGGAAGTGGTTATTTTGAAGCTCCAAGCATCCGGTTTGTGACAGATCTTAAAAAAAACTTTGTGCGAGGCAAGTGAAGGTTTTTCCAGTTTCCAGTAGCAAAACAAATTAGTTCTGTATGTTCAATGTGATAATATGATCAGGTGCCACAGTGAAAGAGAACAACCACCACTAGAAACTAAAAGTATTGTGCCGAGCTGTGAGCCAGTCTCTTGTTCACAGATGTAACCACAACATGTCTGATTAATCAAACCACACAGGCCGTCATCAATATTATATAAAAAAAGACTAAAAACAGAATCCTCAAATTACTGCTACGAGTTAAATAATCCAGAAAAATAAATTTCAGTGAGAATCTCTTTCAGGTAAATATATAAATTACACCCCACTGTAACGCCATTCAAAAAGGTCATAGAGTTCAATAGTCTATTTCCAACAGTAGATTTCCCTGTCACTACACTACACCTCATCTTTGATCAAATCTGATACTGGTCAAAATGACTGGACCTGATATCTGAAAAATACCCCATGTTGCATCTGTTTTCTCTCTCTTTATGGCAGCAGAATATCTGTCACCACCCAGTTGTAGCATTATGTTTGTGAAATGACAATGACAATTACTTCTGGGTGGTAAATGCAAAAATGCAAAATTTTCTGACATTTTATGGAGCAAACAAGTAGTTGAACAAGAGTTGTAGACCTAATTGATCTATCCCTAAAATACTATCTATCAGAATGGGCAATAATTCAATTATATTATATATTATATATATTCCTCAATAATAATATTGGAAAATAATATAAATATACATTTCATGTTTATGCACTGCGTTAACACTGAGACACAATGCATGCACAATGTTTGGCCTTAGATTATTATTTTTGTTTTGTATGGAACATTACATGGAAACGTGTTGGCTTCACTGACAACAATGATGCAGCCAGTTTATTCGCAATTTAAATTTTAATTTACAGGCTGCAAATACTGGTCCAGTTTATGTTTTGGAAAAGAGGTATAAATGCAGCTCCTTATAGAAGATGGGAGGGGGACAACACTCTCCAATCTTTCCATAGACAGGGGTAACATCTGTCTGTAAGTTACTCACATAACTGTCAAATGCGTCACTTGACAGGCTTCAAACTTGGCAGGTGACTTACTAAGGGCACCAGTGTGTACAGAGTCGACTTTGATGTTTGGACAAGAAATGCAAGAAAAATCAATTGAAAAAATTGATTATCTGATATTCTATCGTAATAATTGTATCATCATATCATATGATTTCGCCCAGCTCTGTATCATACAATGTACATTTTAATTTGGACAACAACAAAAAAAGCAAAGGAATTTTCAAAAAAGCTGTTTAAGTTCAAACAAAGAGACGAATCACTTACAGTTTCTGACGTAATTAACTTTCACTGGTGGCTTTCGATTGTTCCCAAAGCTGCAAACTTCACTTCCTTCCCATGTTGCCCTGCAACGACAAAACAGAGCAGTGTGTGAGTGTCTTACTTTAACAGAGGGGGAAAGTCATAACATAACATTCATGCAGATATTCATCAGTACATGTTTGATAGGTTACCCCTTTAAAAAATAAATTCTTCCATGTCGTCCTGTGGGCAAAGTTCTCATGATAAACAAACGCAGGCCGACAAACAGACTGGACAGCTGATAGAAACAGGTGCTGGGGTTTCTCCTGGCAGCTGAGCACAGCATGGAGCATATGGTGGAGCCTCTCATGTCTGCACCAAAATGCCTGTAGTTTACCTGCAGCATTCCCAAATCATGCAAGTCTTGTGCTATTAAAGAGGCTCTCATTTTAAGAGGTTCTCACACTAAAAAAAGACAGGTTAATCCTATGAATAACGATGCAGTGACTAAATGATATACTTGCAAACCACAGAACGACAACTCAATGAAGTTTATATTCTCAGTAAAATCAGATTTTATCTGCTGTGCTCACTATCTATTTGTTTGCTTATGTGTTTATTTTACCTGGATTAAAATACAAAGATTTTTTTCATAATTCATTAATATGACGGTTATTTTCTCGATTAACCGCGTATTTGTTTGCTCCATAAAATGTCAAAACTGTCGAAAAATGTTGATCATCTGGAAATGATGTTCTCAAATGTCTTGTTTTGTCCACAAACCAAAATGTTTCAGTTTTAATTATTTCTTTGTTATATGGAGGAAAGAAACCAGTAAATATTCACATTTAAGAAGCTGAAAAATTACAGCACTTGTTTTAATGATAGAAAAACCACTCAAACTGACAACTAGTTTAGTAATTGATTAATAATTGAATAGACCTAAAGAAGATAGAGCACTACCAGAAGATACCAAAAATCTAAATATTAACATGTACTGTATAACATTTCAAATTGCACTTTTGATTTCAAGTGACTAATGCATTATATTACTCTCTCAAAGTGAGAGTAACTTTTTCATGTTCATCCATGTCCCGTTGATAGCTTTTAATCAAGCCCGGTCCAAATCTTAAGTGTATATAAAAACAGGCCTATTATTTATTTGATTAAAAACACTATTTTTTGTCGGAAAACAGCTGCACAACAATAATTAGCTTAATAGACCAACTTGACAGACGGAATAGATACTTAGGCATTTTCCATCAATGGACAATTTGTGTTCCATTGGTTTGGCGTGTTCCTCAAACACAACACAAGTAAATTAATTTTGTAAGTCAAGTTAATTGATTGTAATTGCATGCTCCCTCTCTCCCCATGCAGACGGATGACATTTTTTGTCAGCATCCCTCCCTTTATTAAGGACAGATGACAGGAGAAGGCAGTAATTGATGACAGCATGAGTTAATGGCCGTTCCTGAGCTTTTCTTCACTCTTCACTGAGGCTGGAGACCTGCTGCACCTGATGCTGTCCACTCTATGACCAATCACCATGCCTGACACTAAGGGCCGTCTGCCCGGACACACCACGGGGACCAGGACGCACTAACCTTTACCCAGGAAATATTCTTCTACTTCTCCTTTTATTATCGTTTTCATTCATGTAACGCAGCTCTAATGTGCCTGCTGCCCCCTCACACTCGCCAGTACTATCCTCGCATGAATCAAAAATGCCGAAATCACATGGCAACTTTGGTTACTAAAAAACTCCCAGTTTATTCATCTGTCACTTGCCTTGCTTTGTGGGGGACAAAAAATTGAAGCAAGTGGTTTGAGGGCATCTCCACTCTGAAATCAAGTGAACGGCATAAAAAAAATGCAAACGCAGAACCTTATTCCCACACAGAACCGAAAATAACTTTCCTTATCATTCAGCTACAAGCAAATGGGGCATAGTCACTTCACAGCCCCTCCAGTCCAGAGCCAGCACAGGGTATTTCAATGTGTGTTCACAAATACTGAGCCGTCAGATGAAAGAGAGGGCCGCTCCACTCAGGGATGGGAGTCCTCACACTGACTGAATGCATGAGTGACTGATTACTTTCTTACCAGTTGAACCTCGACTCTCTACAAAGAGGAGCCTCAGCTGAAGCCTTAAGAGGCCCAACGAGAAACAAGGGCTTTCCAAATAACACAAAATCACAGATTGGTGTGTTAAGGATCTTGCGTCATTACAATGCATACAGCTGCCCTTCCTCAAATTTCAAGCTTCTTCTTTTTTTTTGTAAACTCAACTCCCAGCCAACTGAATTTATTCAGCTGTAATATGGGGCACAGACACTACAGTCATTCTCGTTTTGAGACGCAGACGCGGGGGTTCACTTGTTCCCATCAGAATCACACGAAGGCCGAATGTGTGAAGGTAGCGTTTGTGTCAAACCTCAAGTTCGGATGAGGAGAAGAGGAAAGAGTTGCAAAGAAAGTCCATGTTGTGTTTTCAAACCTGGGTCAGCTTTTGCGAAGGTCCATTTCTGCATACGCGAGCACACAAACCCCGGTGTCTGTTCAAATAGTCTGCAGCTCTCCCTCTCTCAGGCAGATCATGACAACAGCCCAGCAGCAGCACTGTTTGATCTCCAGTGTTTTCCTTAATCTGGGTTGTCAAGGTTCGCTTGTTGGAGGCTGTTTACTTTACTTCT
The DNA here is from genome assembly GCF_963457635.1 of Microchirus variegatus. Lineage (NCBI taxonomy): Eukaryota > Metazoa > Chordata > Actinopteri > Pleuronectiformes > Soleidae > Microchirus > Microchirus variegatus. Next base: position 16,897,340 of record NC_139808.1, read on the forward strand.
CCTACAAAAAAAGTGGGGCTTTTTTTTTTATTCCCCCCTCAGACAATGACTAATCCAAAGAGCAAGAATAAGAGAACACTGCCAGCAATAGTTGTTAAAGCTGCAGTTTCCCTTTTGTAAATGTTCAGATGGTTTCAGTCCTGCTGTTGCCAGCTGCAGGCTTACTGTGTCAAATATTAGTGTAATATTTCATCGTAACATGTGTGCTCCTCACTCATACTTCACTTTCATAAATGTTCCATTTTTATTGAATAAAAAGCCAAATGTTGTGCAACTTTGCAGCTTAAAAATAAATCAATGTGGTTGACATTTCCTTATGAGAAGGACAAATTAAAAAGTGACACTGTAATAAATTATTAGGCTACCATGTGATTGCTAGTGTCCATGTTCTTTCTGTGCTACACCTGCTACATAAAATATAAATTAAAACATGTGTACAACAAGTATTTGATGATATCTTTATTTTGTGATATAAAAAGTCACTTTCTTTTATTCCAGCTTCTTAAATTATATGTTATTTTGTTTCTTTACTTGACTATGATAGTAATCTTTAATATCTTTGTTTGGTGGAGAAAACAAATATTATAGACAATTTTCTTTGGGACCAAATAAAAAAAAAAAAAGTGCAAAATCATTAGCTGCAACCTGTGTGAACTTATATTCCACAAGTCAGAAACAGCAGCTAATTATTTACTTAAAATGCAATTATTTAATTATTAGTGTTAATAACGTGTTGTGCATCTTCTGGCTTATTTACAGTAAAGAAAATGTCTGACTGTGACTTTACAAGCAAGTGTGACTCAGTAAAACCACTAAGTTCAAACAATCTAAAACAGCATCGAAATAAAAGAAATATTTTTATTTTTTATGTTGAAGTGTGACTTCTCTCACAGCTTTAATTAAATAATAATAATTTCGGGAGTGCTTTAATGTGTGGCTATAATAGTTAACATGAGCTGTATATCCGCCTTAAATGCATCATTGTCAACCTGTGCCACACCAGAACAAGCACAGTTCAAGAGACAACAAAGAAAACGAATTAAAAGAAGAAAAAGAAGAAGAAGAAGAGTAGAAGTATGAATGTCTCTTCTTCCTCTGAACTAACACGTGGGGGGAAAGCTGCTTCCCTGCTCTCGCTCTCTCTCCAAACAAATCACGGCACTCAAAACTTCTGTCACTATTAACTTATTTTTATCCTCAACAGGTAACTTTAACAACACACTGTCGCAGCAGCTACCTTAACTAACACGGTATACTTTTAAAAAGCGCTATCCTTTCATTGTGAAAACACTTACTTTTTTGATATTTAAATGTGCCCACTCCACAGAATGTCCCCCCCCGTTTGTCACGAGCCGAACTTTTTCAAAAGAGGAAGAAAAATAAACCGTAGAGGTTTCGACACTCGTGGTAACACAACTGTAACAACTGCGACACTAAACAAAAAAAAGCAGCAATACAGGTGTTTGTTTATGACTTTATTTCGCTGTTTAATATGAGGGAGGGAAGAAAAAAAAACAACGGCGACGACAAAACTCGAGCTTTCTCTGCGAGTGTTTGAGTGAAGAAGCAGAAGCAGCAGCGACACAAACCACGACACCACAAAGCGAACGTTAACATGATGATAATAGTGAAACTTACCGGAGCGGACAGCGCGTTACGGCGGCTGAGAAGGCGCACGCGGACGGAACCGAATCGCGACTACGCGAGGAGAAGGGGACGCCGCCGTGCACGCGAGCTTGTGTACAGAAGAGGGAACGCATGCGACAACAAATCACACCGTAAACAACACCACTCCTTCCGCCGCTGCCGTTGAAGGAGGTGGAGGTGGTGGGGGACTGACTAACTAACTTAACTTAACTTACAAGGAGAAGGAGATAATCTTACCGAGGGCGTCGAAAAGGAGCAAGAAAATGGAGTTTCACACTCGCTGCCTCCTAGTCCGCCTCGCGAAGCTCTCCCTTCTTTAATGTTCTTATTAGGTTGTAACACATCGAGCGGAGAATAAAGACGAAAAGAGGGGGAGAGAGTGACGAGGAAGAGAAAAAAGGAAGAATCGCGGATTTGGATGTTGTTGTTGTTTTGATGGATTCCAAGTCCGTGACGTCATATCCACCTGCTGTAAACAACGTTCATTGCATTGCAGATCCTTCACAGAACAGAGAAGAAGAAGAAGAAAAAACACACCATGGTCACCACACAAGTGGAGTTCAGTCGCTACTAAGTAGCTCCTTTCTGTGGGGAAATGTAATGATATGCATTAGTTTTAGCTCAAAGTGTGAAAGGAGAGAGGGGGGCTGTCAGAAAAACTCAAAATGTCTGGGCTGACTAATTACTACTGAGGCACAATCAACTTCTATTATTAAAAAAAGAGAAACAATTCCACCCCCTTGCATGTCTTTCTTTTCCTTTTTTTTAAAAAAAAAAATCCCAAAACCCTCAGAGCACAAAAAAGATGAAAAACTTTGACATGAGATGTTTTAATCTCAGCCACTCACAAATACCTGTTCTTATAAAAAAAACAACAGTGGGAACAAATAAAAGCAGCATTATCCCCCACTTTGGAGTTTATCAGTGTGTCTGACCTGTGGGATAACACTTTTTTAATATTTTAATAGTCACTAAACTATAGTTTTATTGTTGAAAACTTTCCCAGTGACTGAAGCGATACTCAGTTTATCACAAAATAATCAAAATCAGAAGTGAAAGATCCCACTATGACGTCAAAAAGCTCACTTCTTGTTTGGATTTTGTTAGATTTCTTTCATGAAAACCATAGTTAAGATGAATTTTAGGGACATCTTATGTAGCTATAGCTGGAATTCCCAGATGTGTTTTTCAAGCCTTTTACTTACTATTTATTTAAATAAGGCATGCTTGAAAAGAAGTTGGGAGTTTGACCAGCATATATCTCCTGAAAATAATAATAATAGGCAACACACAAATGGCAGTAAAACAGTAATATAATGGAGTAAGTTTAGAGTGTGACCTGCCATCTTTTTCTAAAGGTGTCTCCACATGTACACATGTGAGAAACACTGATCTAAACAGCTTCTCCCCTCCTTCACTGTCACAGAGAAAGTGCAAAAGCATTATGACAGTAATTAAAATATCTGTCACTCGCCCCCTGAAGAGGAGAATTATCATGGGCCAGTTCAACAGTCCAGTTAACACTCATTTTAAAGCAACATTAATTTGGTCTCTAGAGAAAATATTTTAAGTCTTTCCTTTTCTTTTTTTTTCTCTCGCCTATTTTTCTGCCCTTGTTCAAGGTCTGAGAAACAGCAGCTCATTTCACTGTGAACGACATTACATTTATCATGGCTGCATCAGGGAGCGGATGAATGCTGCTGCTGATGATGATGATGATGAACCTGCTCCTCTCTGGAAGGGCTGTTTCTTGGTAGACAGCGCCACCCGCTGACCACGCCAGGTCATAGGAGAAATAAGAGAGAATTTGAAATTGTGGTGATTGTACTTTAAATATACATGCCTCTTTTGTGCAACCACAGTTTTTTTTCCCCTGAAATATCCTTTATTACATGCATTTCTATCCAAAAACACTGACGTGCCCCAACTTTTTTTTATGTTGTATGTACTTTCAACTCAAACAAAGTCAGTAAACTCTCCAAAATAGCGCCAGTGGTTCACAAATTGGGGGCCCCTATAGGTCAGGGGGGGGTCCATGCAACATTTCCAAATATTTTTACTTTTTTAACAAAAGGCATCAGAGAAACAAATTCATTTTCATTTTGTAAACTGAAATCGTTCACAGATTACAGTTCTGTTCACAGTTTATAGTCTAATGATCTTGTCTCATAAAGACAATGAGAATATCTCCCCTTTAATGAGATCGTATCAAAAGCGTAGTGTGTAAGAATGAGTGACATCTAACGGTGACGGACGTTGTCGTCAACAAGAGCCAAGTTGTCCGTCAGTTGATGTCTGAGTGTGCCATATACGGATATTCCAAAGTTGATTCGAAAGGCATGTTTATTTTAGCTTTAAAATGTAAAACAAGCAGTCCCCATAAAGCCTAAAAGTGACTTTACACTAATAAAAATAGGTATAGATTGTATCTTCATTTTCTGTCGATAAACTCTCCTAAACGTGACACACTGGACCTTTAAACCCTTTCAGAGATGAGATATAAAGTCCATACTCAGTGATCAGCACCCTGTGGTCATCGCAGGATGTTTGCAGAACATGCAGCAGTTCACTGTTTTTCTTTAAAGCTCTCTGTATATATACATGCTCTGCAGGGTGACTATTGTGACTCCAGCTGTTAATGTGTTTGGAAAGAAAACCTTTATCAAGTTTCAGATACGTCAACATTTTTAAGTTTTACTTTTTACTTAAACAACCGTAAGATGAGTGTTAGAGAATGTTTTGGTGTGAATGGAGGTGGATACACACGCGCACGCGCACACACACACACACACACGCGCGCGCGCACACACACACACACACTATGCCTTAGTTCATGGGACGTGTCAGTGACACAGAGGAGGGCCTCACAGGAAAACACAACATGCCATATCCTGTTGCATTCACAGCGTGAATCCTAGAACAAAGCAGTTTAAATAACCCTTTTTTTTTTTCAAATGTTTGCAAAGGTTGCAAACATTTGGAATACTAGTGTATCATAAACAATCAGACAATAAAAACTCATCGTATACAGTGCGCAACAAATGTATTATACCATAATCTTGGTATAATGTCATTGTTATTTATTTGGCAAATAACATTCTGAATTCACTAATCTGAGCCAGCTCACTGGGCTTCTCTGAGAAATTAATCAAGCATAACATATTTAACCACTAAAACAAAATTTTCTGTTCAGTAATGCAAGTAAATAACTACCATTTTTGACGTCTTAATTAAGAAATAATAATGTGCTTTACTATTTTTTCAGGGTTTTTTTGTAAAACATGGATAACAATAATTATTATATTTTAGCATTAAACATATCATTTCAGTTAAAGAGCTTCTACATACTGGTGTATTAACCATCACAGAGACATAAAATAATGATTTTGATAATTACCAATGGTGTTAATTTAGGGCAGCTGTGGCCTTGAGTGATGGTCTAATAAATGTGTTAAGCACTGTGCATGTGCCAAATGCCATATGCACATTTAAGGACACACTTTAGACAAAAAACCCTTTAATTTGGGGGACACCTTGTTCAGTTTGGGGTTTAATGTGTTTTTTAATGTCCTAAATCCCACAGTTCAGATTGGACAAACTAAAAGCAAGGTTGTTTTTTTTTCCATATATATATATATATATATATATATATATATATATATATATATATGTATATATGTATATATATATATATATATATATATATATATATATATATGGTAACAAGTTGCCTGAAGGCAAACACATCAGCATTACCAACCACCACTGTGATGTGTTTAATGACCTCAGGGCCCATGGACTGAGGGTTCAAACATATAATTCCAGCCACACTACCCACATGTATGCAAATAAATCCATAACCAGGTGAGAATAAAATAATTTATACAAAATGTCCCTACAAAAAAAAGAATCCATTATGGTATAACTATATCATTCTCATTAAAATCCTAACAAGCTCTGCAACATTTCTGATTGGTATATTGACGATGTTTCGCAAGGATTACTGTAGTTTCTCCTCCAGAGTTTGTAAACCTGGACCTGTGCTGTGATTACTGAGAGAAATCCTAATGTATATACAGCATTTAACACATCATTTACACCCTCTAATTCTACAGTGGCTTGATCTGCTTGTCAATAGGAGAGCTCAGCGTCGAACAACAGCCACGTATCAGCGTCTGAATTTATTATTCCGCTCTGCCCCGTTGATGTGTCGTGTGGATTAAGGCCCTGACTTGATGAAGTGCAGTCGCAAATTAATTGAGGATCACTATCAGTTACATTACGGCCTCTCCGCACACATGTGTGCACACAACAAAGTAATTAGCTTTCTGTTAATTAGGTAATTAAGCAAATGAAAAGGAGCTCCTCTTGATTTCCAAAGGGCGATGGATAGCTTTCATGCATGTCCCCCCCTCCCCCCCTCCTCCCCCTGTTGCTGCTCAAGGCTGAAGCATTCAACACATAATGAGAGGAGGAGGACGTCTGAAGCAGCAGTACACATGATAACGAGTAAAAAACTGGTAAATCACTGAGGACAAGAAGATGAAATAAACAGATTATGATACCCAATGCTGCTTTGAAAATGTTCAAAAGCCATTAATATGCCACGGCTTGTTCTCTGATTTTAGAAAATAAACATGATATGATGAATGAAAATTTAATCTGTGCATCTTACGTGTTTAATTGCTTACGATTGTTAATTAGCGTATTATTATAATTATTATCAATAATACATGTCATAATAAAACATGACATTAGTGAAGCAGCCCTGTTTATTTTGGAATGTTACAAATGTACATTGCAAGTGCATTTCCAGCCTCCACATCTCTCTGATCTCTGGATGGATGAACTGAATAATAATTACATAGATTTTATAAATGACATCAATCTTACATCAGATTTTGTCTCTGTTTTTGTAATTTTGCAGGGCGACCTTGAAAAAGGCAGTTTGCCCTCAGTAGCTCTTCCCTGTTTCACATTAAAAGATGACGACACACAGTGGTATGGTGTATGCTATGAGTCTATGTTAACTCACATAAACCTGAGTCAGGACAGGAAGGACAGTGTTTATAACAACAAACCTATGATAAGACCTAATTACACAGAGTTTTGCTGACACCATGTCATGTTCAGTAATTGCAGCTTGTGATGCAAAGCCATCACCAAAACACTTACCTCATTTCCAAAGTGTGCAGATAATATCATTTGAAAATGTTTTGTTTTTTCCTTCATTAGTCTTGTAACACAGATAGCTACATTTAGCTTGTCACAGGAAGGATGACTCACAGTTTTAACAACACCAACAATTAGGCTTTGTCTGAGGTCCAAGGTCTGAAGGAGGTGTTGCGTTTGTGAAGTGAGGATCTGGAACAACTTGCGTCAGTGTTAATCACAGTAGATTTGCAATGACACTCAGGAGAACTCCCTGTAAAGGTATAGTGGAGGTTTTTGAGTCAATGCTCTCTGCACTATACATATTCCCTGGTACACTATATGGACAACATTTTTCTGGACGCCTGACCATTACACCAACGGGGGCTGTAATGATGTAATCAAATACACGCAGTACTTTAATATGGAGATGGTCTCCTTTTACAGCTATAACAGCTTCCAGAAGTGTTCCTATGGGAATTTGTGTCCATTCATTCTGTAGAGCACATGTCAAACTCAAGGCCCGGGAGCCTTGTGGCCCGCCACATCATTCTATGTGGCCCACGAGGTCTATGCTGCTTTAAGGCGTGTGTTGACCATAAACTAAATTTCCCACAATGCATGGCAATTGTGTTACCCGTGAAGTGACAGCATCTCGCCACTAATTTGCGTTGTATCATTGTATATGCATCATGTGACGAATGAAATTGAGATTGAAATATCCACAAATGATCCCAAAATGTCCAGGAAGAGAAATAATGATGCAGATGGAAGGCAGTTTCAAGAAAGATGGGAAGGCGAATACATGTTTGTGCTTCAAGGAGGAAAAACGGTAAGTCTTTTGTGTTATGAGGCGGTGTCGGTCGTCAAAGACTACAATCTACGTCGGCATTTTGACACCAAACAAGAAGCCAAGTAAGCCAAAGTTAGCCTTCAAGAAAAACAACCAATTGTCAAAGAATTAAAAGGCAAAATGCGATCGCAGCAGAATGTGTTCACAAAAGCTGCAGCTTTATTGTGGCTAAAGAAATCACCGGTGCTTCAAAGTCTTTTTCTGAGGGTGCGTTTGGATTTAGTTACATTTATTCTGTCTTACAGTTACATCTGGCCCTTTGAGCACAACCATTATGCTGATGTGGCCATTAGTGAAAATTAGTTTGACACCCCTGCTAAGAGAAGGCCTGGCTCACAATCTCTGTTCCAGTTCATTCCAAAGGTGGTTGATGGGGTTGAGGTCATGGGTCTGTGTGAGCCAGTCAAGTTCTTCCACACATAACTCCTCAAATCATATTATGCATTGTGGGGCACGATCAGGCCGGAATAGAAAAGGTACTTCCTCGAACTGTTGCCACAATGTTGGAAGCATAGCATTGTCCAAAATGTCTTGGTGGGCTGAAGTGTTAAAGGTCAAAGAGAGTGGTCCTGTTGCACATAATATGTTAGTTATGGAATTGTACACAGTCACAGTCAACGACACCCTGAACAAGAATCCGTTGAAAATATTTGCATATCTCTTAAGGAATATTTTTAATGAATTTTGAAAATCAGGAAAGCGATCCATGCATTAAGGCAGTGACTTGAGTTAAAAAAAAAAAAAAAAAAGTATCTTGGAATTACTTGAAATTGTACACAGTCACAGTCAACGACACCCTGAACAACAATCCGTTGAAAATATTTGCATATCTCTTAAGGAATATTTTAAATGAATTTTGAAAATCAGGAAAGCGATCCATGCACTTCGGCAGTGACTTGACTTTTTTTTCAAAAAAAACCCAAAAGTATCTTGGAATTACTTGAAATTGTACACAGTCACAGTCAACGACGCCCTGAACATGAATCCGTTGAAAATATTTGCATATCTCTTAAGGAATATTTTTAATGAATTTTGAAAATCAGGAAAGCGATCCATGCACTAAGGCAGTGACTTGACTTTAAAAAAAATAATTAAAAATAGTATCTTGGAATTACTTAAAATTGTACACAGTCACAGTCAACGACGCCCTGAACAACTATCCGTTGAAAATATTTGCATATCTCTTAAGGAATATTTTTAATGAATTTCGAAAATCAGGAAAGCAATCCATGCACTTAGGCAGTGACTTGACTTTTTTTTCAAAAAAAACCTAAAAGTATCTTGGAATAACTTGAAATTGTACACAGTCACAGTCAACGACGCCCTGAACAACAATCCGTTGAAAATATTTGCATATCTCTTAAGGAATATTTTTAATGAATTTTGAAAATCAGGAAAGCGATCCATGCACTTAGACTTGACTTTAAAAAAAAAAAAAAAAAAAGTATCTTGGAATTACTTGAAATTGTACACAGTCACAGTCAATGACGCCCTGAACAACAATCCGTTGAAAATATTTGCATATCTCTTAAGGAGTATTTTTAATGAATTTTGAAAATCAGGAAAGCGATCCATGCACTTAGACTACACTTTAAAAAAAAAAAAAAAGTATCTTGGAATTACTTGAAATTGTACACAGTCACAGTCAACGACGCCCTGAACAAGAATACGTTGAAAATATTTGCATATCTCTTAAGTAATATTTTTAATGATTTTTGAAAATCAGGAAAGCGATCCATGCACTTAGGCAGTGACTTGACTTTAAAAAAAAAAAAAAAAAAGAATCTTGGAATTACTTGAAATTGTACACAGTCACAGTCAACGACGCCCTGAACAACAATCCGTTGAAAATATTTGCATATCTCTTAAGGAATATTTTTAATGACTTTTGAAAATCAGGAAAGCGATCCATGCACTTAGGCAGTGACTTGACTTTAAAAAAAAAAAGAATCTTGAAATTGTATTCCTTAAAGGTACAATATGTAGTATTTATGGGTTTATATAACCCAAAATCCACTCTTTTATATATATTATGTGCTCCTGCATTGTCTAGGCGCTGTATAATAGTTTTTGTTTCATTTTCGTAGTGTTTCAAAAAGTCATGTTAAATAACATGACCACGGACCGCGGTTGCACAGCCACTGTTAGCAGTGAGACGCCATGTTTCTACCGGAGCCTGTAAGGACAAACGCGAGAGAACAAAACAAGCGTCTCTTTACTTGTAGCGGAAGTCCCGCCTCCTCTCTCTCCGCTTCGTCTGCTACGACCGCGGTAGCTCGCCCTCTCCCTCGCCTCACGAACCTCATCTGCTGACACGGAGAAAGACGACGAGGACGACATTTGACCAGCTGCGGATACCGTAGCGCTCAGGGAAGGGAGGGGCCGAGCAGAGCAGCAGGTCTTTGTTGTAAATTTCAGCCTCTCCTCTAGATGGCACTATAAACTACTTATTTCCCCTTTAAGCGATATGCAAATATTTTCAACGGATTCTTGTTCAGGGCGTCGTTGACTATGACTGAGTACAATTTCAAGACATTCCAACATACTTGGAATGTCCAAGTGCATGGATCGCTTTCCTGATTTTATAAAATTCATTAAAAATATTCTTCAAGAGATATGCAAATATATTCAACGGATTCTTGTTCAGGGCATGCTTGACTATGACTGTGTACAATTTCAAGACATTCCAAGATACTTTTGGGGTCTTTTTTGAATAAAAAGGTAAGTCACTGCCTAAGTGCACAGACTTTCCTAATTTTCAAAAATTCATTAAAAATATTCCTTAAGCGATATGCAAATATTTTCAATGGATTCTTGTTCAGGGCGTCGTTGACTATGACTGAGTACAATTTCAAGACATTCCAACATACTTGGAATGTCCAAGTGCATGGATCGCTTTCCGGATTTTCAAAAATTCATTAAAAATATTCTTCAAGAGATATGCAAATATATTCAACGGATTCTTATTCAGGGCATGCTTGACTATGACTGTGTACAATTTCAAGACATTCCAAGATACTTTTGGGGTCTTTTTTGACGAAAAAAGTTAAGTCACTGCCTAAGTGCATGGATCGCTTTCCTGCCTTTTAAAATTCATTAAAAATATTCCTTAAGCGATATGCAAATATTTTCAACGGATTCTTCTTCAGGGCGTCGTTGACTATGACTGAGTACAATTTTAAGACATTCCAACATACTTGGAATGTCCAAGTGCATGGATCACTTTCCTGATTTTCAAAAATTCATTAAAAATATTCGTCAAGAGATATGCAAATATATTCAACGGATTCTTGTTCAGGGCATGCTTGACTATGACTGTGTACAATTTCAAGACATTCCAATTTACTTTTGGGTTTTTTTTTGAAAAAAAAGTCAAGTCACTAAGTGCATCAGGGCAAATGGATCGTTTCCTACGTCTCACCTGATATCCTGCTGTGTGATCCACGGTGTCCAAACGTTTGTTTCCAGCGACTGGACGACATGGATGAACTCCTGCAGCTTTAATGCTTTAAAAACAACCCAAAAACATCAAAAGTTAAGTCACTGCCTAAGTGCATGGATCGCTTTCCTGATTTTCAAAAATTAATTAAAAATATTCCTTAAGAGATATGCAAATATTTTCAACGGATTCTTGTTCAGGGCATGCTTGACTATGACTGTGTACAATTTCAAGACATTCCAAGATACTTTTGGGGTCTTTTTTGAATAAAAAGTTAAGTCACTGCCTAAGTGCATGGATCGCTTTCCTGATTTTCAAAAATATATTAAAAATATTCCTTGAGAGATATGCAAATATTTTCAATGGATTCTTGTTCAGGGCGTGCTTGACTATGACTGTGTACAATTTCAAGACATTCCAAGATACTTTTGGGTTTTTTTTTGAAAAAAAAGTCAAGTCACTAAGTGCATCAGGGCAAATGGACTGTTTCCTCCGTCTCACCTGATTTTCTGCTGTGTGATCCATGGTGTCCAAACGTTTGTTTCCAGCGACTGGGCGACATGGATGAACTCCTGCAGCTATAATGCTTTAAAAACAAACCAAAAACATCAAAAGTTAAGTCACTGCCTAAGTGCATGGATCGCTTTCCTGATTTTCAAAAATTCATTAATATTCCTTAAGAGATATGCAAATATTTTCAACGGATTCTTGTTCAGGGTGTCGTTGACTATGACTGTGTACAATTTCAAGACATTCCAAGATACTTTTGTTTTTTTTCTGTTAAATCAATCAATCAATCAATCATTTTTTGTATAGCCCACAGTTTACAAAACATAGTTTGTCTCAGGGACTTCACAGGGTTGGTAACATCCTCTGTCCTTAGACCTTCGACCAGGGTAAGGAAAAACTACAAGCGAAAAAACTCTTGTAACAGGGAAAAGGGTAGAAACCTTAGGGAGAACCACAGGTGAGGGATCCACTCCCTGGACGGACAGACGTGCAGTAGATGTTACCAAAAACATACAATACACAATGACAAAGAATAAAAAGTGAAAAGTCTTTAAATGCCAGGATCATCTGTCACAGCCTGTCGTGAAGGCTGTTGTGGTCAGAGACTTGAAGATGACGGAGTCCTCTTTCCTGTCCTGACCTCATGTCGTTCACTGGTGTCAGCAGAACTGTAAGAGATTAAACATCAGTTAGAGAAGGTCTACATGTGAATTTATGGTCTACATGTGGATTTATGTGCTACATGTGAATTTATGGTCTACATGTGGATTTATGTGCTACATGTGAATTTATGGTCTACATGTGGATTTATGTGCTACATGTGGATTTATGGTCTACATGTGGATTTATGTGCTACATGTGGATTTATGGTCTAAATGTGGATTTATGGTCTACATGTCATGGGGGGACATCGGGTAAGTGGTGAGGGTTGAGAAATCGAGGACGGGGTAGAGAAAGTGCGGCTCGTGCAAAGTCTGTGTGCTCATTCTAAGTGCATGATGGGAAATTCCCCCAGCAGTCTAAGCCTATGGCAGCATAAGATAGACTATTCTAATCAGGACTACCTGATCTAGCTTCGACTATAGTCTATGTTAAAAAGGTAGGTTTTCAGTCTCACCTTAAAGGCAGAGACAGAGTCAGACTGTCTGACTGAAAGCAGAAGTTGGTTCCACAGGAGAGGAGCCTGGTAGCTAAATGTTCTACCACCGATTCTACTTCTAGTTATTTTAGGAATAACCAGTAGACCTGAGTTCAGGGTCTATTGGGTTGATATAAAGTGATTAAGTCACAAATATAAGAAGGTGCCTGATTATTCAGGGCCTTGTATGTGAGTAGAAGTATTTTAAAATCTATTCTACTTTTCACTGGGAGCCAGTGAAGAGAAGCCAAGACAGGAGTTGTATAATCACGTCGTCTGGTTCCAGTCAGTATCCGTGCTGCTGCGTTCTGGATGTTGAAGGCTTCTCAAGGACTTACTAGGACATCCAGACAGTAAGGAGTTACAGTAATCCAGCCTAGAGGTTATAAAGGCGTGGATAAGTTTCTCAGAGTCTTGTCGTGATATAATATTTCTAACTGTCTTAATGTTGCGAAGGTGGAAGAAGGCTGTTCTACATATATGCTTAATGTGTTCATCCAGTGATAAATCCTGGTCAAACAGGACTCCTAGGTTCCTTACTCTAGTGCAAGGGACTGAAGTGTTACTGCCTCGGTTTAGAGCTCCACTTGAAAGTGGTGCTCTTATATCTTTTGGCCTGAGGACCATGACCTCAGTTTTTTCTGTGTTAAGCATCAGAAAGTTCCGAGTCATCCACGTCTGTATGTCTATGAGACAATCCTGGAGTTTAATAGATGGGTTTGGGTCGTCCGGTCGTACAGATACATATAGCTGGGTGTCGTCTGCATAACAATGGAAATCTATGTTGTTTCCTGATAATGTTGCCTAATGGCAGCATGTACAGGGTAAAAAGAATAGGTCAGAGCACGGAACCCTGAGGAACTCGGTAGTTGACCTTAGTGAATATGGAGTAGTCCTCGTTAACACTAACAAACTGAAATCTGTCCCATAAATAGGACTTGAACCAGACAAGTGCAGATCCTCTAATCACAACATCTTGTTCTAGTCTATGTAGCAGGATCTCATGATCTATCGTATCAAATGCTGCACTGAGATCCAGCAGGACCGATCTGGCGTTGTCTGGTAAACCAGCAGATGGCAGCAACTTTCAAGAGACCAGCTTTTCCATCTCTGAGCCCAGTAATGTTCAGGTCAGGCATTGGATATTTGAGATATTATTCAGTCAGAGTCGTCTTTATCTTTTGCGGAGACTGCACTCTTTTGGTGTGAGCAGGACACTGCTGAGGACTTTCTACGACACTGTGGTTGCGTCAGTGGTCCTGTTTGCTGTGGTGTGCTGGGGAGGGGGCTGTTCCGTGCGGGACAAAAACAGACTAGATCGGATAATTAAAAAAGCCGGCTCGGTCTGTGGCTGTCCCCTGGACTCCATCGAGGTTATCCAAGAGAGGAGGGTACTGGCCAAACTATCGGCCATCATGGACAACACCTCTCACCCACTGCACAAGACTGTTGGGGCCTTAAGAAGCTCCTTCAGTCAGAGACTGATGCACCCTAAGTGCAGGACGGAGCGGCTCCGCAGGTCGTTCATTCCTACTGCTGTCCGTCTGTACAACAGTGTGCAAACCAAATAACTGTTTGTGTCACTGCTGTATTAGTCTGTTATTGTTTACAGTTTTTGTTCCTCGTTTTTAGCTGGTCTGTTAAGTTATTGTTTACAGTTTTTTGTTTTCGTTTTTAACTGGTCTGTTAAGTTATTGTTACAGTTTTTGTTTTTTAACTGGTCTGTTATGTTTATTGTTTACAGTTCAGTTTCTTGTTTTTAACTGGTCTGTTAATTTATTGTTTACAGTTTTTGTTTTTTTACTGGTCTGTTAAGTTATTGTTTACAGTTTTTGTTCCTTGTCTTTAGCTGGTCTGTTTAGTTATTGTTTACAGTTGTTGCCTGTTTGCCTAGATTTGTCTTATTTTTACCTGAACCAAATACGCACCTTATTTACATTCCCTCTTATCTTTTTTCTTTCTATGTACAGTTTTTATAACATTGTGTACTTGTTAATCTGTATACGGAGCTGCTGAAACCCTGTTCTCTCCCCACTGTGGGATAAATAAAGCTATCTTATCTTAATAGAATCTTCCTCTTACTTCTAATCTTACTCTACGTATGTAGAAGATGTTTCTCCTGCTTTGATCTATTCTCTCTCATGCTCTGCTTCATCAATGAAGAACGAATTCATCGACAACATCCTTTCAGCTAATGTTCTACCTTAAAAACATCCCTACAGTTTCTTCCTTTCATCACAGTGACTCAATAATGATGGATTGTCATGAGTGAAAGTGGCTTCAGCTGCTTTTCCTTGTGTTTCAGGTCCGTGGAGATTTGAGGCCGAGGAGAAGCGAGCCTGGTGATGAGTCCAGAATCCCTCAAGGCTCTATCACAAAAGTCACTTTACATGTAGAGGAAAAAAAAGAAAACAAAGTCACACACTCATCCAACAAAGCAGCCTTTCAGCACCACGGACAGCGCCCGAAGCTCCACAGTTACCGTAGCGACCCGCCCTCACCTATTCCCCACACACACACACACACACACACACACACACACACGATTGGAACAGAATGGCTACTTGAACTTTTTAAATGTTTAACTTCAAAAAAACATATATCTATATTATATATTTTATAAAATCTAAAATAAAATGCTTGAGGGGCTTAACTGGGGCTACACAGATGTTTGACGGTGCATCGCGTTCGGTGTGAGTGAATGGGGCGATGGAGGTCTGAAGGTAAGAAGGATTTGTAGGTGGTGAAGAGGATCTTGAAATGTGTTTACATGTTGAAACTGCCCTCTGGTGGACACGTTTGACATTACATGTAAGGTCACATGAGATTTAGAGCTGCTAAACTGGTGAAATAAATAGTAACTTTTGTGAGGGAAACAGTTTTTTATGTTTAAGACCCTGCCAGGCCATAAATAATTCATCATAAAACAGAACTGCAAAAACCTGACCTCCAGTGGACAAAGGTGACATTACGTGTAGATGAAAAATGTATTCAGAGCTGCTGAATTTAAGTCACTGCCAGCCCATAAATAACTTGAGAAAACATTCAGGGTTCAGGCCATACAGAGTTTCACCGAGGGCCAGACTGTGGCATACATTTGTTCAGCCAGTTCAGCAGAGTGAGTGTGAGTGAAAGAGCAAGAGACTTCAAATAAGTGACTTATTTATTTAACACAAAAGATTCAAGATGGAAAAAACATCAACACAAAGCAGAAAAGAAACAAAACGGCATCAAAGAAACATATAAAGGTTAAGTAGAAATTAAAGTCAAACAATCACAGGCTCTTTTCATCAACGCAATAAAACAATACAGAGAAGAAAATACAGTTAGCTTTAAATAACAATAAAAACAAGAACTTATTCTTCATAAACCCTGTTGGCTTTAAACCACACTTACACTGTGAATTAGAAATGGAAAAGAAAACATTCTCAGCTTCACCCACTGAGGCTGAAGTGGCTGTGACGCCCCCTGCAGGTTGGACTAAAACCTCATTTAATCAGAAAAAGGAAGGAAGCAATAAAGTCCATTAGAGAAGGAGAGAACACAGGGATGAAAGTAGGGATGGAGGAAATGGCAAAAAGAAAGGGCTGAAAGACATGAAAAAGAATGTAAGGAAAGAGAAAAGGAAAGCAATAAAAGGACAGCAAGGAAATAAATATGAGTTTGTCGACTCACAGGGAAACCACATCAAGTCCAGTCGGTGAAATCCAGTCCATGTTTTGCTGCCGTTTCTGGACACATGAAAACACATGAAGTGAAAATTAACTTGACTATCGTCACAACAATGACAAACATTCAAACACATTCTACACATAAACATTTACTCAAAAAGATCAACATTTCAAACAAGTCACAAATGTCCGGGTAAACTTATCGTTTGCCGCCGCCGTTAGCGTTACCCAGAGTGCACCACGTGGAGGTGACAGTCGGACTTGCACTCTTTTTTTTTTTTTTTAAATCATTCATAATATTAGAGAGAAGAGAAACCCAACAATTCACACAATGAGCAAGCAATCATGGCAGAGGTGGAGAGAAAAAACTCCCTTTTAACAGGAAGAAATCTCTGGCAGAACCAGACTCAAAGTGTGCGGCCGTCTGCCTCGACCGGTTGGGGGGAATGGGAGGAAGACAGAGAAGACAGACAAGAGGAGGTAACTTTTGTTAGTCAGTGGTTTTGGTTGGACGACCACAAGGAGGCCATTCTGTGCAGTTCATGTTGGGTTTTTTTCAGATTCTTGTGTTCCGTTCCTCCAGGTTTTGAATCCACTGATCGCATTTCCTCAAAGATCATCATGCAGATCCATCCATTTTCCAAGAGTAGATTCACTTTTGCATTTCCAAGCCATGATTCCAATTTGCCGTCCTTATGAGCAGATTTTTGTTTCGCCGTCACGTTTTGAGAGTTCCGTCCAATCAGAGTTCTCCAATCCTCCGAGTTCAGAGAGTTGGTCAAAGTTGTCCTGGACGTCCACCAAGCGTGACCGTTCCATCACAAGGTCCATGTCGGGTCTTGATTCTGGAACAGATATGAAAACAAAAACTAAAGCAGCAGCAAACAGTGTCTCATATCAGAGGAGGAGTCTGGTTTACTCACCATCTTTGGAACTTGGAGATTGAAGCCATGTTGGGTCCTTGATTCCAAAGTAGTTCACCTTTTTATGCACAGCAGGAAAGACCTCACACCAAAATACAAACACTATACAGCGCAGTGGTATTTTTCCCACTTTGTCCCATACCAGCGCCCTCTTGTGTTTAAAACTTTAAATACCACACATTTGACACTCAAACCAAAGCCCCTCAGTACGCCATGAAATCAAACACCAAAAGTAAGCAACCTTAAACCAAAATACCTTTGAGATGATAAATCCCATTGAGCAAAACGGCTTAAAGTTGTTTTTTCTAAACCTTGTTTGTACAAACACCAAAAATAACCAAAGTACACCACACATATCAAACCTGTTTGAATGTTATCAAAACCATTTCATTCAGCTTTCAGCCATTTTAAGTTGGTTTACCCAGAGAAAAACCCAGAAAGTAAAAACACACCATTGACACCTTTTGTCTTGAAGACCAAAACCTGAGAGCTTTTAGATTTGATGAAACCACTTTGTAGTTTGAACCTTTTGATGCACAACAGGAAAAACCTCACACCAAACCAAAAAGACACAAACCTTTATATACAGCACAGTGCTAAGTCAAACACCACAGTTAAAAAAAACCTTTCAACTCTGGCAAAACCTTGTTTTCAACACCGCACATTTGACACTCACAGGACACCATACCACATGTTTTATGAAAGATGTTCAGAGTAAAAACCTTTGTAAACCTCATTTGTACAAACACCAAAAATAAAACCAAAGAACACAAATCAATGGACCCAAACCTGTTTGACTTGAGGGGCCCCTCTACACACACATTTGAAATCCTTTCATTGTTTTTAAACCACACCAAACATTTCATTTCAAAAATGAAACAAACGTGAACCCTGAGTCTGTTTATATATCAAAAAACAACCTGTGTTTGAACCGTATTCAGTGCTTTGTGACTATAGTGATTTTTGTACACTTAAAAAAAACAGAAAAACTAAATAATGAAAAGAAACGAGAGCAGCAGCAAACAAGTAACAATACTCATCTTCTTCTGACAGTCGGTGTTCAGATGTTCAAAGTTGTCCAGGACGTCAGAAGTCCACCAAGCCTTGGGTCTCCATTCTGGAACAGATTAGGAAAAACAAAACTGAAAAGCAGCATCAAACTGTCACTGATGTCCAAAGGAATCTGATATACTCACCACTGTAGGTTCTTCTTGTGCAGTGGGAGTCACCGACCAGATCAGGGAAGAGGAGACGGTAGACCAGAACGTCCACCAAACACCGTCTCGAGGTCGACCATGTTGGGTCTCTGTTCTGGAACAGATTAGATGAGGATGAGTTTAAGAGGCGACAGGGCGACGCCCTGGCAAAGAAAAACACCACTATACGAGAGTACCACACCACAGTAGAAACGCTGTGGTTTACACAAGCAGGGCCAGACAGACTCCCTCATAACAGAGTTTAAGTCAACCTTTGACGAGACTGAGGCACTCGGTAAAGAGAAAATACCGCGGGAATACTGGGAGCAGGAGCAAGTAGAAAACTTGATAAACTCAGAAACGCCGTGAGTACTTGGCAAAATTATCGACCGCACAGAAGAGAGAAATTGACTCTTTTTGTCGTTGGGAGAAGATAAGGAGGATCTGATGGATGAGTGGACACGCTCGCAGGAACAAAAGAACGGTGGCAGTAGGAACGATGAGTGGACACACCGTCACACACCAACCTCCACAAAACCAGAGGCCGAGGTAGAACCAGAACCTGGGGTCAAGACAGAGCCTGAACTAGAGGTTGAGGCAGAGACTGAAGATGACGCCAAGCCAGAGGTGGATGAGGATTCCGGGCCAGAGATGGGGACCAAACCGGCCGAACCCACCCTGGACGTGGATGATGACGATCCCCTGGGACACGTAAGACCTCCAGGTTCAGATGCCGAGAAGGCCGCTGACGAGATGGTGGCCTCTGCTGAGAAAGACCCAGATGCCCTCAACCCCATTAGAGCGGTTCTCCTCAGATTCAGGGAGGGTGACATCACCAAGATGCACAATTCAGTGTGGCTGGAAGAACAAGAAGTCTACATGCATGGATTCTTGTGGAGAGACTCGCCGTCTGATGAGATTGAGGACCACGCTGTCGTGAAAGTGAATATGGGAGACAAGCCCACTGGATACATGGCACAGGTAGAAGTTACCCCAGTTCACTGACATCAAAGAGTAAAAAGGAGCAATGGAGGAAAACGCCTCCCACAACAACCTACAGCACCGAGATGAGATCCTGAAAGCAGTGGAAAATATCCTGAAAGGAGGGGGTTTTTAGGAAACTGAAAAGCAGCATCAAACGGTGATTTATTTCAAAAGGAGTCTGATATACTCACCACTGTAGGTTCTTCTTATGTAATGGGAGTCCACCAAACCAGAACGAGGGGGGGTGTTCAGGGAAGAGGTGACTGTAGACGAATGCAGACAAAAGCAGACGTCAACAACATTGACCCAAACAAAAACAACGACGAGCACCATACTCATCCTCTTCTGACAGTCGGTGTTCAATGTTCCTCGAAGTCGTCCAGGACGTCAGAAGTCCACCAAGCCTTGGGTCTCCATTCTGGAACAGATTAGGAAAAACAAAACTGAAAAGCAGCATCAAACTGTCACTGATGTCCAAAGGAATCTGATATACTCACCACTGTAGGTTCTTCTTGTTCAGTGGGAGTCACCGACCAGATCAGGGAAGAGGCGACTGTAGACGAAAGTAGACGTCAACAACAATGACGCAAACAACAAATATCACCATACTCATCGTCTGACAGTCGGTGTTCAGAGTTCATCAAAGTTGTCCAGAACGTCCACCAAGCACCGCCTCGAGGTCGACCATGTTGGGTCTCCATTCTGGAACAGATTAGGAAAAAGTCCAAGTCCATTATATAAAAAAACAAAATGTAACCTTTTCATGACATCACTTTCTTCTATAAAACCTATTCATTTCCATACATTTTTCAGTAAATTCAAAGGTTTGTAGATCTCTGTCAAATACACTTTCCATGTCAGGTGGAAAACTAATGTAAACCAATGTAAAACTAGAAAAAAAATATTTTATCATAAAACTCTATTTCTTAAAAAAGTGTTCCGTGTGACCTTCATGACAAAGGTAGAAAATAATGCTTCATCCAAACAGAAGCCGTTTCATTTGAGTTTAGTTGCAATCGTCAGGTGGCACAACCGTTAATCAGGAGGAACAACTGCAGGTAATGGGACTATATAATGCTATTCAAAGCTCTAAGGTTATCCATGACACTTCTAGAATGTTTATTAGTTTATTATCTATTTTTTTTTATACACAGATTTTTCTAAACCGGGGATTAAGGCCGCTGCGCCCCCATGTAATTGGCGAGCGTCACCTTGTCCATGTGCTGTTTGAAACTCAAGTCACACCATCAAATATGTCATTATTACAGTTACATTGTTCTTGTCAATAAAGATGTTATATTTAGGGATGAACTGATAATTCGGTGGCTGAAACACAGCGAGTTCACTGTGGAACAGCAACTATTAAACGCTGGAACGTCTAAAGCGAAACTTGGCTGGATACGGAGCAGATTATGAACTCCCTGTGACATTGACTACACACCAGAGAACATTCTCTCTGAGCAGTTAACTAAAGACATCAGCTCATCTGATGCATCCGTTATTCCCTTAATTGCAGCGCTAAAGCGTCTTCTACACAAAGATTGAGAACATGGAGTGAAAACAATGAAAAGTGAGCTCTGCTCTTTAAGAGTCTGTCACCACGTTTTATTAACATCTACCCAGATCCCCTGCACTTCATCGCGACTGTACTCGATCCTCATGATAAAGATGTAATGTTATGTGAATTGTTTTTGATGGGTTAGGGTTAGGTTTAACTGATGTCTAAAACACATGTTACTATTTGAAATGAAAATGCATATTTCATGTCATAACTAATGTGGTCAGGTGGTGCAACCAATATTTGTCAAGTGGTGCAACCAATTTAAACCAATAAATGATACGTCAAAGTGACCAAATGGTTTATAAATGTAATGTGTGTAGTTATTATACTGAATATATGAATTTGTGTGATTATTTTCCTGTCTTTAAATGTAAAATTGGATGTTAAGGAAGCTTAAAACCCGACCTTCAGAGACCAGAAATCTTAAATTATTGTTAAAAAAAAAAAAAAAAAAAAAAAGATACAAATAACGTTTATCTAGTGTAGACACCTTAAGGGGTAGTTGCCAAATATTATTTTTATAAATAGTTGGTTGTGCCACCTGACATTTTTTTGTTGTGAAGTTAAAGATACTGTTAAAAAATGAGTTAAAACAGTTAGAATAGTTATTCAATATATGATAAATGTTCAAACACATTGTTCTGGACTCAAAAATATGCATTACATCCATTTTGAAAATACTTTAAAAAAAATAATTTTTAGAAGCTTTATTTGTCATTGACCCTTTACTCACCACTGTAGGTTCTTCTTGTGCAGTGGGAGTCACCGACCAGATCAGGGAAGAGGCGACTGTAGACGAAAGAAGACGTCGACAACAATGACGCAAACAAAAATAGCAATATCACCATACTCATCGTCTTCCGACAGTCGGTGTTCAGAGTTCGTTGAAGTTGTCCAGAACGTAAGAAGTCCACCAAGCCTTGGGTCTCCATTCTGGAACAGATTAGGGAAACTGAAAAGCAGTATCAAACCTTCATATATGTCCGAAGGAATCCGATATACTCACCACAGTAGGTTCTTCTTGTGCAGTGGGAGTCACCGACCAGATCAGGTAAGAAGCGACTGTAGACCAGAACGTCCACCAAGCACCGCCTCGAGGTCGACCATGTTGGGTCTCTGTTCTAGAACAGATTAGGAAAAACAAACAAATGAACAGAGACAAAAGCAGCAGCAAACACAACAACTAACAATACTCATCCTCTTCTGACAGTCGGTGTTCAGAGAGTTGGTCAAAGTTGTCCTGGACGTCCACCAAGCGTGACCGTTCCATCACAAGGTCCATGTCGGGTCTTGATTCTGGAACAGATATGAAAACAACAAAAACTAAAGCAGCAGCAAACATCAGTGTCTCATATCAGAGGAGGAGTCTGGTTTACTCACCATCTTTGGAACTTGGAGATTGAAGCCATGTTGGGTCCTTGATTCCAAAGTAGTTCACCTTTTTATGCACAGCAGGAAAAACCTCACACCAAAATACAAACACTATACAGCGCAGTGGCATTTCCCCCCACTTTGTCCCATACCAGCGCCCTCTTGTGTTAAAACTTCAAATACCACACATTTGACACTCAAACCAAAGCCCCTCAGTACGCCATGTAATCAAACACCAAAAGTAAGTAACTTTAAACCAAAATACCTTTGAGATGATAAATCCCATTGAGCAAAACGGCTTAAAGTTGTTTTTTCTTAACCTTGTTTGTACAAACACCAAAAATAACCAAAGTACACCACACGTATCAAACATGTTTGAATGTTATCAAAACCATTTCATTCAGCTTTCAGCCATTTTAAGTTGGTTTACCCAGAGAAAAACCCAGAAAGTAAAAACACCATTGACACCTTTTGTCTTGAAGACCAAAACCTGAGAGCTTTTAGATTTGATGAAACCACTTTGTAGTTTGAACCTTTTGATGCACAACAGGAAAAACCTCACACCAAACCAAAAAGACACAAACCTTTATATACAGCACAGTGCCAAGTCAAACACCACAGTTAAAAAAAAAAAACTTTCAACTCTGGCAAAACCTTGTTTTCAACACCGCACATTTGACACTCACAGGACACCATACCACATGTTTTATGAAAGAAGTTCAGAGTCAAAACTTTTGTAAACCTCGTTTGTACAAACACCAAAAATAAAACCAAAGAACACAAATCAATGGACCCAAACCTGTTTGACTTGAGGGGCCCCTCTACACACACCTTTGAAATCCTTTCATTGTTTTTAAACCACACCAAACATTTCATTTCAAAAATGAAACAAACGTGAACCCTGAGTCTGTTTATATATCAAAAAACAACCTGTGTTTGAACCGTATTCAGTGCTTTGTGACTATATTCACGTATACACACACACACACACACACACACACGTATGTAACATATATACATATAGAGACAGAGAGTATTATATCTATATATAGAGATTTTTGTACACTTACAAATAACCTAGAAACTGAGCTTTCTGTTGTACTTACAGCAGAAACCCAAATCCAATCCAGTCCCGTCCGTCCATGGAATCCGTTCCGGGTTTTGCAGCAAAGAGCAATAAGCCTGTTCTGGTAAACGGACGATCAGAATGAGAGCAGGAAATAAGCTGAAAAAAAAGCAAATGTGATATGAAACCACAGCACACTGTAAAAATGTTTTTAAAAACCAAACATCAGTGAGCTAATGCTAACCTGAGCCTGTTTAGAGCAGTGTTTCCTGACCCCGGTCCTCAGGGAACTCTGTCCTCCATGTTTTACATGTTGTCCTGCTCCAACACCTGATTCAGATCAACAGCTCGTTATCAGGCTTCTGCAGAGCTTCATGACGAGCTGAATTTACATGTTTTTACAACATGAAAAAAGTGCAAAACAACAATCTCTGTAGAGTCAAATTCTAAAATGTCACATAACTGGAGATTAGCACTTTAATAAGAGAAGAGAAAGTGCAGAGCAAACACTTCACTCACCATGTGCTGCCTCCTAGCTACTGCTGCAGCAGGTGTGAGGACTGCAAACATCAAAGGTTTTTCATCAAATTCATCTCTAAATTAAGAACATTGTCGCCAAATTGTTAATTATATTTAAACAAGCCAGTATCAACAGGCTAACTGAAAATGCTAACAAACTAAAAGCTAGTGAGCTAACATACAAATGCTAACATGCTAACAAACTAAAAGCTACTGAGCGAACATACAGATGCCAACTGCTAATTGCTAAATGCTAACTAACCATAGGCTGACATAAATGCTAATATACAACACAAAAAGCTAATGGACTGACATACAATGCTAATATGCAAACAAACAACATGCTAATGGCTAACATACAACAAACTACTGGGCTGTTACTAACAAACAAAAAACTAATGGGCTAACACAAATGCTAACATGCTAACAAACTAAAAGCTACTGAGCGAACATACAGATGCCAACTAACCATAGGCTGACATAAATGCTAATATACAACACAAAAAGTTAATGGGCTAATATACAAAAAGCTAATGGACTGACATACAATGCTAATATGCAAACAAACAAAATGCTAATGGCTAACATACAAAAAACTACTGGGCTAAGATGTTAACAAACAAAAAGCTAATGGGCTAACACAAATGCTAACATGTGACAGTCAGGACTCAAAGACAAGAGCAAACAAACCACCAAACTGGTGAACTGCTCCAGGCTGAGTGAACTGAGTGGAGGCAATCACAGTAACATGCAGCAGGTGAGTTAGAGGGAAACCAGGGAAAGGGGTTTCTCTGGCTTCTTCTTCTTCTTTTAGTTTTACAGCGGTTGGCATCCATCTACAGGTGCATTACCGCCCCCTTCTGCTCTGGAGTGTGGCCCAGATACAGGCCACCCTCACACCATTCTCACGCACACATGCTCTTATCCTATATATTCCCCCAGTTTTCTATTTCATACCCTATGAAATAGCCCCGTAATCCGTAAGAAATGTATTACTACCCTAACTTGTGCTTTCTCCCTCATTTCCAATACTCCTTTTAAATTAAATTCTTGATCCCCTAATTTCCTTAGATTATTTTCCATCCCCACTCCATGTGCCTCATATGCCCTACACCTCAAAAGTACGTGTTCCACAGATTCTTCCTCTTCCTGACACCTCTCACACAATCCTGTCTGATGCTTCCCTATTCATTTAAGTGATTTATTCAGTGCACAGTGTCCTAACCTTAACCTCATCACCACGACCTCCTCTCTCCTGTGTCTCATACCTGCTCTATTTCACTTCATGAAAAGTGGGATTTTCGGCAGTAATCGTCCCTGAGAATTGCCCTGAAACTCCCAGTCAACTGGGTGTTTCAGTTAGTTGCCGATAACTGCCAGGAATTGCCGTAAACTTGCAGTCTAGGTGAGAAAGTCACCCCCCCAGCTTCTAGGAGCGGGTAAGGTTTTCCTATGTAAATGACCATGTTGTGATCTGTTCAAATGCAAATCAGGAGTGTGTGTCTCCATGGAATAGATACTGTCTCAGGAGCCATTGAGTTTTGCTCAATAGTTTCCCTGTAGAAGGAATTTAAGTTTACATTTTGAAGAGCCATTATTTCTTTGAACAATTGGAGTATTATTTAATTGTATTATGTGGTTAAAAACTGGATTATACCAGCACACCTTTAAACTTAGTCATGCCGGGGCAGCAGTGGCTCAGTTGGTAGAGCACCTGCCCCATATGCCCCCATTGTTAGCCAACACCAGGGTTCTCAAATTGTGGTAATGGATAATGGCAATAATGGCGTTAATTACTTTGAGAGCCCAATATTTTCTCAGGTACTGTGCCACTGAACCACCATGCTAACAAAGTTTTTGGTTTTAACATTAAATATTTTGTCTTTGTGCTGTATTTCATTGAATGTGGGTAACAAAGGGATTTGCAAAATACCACAATCTGTTTTTATGACATTGGTCAACTTCCTTTAGTTTATGAGCCAATGCATCACACCTAACCTTTGAGAGGTACTGTTCTCTTCACATGTTTTGGGAATGCCTGCCTGTTGCTCGTTTATGTAAAAAGTTTTTCCTCTCAGTATATTCTCTTTGACTATACCTGTATCAGTAAGTACTTTACCCCTGAACAATTTATCTCAGCTGCTGTCTCCAGGGTACCAAAAAACACTTATCCTTGCTGGCCTTACTACAGCCCAAAAAATGGTAGCTACGAGATGGAACCACCCTGATGGGCCTCTCAGCGAGCTTCCTCGGTGACCGCAAAGGTATGCCCTCTCTTTACACATTAATTACAGTGGCACAGCACAAACTGTGTAACATGCAGCTGGAACGCAATCTGCACAAAATAGCCCAGCGTAAGTGAAACATGCTGAAACAGCATACCGTTCAGACTACAGTGGTTACTCTGCACCTCAACAGATATCTGTTGATGGAAATGGAAATCTGCAAGAAGCAACAGAGATGATGTGCATTTTTGTTTCCATTTACATTTTATTTACTGACGTCCATTTCACTGCAAAAATCATGTTTAAAAAAAAAAAAATATTGTTCCTTTACAACCACCTCGTCAACTGGTCCAATCTACAAAATTGGTGAGACATACAATAACACCAGAGGCATCAAGTTTATTGTAGCCTACACTGCAATAAAGCAATATTAACTATAATTAACCCTGTTAGGTAACAGAGTGAAAAGGGTCAGACCCAAAAATGTGAAAAAATATACATTTGAACTTTTTACATTACAAGTGATGACTGCACATTGACTCAGTGACTATTACATATCCCCATGTCTCTATTTTACTTTTTCTTATCAACACAATTTGACATTAAACATCGACATTTAAGCTTAAACCAGTGAATGTTATGAGCCGGTGTTCCTTTAGACACATAGTAATGCTACATTTGTCCCCCCCAGTGTTTTACGGTTGTTAGGACCGACAGGTAAGGTCAGGACAAGCACTAAGGTGCACCACTATTTGAGCAGAAAATGTCTTCCAAGTAATACACCAAACAATCTGTGACTCCATTTTTTTTTAGAGAGCAGAGGAGTTTGCTTTCAACTATTTTATTCAAAGAAATGTCAAATGTAGAGTGGTGTGGAACTTTCAAAGAGGCACACTTCAGAATGGACTTTTCCCTTTAACATTTGCTGGAAAGACAAATTCTTAAAAACCACATCTTAAGTTTCTAAGGGCCACACATCTATGCTGGATTATGTTCTGATTCCCCATGTTAGCTTTGTGGCTGAGGGACACTGATTCAAATCAGGAGTCATTTGCAGTATTTTTAAAGTGTGATGCTTTCTTTTAAAGATTGAAAAAAAAACAAAAAAAACAAAAAAAAAAACTTAACAGGACTTTCATTCCTCCAATCAAAGAAGTGGAAAACCCAGCTGAATAAAAACACTGTCTTATATTGGACACAGTAAAGTGCTTTGGCACTAAGTAAGCAAACTTGTTTTAAAATATTTCATGTTATGAACTCGAGGTGGGAATTAAAGGGTTTTAAAAGGGTTACTGATGCATCAGAATTTTTCTTTAAAAACAGTGTACTTCATGATCCACCACTGAACAATTAAAAAGGAAAGGAATTATACTGTGCCTCTGACAGTAGCATATCATATAGAATTCATACAGTCTAGTGGTAATGGGGGTCGCCTATCGGAGTTCACCCAATCTGTTGTTTATTTTTCTATTTCAGCTTTAACAAAATGATTGGTTGAGAAAGCTAAGCCACACTATCCTACTGCAACAGGATAAAGAGAGATGTGGTGCAGTGATCAGCTGTTTCTATGTGCCTCCCTATTTGATTTTGATGGAAAATTAGGTTTTGATGTTTCATTAACCTCATCATTCAAACAATTACCTCTACTTTTTGCTGCCTCTATATATAACAATTGACAACACCAACTTTTAGGGCTGTGAAGGGCTGCAACAGGCTAACCCGTGACCTACAGTCATAGGTTCTATATGTGCCTCCCTAAAAAGTGGGAGGCATATATAGAAAGTGTTGTAATTCCTACACCGAACACCTCCACTCAAACTAAAGCTGAAAGTGTGCAGTTAAAGACCATCTTGTTCGTTTCATTTCAAATCCATTGTAGTGGCGTATAGAGCCAAAAAGAAGAGAATTGTGTCTATGTCCCAATATTTATGGACAATGACTGGAGGTGTTTCATCTACATGAAAATGTCCTTTTCATGTAGACAACCAATACTCTGCTCTCTGGGAAAACAATGATGTCACAGTCCTACCCGTCTCCCTCTCACTGTATATAATGACACAGTTGCTTCTCAATTAGTCCACTATTTAACGTGTATTTAAGTGTGAGGCTATTTCATGACATCATGGCAAGCAAGCAGAGGCAAATATATACAGAGCAATGAGATGCGAGTTTCAAAGTTACCAATGACTGATTTTTGCCTGCATCTGTTCATATGAAGAGAGTTAGGATGCATCTAATGTCACGTTCAAACCTGGTATTTACATTAGTCTTCAGTACGACTGACCGCACATGGCAGTAAACATTTCCTGTAGTTGTCATGACTACTTGTAAAAAAAAAACAGACAGATCCAGAGAATGTTCTTTGGCCATGACAAAATCACTGATAACTAGGGCTGGGTTGTCAGTGATTTGACAAACATAAATACCTGTTATTTTGGATTGTTAAGTCTTTTTTAATTGATTTACAGTTTGGCAGTGTTCGGCTTGATTGTGTCGGACTTCTCTTCCTGTGACTGCACTCTCGCTGTTTTCTGCGCACGCTGCCAGATGTTGATATTGTCAGAGAACTAGTTGAGGGAGGGGCAGGGGAATGGAGCGGAGGGAGCAGAGTAAAAAGTAAAAATCATTTTTCATTTTTTAAAACATCGTCCAAACAAATAAAACCGATTTTCGATTAATCGACCAGCCCTACTGACAACAAAATGTTAACACCAGGTCTGAACAGGGTCTAAGAATCAGCACGAAAAGAGATATCCGACAACATCATAGATTGTGAGGTCCATAGCCTGTGTTGATAACCGGACCATTACAGTGCAGTTTAGTATAGCAGGAATTAAAAAAAACCAACATGAACTACTGAACTCTGAATGAGATCTACCCTGGAATTACACTGAAGAATTCAGACCTTTAAGAGCCCCCTCCATCTAAAAGAAACAAGGCATCAGTCATTAAAAGTTATAAAAATATATGGATAACATTTCGTTGTCCGATGCAAAATAATATCCTTGATTAGGCTGCAGACAGAGCCTTCACATCAAGGCAGGTATAGAGTCCAGGGTTGTTGTTTTCTTTAAGAGAAACAAATGTGCAATACCATCTAATGTCTTGAGCGTCCTCCCTCAAAGGCATGATGGTCCATGTGAGCTGAAAAGGAAAGTATAATCACAATGAGACCTTTGATCTGTTCAGCATAGATAAGGATCATGTTACACACAGGGCAGTCTTGAATTGGTAAAAGCAAAATACCTGTTCATACCCATAGCCTAGAACTGAATAAAAAAAAGTATATACCAGGAAAAATATAGCTTAGTTCAATGCTAAGTTAAGTCTCCAACCCAAAAGTACAGTTTATAATTATTTTCACTAAACTGGATATTGAACCATTAGTGACTGATGCGACTGTACTATAAGAAACACATGTTATCATTAATCTTATTAACGTATAAATGTCTTATTTACACTGTTGTCTCTTCTGCAAGAGCTGCCCAATAACAGGAGCTGCCATCACTGTATTCCATTTAAAATTAAATATATAAATTATCAAATTAGGGAAGAGAGACTTGGGGGTCAACACTCCGCTTTAGTCAGCAAACCTGAAAACTACAAACCAAGCCAGAAATCTCTAAATATTACCAGCCATATTATGCAGCTACAAAGTAGGTCGGTAAAACTTTAGTTTCACTTTCAGCCTGCAGGAACATATCAAGGATTAAAGGTCTACTGGCAAAGCAGGAGTGGGGGAAACTTGCCGACGCATTTATCCTAAGTCGACTGTAATTATGTGTTCACACAAAAGAGGACACACTTTTATTTGTGTCAGGGTTGTTTCTAATAAGTAGCTGCAAAGCTTAAACTTATTTATTTTCCTCCTACTTCATCTTATTAAATATGTTCTGTTTCTTTGCTAAATTTCTGACATTTTATGGATCCTTTTATGGACTATCATTTAATCCATTGGTTCTCAAAGTGCGGCCCGGGGGCCAATGGCGGCCCGCAGAACCATTTCTGGCGGCCCGCAATGAATTACAGTTGATAGTTTTAATCCAGGAGCGACTAAGCTTATTAAATGTTTATTGGACATTACTGATACAGACCAATAAGTGTAAAGAAAAATACTGGGTATTTACCTGGTTTCTATATGGTGAATTTTAGTGTATTATTGGGTTATAAACTGGTAATAAGTAGGTAGCTAGTACATATATTGTAACAGAAATGTGTTACTTGGTATTAACCTGTAATTAGAAGGTAAGAACAATGGCCAAAATACTGGGTAATTACCCAGTAAATTATAAAGCGTTATTGTATTAACGCTTAGACTCAGGAATAATGTTCATATAACAAACTGAACTCACCAACAACAACAGTACAAGCAAAAAGTTTGCATTAAAAATATACATTTTGCAGACCAATCATTGCAGTCAGTAGAGTCTCAGCTGCCGAGCAACCATGGGTTGCCAGTTACGTCAGAAAACTAAACCTTAAAGACCTCAGTATTTTGAATTTGAATGTAGTAACCGTTTTTGGCCACATTCTTACATATGGCACCTTTACATTACATTATTTTAACGCTTATATTAGTTAACGCTAAACTGTAGAACTACAATCTGGTCATTAAAATTATTACAAATGGGATTTCTTTGTTTTTTTTCTTTTGGCGGCCCTGAGTCCAATGTTGGGTTCCTAAATTGGCCCTCAGGTGTCAAAATTTTGAGAACCCCTGATTTAATCAATAAAATAGTTACACATTAACTGATAATTAGTGCAGTGCCCGTATGAAGTATGTATTCCTATAGTGGGAGCTGAATAAGATTTTTCAGTTATGGCAATGCATGAGGCTGACGGTCACAAAACAGCTAGCTATGCTAATGGTAATCAAAAATGTAAAAAAATGAGGTTTGTATTATGTTAGCCCTAAGCTAATGCTAATCGTAGCCACCGTTGGAAACAGTATCGACACGTTAGCCGCAAAAAAATAGTAGCATGCTAATGCTAAATAAATATGTGCTCGCATATTGGTGAATGGACACCGTATCAGTATCACACCATATTCTGCGTTGAACCATGTGAAATGAGCCACTGCCTAGCCATTGTTGACACTGACAATCCTGACGCACCGTCAGACGCGCTGCCTGTTGTGCATCATTATAAATCAGCGAAAATTAAAATGACTCCAAAAAACGTGAACATCAAGAATGCACACCAATAGGCCATGCTCAACGGTCAGCCAGATATGCCCGTCACAGACAGACACACAAACACAACTTGCTTTCTAGATAGATAACCCCGAGTAACAGGTACAGGCAAAAAATACTTACGTTTATAAAAAACGGCTTTAAAAGATATGTACGGGAGGAGATCATGGACTTTTCCCAAGATATTTGCTTCAGTAGCAAGGGTTGCATCTTTATTCCAGACTTGTACAACATCTTCTCTGTCTCGGACACTAACACTGACACCAACGACCTCATCATCTGTGCAACAAAAGAACAAAAATGGCACAAAATGTTAAAAGCTCTGTCAATTTTACCTGAACACAAAAGAAAAAGAAAGAAAAAAAGAGTGTACCTGAAGAACAGTAATCTGCAAACTGCTCTCCAATAGTAGCAAGTAACAATTCTTTCCATACTGCAGACTGAAACACAAACATAGAGAATGCAAGTCATTCAGTCATTTAAAAATGCTTGTGATATTTAAGTGAAGGTAAATACCTACAGTGCTTTCTTTTGGTATTTTCATCTTCCATACTCCTCCTTTTGCATTGCTTTCTTCTTCCCTGGTGGAGTAACACATTTAAGAAAACTTCAGACACTTCAGCATTATAAAACCTAACTCGTTTAAACTGAACAAAAATAATCTGAATAGCCTGTGAATATTCTTAAAATAAACATTGAAATTATAATATTAAATAATAAACATACAATAACAAAAATCTAACCAGAATATTACATTGAGTAACTAAATGTGTAAATTGAAATATACTATCGAGAAACCTAAACATGACACAAATATTCCACACAATGAGATTATATACAAAGTAAACGAAAAGACGATTTTTATAATCGGTTAACCTATTATCTTAAGTATTAGATTAGTAGTTCATGTTGAACAGTGTTTCCCAAACCGCGACATGATGTTTTCATGGACACTACACAGAAACAAGCGTAGGTGAATGTGCATCATATATGCGTTTCATCTACATGAAAAAATGTTCAGTTTTCACCCTTGCGTTTTCATGTTGACAACCAATACGCTACTTTGGGAAAAAGTTGAGGTCATAGTCCCACCTCTCTCTCTCACACACTGTCCCAATATTTGTTGCTGTTGTCGGCATCGTTCTCTTGTGTTTGGAGATTGTTCAAAAGTGTTGCCAACTACTTTCAAAGAAAAATAACTCAAGTCGGCCTGAAAAGATGCTCGATATCACAAGAACACGTCCTGTCCTCAGAGACTTCAGACTTCAGAAGGGAGGAGAAACCTTTTTTCACAGACACTGTTTTTACTTGAATGAACAATACAGATGAGTGATTGTTTTGCACACAGTCAGCTGCACTGCACATCCACAGCTCATTCTTGTCTGTGTGGTCACAGTGTTTCTCCCTCTCGCTCTCTGTGTGAAATGAAGCTCACTCATGAGGCAGAACTGGTCATTTCCTTCTGAGAAAGTAGTTTGGTTTATGTAAGAAAGTTGCTCATGGCTTTTTAGGGGGAAAAAAGTTGATGGGGGTTGGAAAAGTTGTTAAATATAGCGACAAGGTTCCTAAGTTGGCAACACTGTTGTTTGGTCCGTTTGCGTTATGATAATTTTTCTTTCTTTTATTTCCCTTCCTTTCCCCTTACTCGAATCATCCCGTCTGTTTGCTGTACAACTTCTTCTCAGTTTTTGGTGTAGCAGCGTTACAGGGCTAGAATATGTTCTCCAGCATTTGGAGTAATTTTTCCGGGGTTTCATGTGGATGGGATAAAGTTCCTGAAACAACGCATGTTTGTTTACATGAAACCTTTTTAAAACATGTGGATATTCCTTTTTTTAATGACAAAGAACATTCAAACCCATTCATGGATTATGAAAAAAGGTTGATGATTCATTTAGTAATCCATTATTCGCTGCAGCAAGCACCATCTGTGAAGGACCTGTGGACATCACACGAGTATATATGAGGTTTGAGTTCTTCTATGGACATCATTCTAACATTTACTGCACTAATGTTGGCTTTTAGAGTCTCTTCTCATGACCCATATTTCATTTTGCGGTTAGAATCAGTCCTCCGTTTAGGCCAGTGGAACAGAATATCATATTTGCAATTACAACAGACTCACCACAGTGGCCTTCGCTCTCCTCGCATTAAGTGATAACTACATCTCAAAGGCAGGGCTGTGACTGGGGGAATGTTGTTGTATACGCTCCAGAACATCTGCAAACAGAAGCAACAGATGACCTTCGATTCACACCGATGCCGATTCAGACACGTGAAATATGATGCCGCAGCCATTAGTTGTTTTTTTTTGTAAATAAAATGCATGATATGTCTATGTTATATTAGAGCTCTAAACGACTACATGTTGGAAAAGAGTCACTTCTCTCTCTCCTCAGGCTCCAACAGAAATGTTTAGTTCCATAACACATCAGCCAAATGTTTCCACCTTTATACAGTTTACATTTGGTGCATTTTCAGACCATAATACTACAGTAGAATATAGAATTTCCATAATGGTGTACCTTTCTTCCTTGGTCTTTTGCAGGTTTGTTATTGCTGAATTATACAGTCCACTATTATGGCACTGAAGCTTAAAATGGTGCAGGGTGAAACAACTTGGGCTGAACAATAGTTTTTAAATAGAATTCACAATTTGAAAACAATGCAATAAACAAAGCACCCGGCAATTCAGGATATACTGGATGTTATCCAGTGCATCTGACCCAGGTCCTGTTAATGTTTTCAGTTGTGGTAACTCATTTCAGTTAGTTCTCATCATTGCATTAATCTATTGAGTCTATCTTCTACCACTTTATCCTCCACATGAGGGTCAGTGGTGTCAATCATCTTTTAAATCTCTTATAATGTGAAAATTCTTCTGTGTTGAGAGAGACAAGATCATAAGCAAACACCTAATTTACCCTAAATTGACTGTGTCTACTGTACTGTTCTTCTTCACATTAAAACATCTGATTAATATACAGATTGATTAGCAAATTTCAATTAGTTTGTTTTAAAAACTTAATGAGACAAACACGCTTCATTTACTTGACGAAAAGCATTAGAGAAACCCTTTGCTATAATCCACCAGACCATGGAAACATTGCAATTTATATGCACCGTAACACATGGTTTACTGTACACACACAAATTAAGTTCAATACAACAATTTAATTTTAACTAAACAAAGCTAATATAATATGACCTCTGTAAAATGCACTGCATTAACGTTCCAACATAAAGCGTTTCAAATGTTTCCTCCATTTGTGTCATTAAGTAACAATGACCATCCTCATATTAATGGAACTCTGCTCAGGCAAACCTACACTTTGCCAAGTCATGCACTTGATCGACTTGTACTAAGGATAATGAGACTTTTGAAAACAACACCAAATCTTACCTGAACACTCTGTACTGTGTAGATCTTCTTCAGGTTGGATTCACATTCTGCAGCGGTCGTTCCTGGTAATGACCTAGAACAACAAGTGAAAACCGTTTCAGTCAACAGGAAATGGCGATAAGCAGTGACAAGTTCTCTCTCTCTCACATACACCTACACCCAAACATATATTAGTGTGTATGACTTCAACTATTGATTATGTTCATAATCAATTCATCTGTACATTATTTTCTCGATTCGTTGAGTAATCATTTGGTCTATAAAATGTAAAAAAAAACAAATGTCCGTAAGTGTTTACCAAACAATCAAATGTCTTATTTGGTCCAAAAACCAAAATGATTCCGTTTTAACAACTTCCTTGTTATATGGAGCAAATAAACAATTAAAATATTCAGTTTTAAGAAACTGAAAATAAAGAAAACTTGTTTTAACTAAAGAAATATTCAAACTATTTAATCGATTATAAAACGAGTTTATAAACGATTTATTTAGTAATTGCTCAATTGTTGCAGTCCAAGGGTACGATGATGACTGACCAAATGACCAGAGTACAATTATATTCTAGACTTATGCTTCCGATGATTCATCAAATCTATTTATATTTTATTTTCTTTACAAAAATAAACATTCCTGGACAGTTGTGCTCTGGGGTTTTCAGTTAAACTTTTATTTTCTTTCTAACAGTCAAAAACACTGCTAAATGTACTAGTCCATAGTATTTGATGTATTCTTTATTACTTTACTTTGTATTTATAAATGTAACAAGAATAGTGTCCATCACAAACTGTGATTTAAAGCCTAAGTGTCTTTAATCAGACCAAATAGGGCTGGATTAACATTTTCAGGCAATGTTTGTGAGAAATGACAGATAATTGAACATTGATTTAGATTCCGAGTGACAGTTGTTGTGGTTTTTAACTTCTTGAACAAAAAAATTACAAACAACAAACAAGTCCATATTGGTAACTGCTACTCATCCTCGGCACCCATAACTTGTGGTATACCTCAAGGGTCAAACAGAGGTCCACATTTGTTCTCATTAAACATGCATACCTGTAGCTCTATCCATACAAAAACACAATATATTTCTCTTCAAAAGTCCACAGTTTGTCTTTAAATCTCTCAAATGCTTTTAAACGTTAAGGAGACCCTGACTTATATGATCAATCCTGGGGATTTCTCATTAGTTGACCTGAAAGTTTTAGACGATTACAAAATGTCAGTGTCATTGCAGTGAAACAGACACCAGATACCTTTTGTGTCATGATAAAAGAATATGCTCAGATTAACAAAGATGTTTTGATCTCACAATAAGACATAACATAACGTCATCATGGGTACATTTTAATGAGGAGGACACTTTTCACCACTAACCCATTTTGACAGGAAAATGGCTCCAGGCTCGGTCCAACACAGTATCACACGTCATTTGGCTGTGAAACGAAGTTAAGCCTGTTTTCTTAATCTGGACTACTTTTGGAGCTCTACAGAACCAGAGAAGACTCAAAAGTCTCAAATTCACAGAATAACTCTCCTTCCTGTGTTTTGCAAAGACTCACAACTGCAGAAGCTGCACTTACATGACATAACAAATGACACCATAAACAGGTATCTTCTCATTCTGACTTTCACTTTACTGTTCAGTCAGTCACAGCAGTGTAAATAAAGGAAAATGGTGTTAAAAGCAATTATTCTCACGCTACATTTGCTCCTGGAGGCCCGTGTTCAGCTGTGGCCTTGAATCCCATTTTTGCTGCTCCAAACTCAGTAAAAAAAATGGAGGGCAGCGGCGGAAAAACGGTTTACCTGTCCAGCCAAAACGTCCAGGGTGAGTGCAATGGCAGCGTGACGTCCTCTTTGTGTTTCTTTGTGATATTTTCCAACTCTTTCTCGTCGATGTCTATGTCGCTTCCAGAGGAAACTGTCTGTCCGCTCAGGCCGCCTCTGTCCATCTGTACATCTGTGTGACCCGCGGGGACCGCCATCTTTTTCAGCTTCAG
This sequence comes from Microchirus variegatus, assembly GCF_963457635.1. Taxonomy (NCBI): domain Eukaryota; kingdom Metazoa; phylum Chordata; class Actinopteri; order Pleuronectiformes; family Soleidae; genus Microchirus; species Microchirus variegatus. The sequence continues at coordinate 16,934,189 of NC_139808.1, forward strand.
TGACAGCGGGAGGAAGAGTGCTCAGAGCTAAACCTTCAAACCCGCGTCTCTGTGCGATTTCTTCAAAACAATGTACAGCCGGTTTTGGCTTTATCTCTGGATACAGAATCACACCGCTTTTCCGCCTACCGACTGGTGACGTAACTGCGTCACGTCGCAGTTTGTCGAGACCACAGAGCAGGAACAGGAGAAGAGGTACCACTCTGTCTGGTTTCCAGGTGGCAGAAAACTCAACCGTCATCACGGAGGTACGACTGTAACTGTAGCATACATATGTCAAACTATTTCGGTGAAACAACCAAAAATGTAATGTTTTGTACAATTATATATTTGTTTTTAATTCAGACCATTTTCTTGCACCTCACTCTTCACTAGTATAGCAGGGGGTTCCATTTCCCAGCACCATAAAACAGAGGAGTTATTTAGACGTTGGAGATCAGCGCATGTTTTCAGGATTTTCAAATCTTTTTTAACTGATCTACAGTTCAACATTATTCGGTTTGATTCCTGTGTTGGATGTTGTGCTCATGACTTCCAGTGACGACACTCTCTGACCAATCAGTGGCCAACAGTCAGTCAACGTCACATTTTAGCCCAGGGCCCAGAATACCAGGTACTATTCCTAATGAAAAAGCAGAAAATGAGTAGAGTCGAGCCGAGCACTGCTAGAACTGTATAGTGGAAAAGCGGCATTATACTGGGGAGACGAAGATGGAGATGGAGATGGAGACGGACAGATCCTTGTGTTAATTTCATCGTTAACTCCCCTGCGAGACGCACAATGAGATTGTATGATATAGCTCATATCCTTATATATTATATATTGCATTACATTACACTGTCTGTTTTTCCCCTCCATTGTTCTCACTGAGAGAACAAAAACTGGGGAGAGTGAATGTACACCAGAAAATCTGCTCTCTTTTTTAACCCAAGTGAGGCATCTTCTTACACTACTATCTTCAGTCTCAAGCCCCTTGTTTCAGGGGCACATTCATACTTTGCAAGCTCTAACAAGACAGTTGTAGGTGAATCCTCCTGTCCATGGAGACCATCATGTTATTTGACTCAGCAATATATAGACTCCAATGTATATACATTGTATATGTGTTTTACTATTCTGGTCCACGTAAACAATATGAGCAAAAAGTAAGGCTTCATTTCACTAATCAAAATAATAACATTATTAATAATAATAATAATAATAATAATAATAATAATAATAATAATAATAATGAAATGCTCACACTGTTAGACACAGCCACATCTAATCTAATTCTTTAAATGATTTCTGCATCAATGGATGGTTTCACATCAACACTGTAAAAACACAATATGTTTGTGACCTCAAAACTAACCAACGGAGCAAAAGAAAATACAAATAAAGCAAAAGTGGACCAAAGACAAACAAATAAACAACCAAAGCCAGGCAGAGCAAGCACAGACAGTAAACTATGAAAAAACAAAATAGTAATGTGTGGTTTGGGTGCAGTTCAGTTATTGAAATAACCAAACAGAACATTTGTATTTTATTTACCTATCCATAAGCTTGATATGTTATTAAGACATTAACCATGTTACTGGTATAATAGCTGTAGTATCTTCTTGAATCATCCTTCTTTGATGACCTCTGAACTGGATCATAAATGCAAACTACACTGTAAATTGTTTCAAGAATATCACAGGCTTTAACTGTAATAATTCACAATATAATATCAGATATTACTTCTACAAGAGAATACTGTGACAACGTTACTGTGAAGTTACAAATAAAATATTGTATAACCACTGTAATATACTATGTAGCGTATCATTTATAAATTATAGTGACCTAATGGATGGATGCAAAGTAATTTCCCTGTGAAAGCAATACAACTAGTCAATGTCAAATCAAATGTTTTACAGCACCAGATTTGGGGGAAGCTTCCCCAAATCCATTTTGTGGGGTCTATTTTGGTACCAATAAGAATGTTAATCCCTCTGAACAAGGAGTCCTCTTGTACTGCATTTGTGTTCCGTGTTCATGACACTGCATGCCTCAGACTGCAGAGGGCGCTGGTGAATCACGGCAGCAGCAGACCGCAGCTCTGTCACATGATGAAAACTGTAATTCAAAGTTCTGCTGAGAGCAAGAAGTCTAATAACAAATTATTATGACAACTTGTGGATTATTGGAGACTGGACTGTCTCTCTCCCCTGTGCATTGTTGGAGTCACGCTGTGTTTGAGAAAAGATGGAACGTTTCCTTCTCTTCTGCTGTTTTCAAGCCACTTGACAAATCCAGTTCCATTTTTCTAAAGGTCATCTTTTACCTCCTTTGTCAGACCAGTTTTGCTGAACTCTGCTGATACTGCAATATACAACCATTTACTGCATTTACAGCCATATAGTTAGTTCTGTTCACTCTGCCAATATGTCATTAAAGCAAATGCTGTTTTCCAGTTAAAAAACAATGATTATCTCTCTGTATAAGGTACTGATTGACTCCTTAGTTATTGGGGATTTGATAGCAATCAATGGTTTGGTATGGTCAGTGTATCCTTTAACAACCTGACATCTTATTTACAAGTTTGACATTGGAAAATATTACATGTGTTATTAAAGGCAAACATTGAGTTTTTCAGGACATTTGGGAGCCTTTCATACGTTTTATAAAATGAACTGGTCCATGGGTAAAAATATTGATTTGGTCATATATCTTCATCCTTCCTTGCACAATACGATAATCGATACACCAGGGCAAATATCGATATGTAAATGAACAAATTAAGGTGTTCTAAAATAAACAGTCCCTGTCAGTTTCACTCACCAGTTTGCTCATATTTCTCATGAATGAGGGAAGTGTGTGGGTTGAAGTTGAACTTACCTGATAATGTTGTTTAAAATAGAGATAAACTTTTTTTTCAGTTAAGACAGAAATTGTGAGGTATCACTATGATTGTCTTGCAATATATTGATTGTCACAGAATCGTTGTATTGTGATATCATTGATATTGTGGACGATGTATCACGTATCATATTGTATCATGAGGTACCCTGAGATTCCCAGGTGGAGGCACAGTGTTCATTTTATTATTTTTTTAAATTTACCTATTTCTTTTACATGTATGCATGGGAATATGGGGGTGCATTGTTGTTGTATGTGTGTTCTGTATAGTTGTGATTGTTCCACTCAGCACGCAGAGGGCATAAATAAAGATAAATACAGAGTATGTTGTTTTAGAGCCAAATTCCAATAGCCAAAACAAACATGAAAATGTACTCATGTAATTTTGTTAAATGTCAACAGTGAATCATGTCCAATGGGGAAATAAGAACAATGTGTAAGTCTGCGTTTCCATTTGTTGATTAAACTTGTTAAATTGCTGTGTCATATGACATTTTGTATCCCATCAGCCAAGGACAAGGGCGTTGTAACAGCTTTCAGTTGCCCTTATGGCGTGTCTACTGTTACCTCTCCTCTTCCTGTTGTCATGATGTAAAAGTAACTTCTTCAGCCTTTACATATTGTGTTTAGAGCTGCAACTAACAATTATTTTTGTAATAGATTAATCTGTCGATTATTTTCTCGATGAATCAATGAGTCGGTTGGTTCATAAAATGTCAGAAAAGGTTAAAAAACGTTGATCAATGTTCGTCAAACCTGGGAATTACGATGTTATCGAAAGTCTTGTTTTGTCCACAAACCAAAATTATTAAGTTTTAATGATTTCTTTGTTCCGTGGAGCAAATTAACAAAGAAACTATTCACATTTAAGAAGATAAAACTATCAGAAATCTTGTTTTAATAATGAAAAAAGCTTCAAACCGATTATCGATTATCAAAACAGTTGACGATTAATTTAGTAATGATTAATAATCGATTCCTCGATTAATCGTTTCAGCTCTATTAATCTGTTGCCTCTCTGGTGTTATGTTTTTAGGCTTTCTTGTCAATTTATTTATATGATTTAATTTGTTCATTAGCTCGTCCACGTGTTAATTTCATTATATATCATATATCATGTCTTTATATAGATATGACAGGAAAGTAAGACACCCCCGCTCCCCTCCTCCTCCTCACCAGCTGATGCTGATCCACATGCGTGCGTGCGTGCGTCGCCTCCTTGACGCTGCTGTGTTCGTGTGTGTTTTCAACTCGGATCCAGAGCTGTGCAGCCGCCTCCACATCTGCGCCCATCTGCAACAGATAGGTTTGCCTTCATACGAGCCACAGAATGTGTTGTTTGTTTTAGCCATCTGTGGAAATTGAGATGTGTTTCCGCTGAGCGGACGCCGCTATGAAGAAGAGATGGTGCGTAAACCTGCGGACTGTTTCTGCCGCTGTCAACCCGCAGAGAATGGAACCACGCACTGATGGTTTTTGAGGCGGACACTTGTGAGATGAAGGATCGGAAGAAAAGGAAGAAATATTAGTGTTGTTTTTTATATATACATTGTTGTTTCTTTTTGGTGTAGGCGATGAAGAGCGCACACCGAGACTGATGTGATCCGCTGCGTCTGAGCGGAATTCATATCTGACTTAGTGTTTTGTTTTTTGGGGGGTGGATAATTGCGCTTGAACTCTTTTCCATTCAGCTCTGGCAGGAAAGCAGAGCTCGTAAATGAATGGATGTGGGAATACGCAGCACCTACATGGCAAACACGAGTGAGTTTGGGGAGAGCAGCGCGTCCTTGCACAACTATGCGTCCGCGGCCTCTGCGGTCAAACTGGCCTCGCTGGCTCTTATCATGGGCATCAGTTTGCTGGGCAACGCGTCGCTGTCGCTGCTGCTGCTGAAGGACAGCTCGCTGCACAAGGCTCCCTACTACTTCCTCCTGGACCTGTGCGCCGCGGACGTGCTGCGCTCCGCCGTGTGTCTCCCTTTCGTGATGGCAGCGATCGGCGGCGGCTCCGCGTGGCCGTACAGCGCGCTCAGCTGCAGGATCGTCGCCTTCATGTCGGTGCTCTTCTGTTTCCACGTCGCCTTCCTGCTCTTCTGCGTCAGCGTCACCCGCTACATGGCGATCGCGCACCACCGCTTCTACTCCAAGCGGATGAATCTGTGCACGTGCGTGGCGGTGATCTGCATGGCGTGGACTCTCTCCGTGGCCATGGCGTTCCCCCCGGTGTTCGACGTCGGCACCTACAAGTTCATCCGCGAGGAGGAGCAGTGCACCTTTGAGCACCGCTACCTGAAGGTGAATGACACTCTGGGCTTCATGCTCATGCTGCTGGTCATTGTGGGGACCACACATGTGGTTTACATTAAGATGCTGTGCTTTGTGTATGATCACCGCAAAATGAAGCCAGCCCAGTTAGTCCCGGCCATCAGCCAGAGCTGGACCTTCCACGGGCCTGGGGCCACGGGGCAGGCCGCTGCCAACTGGATTGCAGGCTTCGGCCGTGGACCCACACCTCCCACGCTGGTTGGCATCAGACAAGCAACTCACCCTGGGAACAGGAGGCTTCTGGTGCTGGATGAGTTCAAAATGGAGAAGCGCATCGGCAAGATGTTCTACATGATCACACTGACCTTCCTCATCATGTGGGCACCTTATATAAGCACCTGCTACCTTAGGATATTTTGGCGTGGGGCTCCGGTCCCACAGCTGTACCTGAGCATAGCTGTGTGGATGAGCTTCGCCCAGGCGGGAGCCAACCCCATCATCAGCTTCCTGTTCAACAAGGAGCTGAGGCTGCGACTCAGAGCCAGTTTCCCCTGCTGTCTGGGAACACAGACACCCATGGAGCCGTACTGTGTCATCTGAACCAAACTGAGCCCACAGCAGTCCACTGACAAACATGCATTCTGTCCTCGAATGACTTAATGTGGTCCACATGGAGACTGGAATCCACTTCAGTTCAGTGTAATCACACTTTTTTGCATGTGGGTAAGAGTTTACCAAGAAGCCTATGGAAATCTGAAGGAAAATATCACTTTGTAGTGTAGTGTTTTAAGTTTTAAATAAAAATGAATGTCTGGTATATTCAAATCGTTGTTCACACAGTGCTGATTAAGCTCCATATGACTCTATGATAAAAGCAGTTTTGTCATTTTGTCTGCTGACATTTCCAGGCAACAGCAACGTAACGAGTTAGGCCGACTACAAAGAGGTTGGATTAAGACTGAAAACACAACAAAAGCGCCCATGAAATGTTTCATTGAAGTTAATTCTACTGCTCAGAAAGCCTGGACGTTCATCAGTTTGATGGGATCACGTCTTGCCACTGCCCGTCCCTGCACTGCTGCTGCTGTACACACATAAACACTCCCTCCATCAGGTCTGATAGTATTGCTTGACAGAGCCCTTTTTCAGATAAAGGATGCAGCATATAAATAATGTTACATTGTTTCTCTTCACAAAAACTGGAGTCCAATTAATAATGCTGACAAAAACAGCAACAAAAAAATCACTAGAAGTTACGCACTGCAGCTTTAATTTCTTGGTGATAGCCATCAGGTCTTTTATGGAGCATAGTGTGATTGGTTTTTATCAAGAAAAATATAGAGAAGACGCATACTGCTTTCCACACTAACCCACTTCTTTAAGGCTCTGAAAACAGAGACAATGTTTGAAAACACTGCTGTCTCCTATTTAGTTTGAAAACACCTGGCAGCACTTTAATCTGGACTGACAGAACTTTCAAAAAGATGCCACAGCTACCGGCATTCACTTCTTGATTGGATCTTATCAGCCACAACTTGACTATCAGCTGTTTCTCTTTCCCCTTCAGTCTGCTCCTGTTTACACCGCAGCACACATGTCTGGTGTAGTGGAATGGTCACATGACATACATTTTAAGGTATAGTCTGGACGCAGGTTACTTTTGACACAAAGCTAAACAACAAACAAACAAAAAAAAACCACTGGATGCAGATTGTTTTTAACTGACAACACAATTTCATACAAAAGTATGGATATAGCATCAGTTTCCCGCAGTATCTACTCAAAATGCACTGAAATATAATCAAATAATTTATTTCTTGAACTATGACATTTTCCTGCTTACAAAAAAACAAGGGAAACAAAAACCTCCTAGTTTGAGGTAATAATCTGCTTTTCTGTTTCGCTGAATGCATCATAATGAATCCATGTTTTAATTTACACACCTGCATTTACTGGATCTGACACATCCATTCTAATTTTCTGACCTACATTGAGTAGCCTGATTTTTCTCTACAACCTATTTTTGGTCCAGTGCAAGATTGTACAGTATTTCAATTTCTGGCTATTTTTTGAAATGACATCACAATGCAGGTGTCTGAGAAGACAGAAACATACCGAACTGTACACAAATCTCATTATATTTTTTGATTAGGACAGTGTTCCATTTGTAAATATGTAAAGACCCCCTCCTTTTCCTCGTGTTATTTTTAAAACATGTATGCTGTATAATATGTTAGACTTCTTTGTGTTGTACATGAACAAGAGGTTAAATCTTTCATTTGAAAGTAATTCTTATTCACCTTCACAGGTTAGTTGTGTTGAGAAATCGGTTGGTTCACCTTAACCTGCAGCAGGAAATTGATTTTTAAAAGAAAACAAAGGACATTGGGATGAATACTAACAATATGGTGCTTTGGAAATGATGTTTTCATTGTTTGTATTTCTAGGCAAATAAATAAGAAAATGTATGATATGTTGAGCTCTGTTCTTGGCCTGGCTTTGCTCTTGAATGCATCTTGGGTACATATAGTCTAACATATCCATATGGTGTAATTAAGTGTTATTAATGAGAGTTAAGCCTAAATTATTCATCTTTCCCTGAGCCTGACTCAGTCCTCTGGGAAATAGTGTGAGCTTGTTGAATTGAGCTGTATATTTCAAGCTAAGAGGGTAATAGACATGTTTTATGATTTTTCCAGTCGCACCAAACATTTAAACAAATTAGCATGCATACATAGTATCACAACTAACATTATTTATTTATTTTATCAGACCCTCTGCGGGCCATGTTGTAACACACTTTCACTGGAGTCTTTTGTTTTAATATCTTGAGGGGGCACAAACACTTAAATATGCATGTGATAGTTTGTTGCTTCTTAATTTATTTTATGATGTATAACAAACACCAACAAGTGCCTCCTTAAATGCATGCAAAAAAATAGAGGGGAAGCAGGGGAGACTTGGACTCATGATTTCAGTGGGCTATTTTTCCCAAACCTGTGCTTGAAGTTAAAAAAAAAAACCTGTCCTGTCTACAAAGACACGTGTGCCCTTTATTTTGACGTCTACACCTTTTTGCTGCCATGTTTCATATCACTGAATTGCTCTAAAAACGTTTATAGATGGTAGAAATACCAATACATCAGTGTCACATTGTCAATATTTTGGTGTGCACCACAGCAACAAATGTGTGCAGAAATCCCAGCTTCATCATTAGTATCTGCTTAAAAGTGTTGATTTTCCTTTTAAGCTGTGACATTAATGGATCTCAACAGATCACTTAGCAAATATATAGATTTATTTTAATAGGCCGAGTCTCTCCCGTCGGCTTTTTAATGAGACTTATCCTTTTTCAGGCTATTGATTTAGCTAATTGCTGCTGGGGTCATCGACAGTGGCTTCAATTACACCAAACTGCAGCTTTTAAATACTGAGGCCTTCTCTCAGCACACACTTGAGTCCTCTGTCGCTCCAAACTTGCCCGTACGACGCTGAGGTCTTGAACACACCGTCTACCTACAGAGCATCCATAACCATTAGCATCACAACATGCCTGCTTGTTTCTGACAGCTGTTACCGGCCTGCTGAGATCTCACAGTATAATTGCCTCGGTGCCTTAGCTGCAGGGAAGAGGCTGCTCACCCACACATGCTCTCGTTCAACACAGATGCAGGCTGGAGTATTTTTGGTACATCGTGTTGTCTTCGGGCGCACAGGCTCTGCTGTGATGCTGGGGAAATTTACTGTCTGACTCTTTCATTACAGTGATGAACACGGTCCTTTTCTCTAGTTTTTACCGAAAAGCTGAAGACCATGCAGCTCCCGTGTGCTAAGAACAATGATTTTGTCTTTGGACTGTGTCGGTGCAGTTAACTGTTTCTTTCCCCATTTCCAGTCAGAGAGGGTTGTCCTGGTCAGGTTTGCATTTTAACTGAGAATGCTACCTTTACTTGGTATTCAGGGTGTGTGCTCTGTCTGGTGGCCGCGTCAGCAAGATACATCCAGGAGGACACCCAGCAGCTCGTTTTTTTCTGCCTGGTTTGTGGCTGTTTGTGTCAAAAAGATGTCAAGCTTTGTATGAGAATAGACTACAGACGATGAATGAACACCGATCGCAAGAGAGTGATGCTTTTCTGTCACCCAATCAGCTGACTGTTGTGGGTCTAGCTCCACCTATATCATACTGTACCATTACTCTGGTACCCCAAGGGAAATGAACCGAAAAGTGGAATAATTGGAGCCAGGTATTTGGTATTATTCCTAATTGGAACACACAAAAAAATACTTACCGAACCTTTCATTTTTGTGGAAACATGCCGTTACAGTGAGATAAATCACTATACTAAAGTGGCTAAAATAATTTTTTCCTTGGGTTCCAATTAGAGCTGGGTATTTCTAACAACTTCCTGATATAACACATATGACGACACAACTCTGTAACCACTTTATTCAATTTAGGTGAAAACCAGTGTATATGGCTAGTCATCTAACTGCTGATCCAGGTGCAAATCTTTAAAGCGGACCTAGAGTGGTCCTGTTGCACATATTTGTTAGTTATGGAGGTCTACTTTACATACATTAACTTGTTTTTATGGTCAAAAACCTCCTAGTTGCTGTAAACGTGCCGATAGAAATCCTCTTTTCTGACGGTGTTTCCCAGCCGCGAGATTTGAGACTCAACTCTCTCACCCAGAAGACAGAGTCTTGTGATTGGCCAGTATATTCAGCACACCCGCTCTCAGAAGCGCAGCTCCCCCTCTGGAACAGTGGATGCACTGCTCCTCATTATCAAAACATTGTTTTAACAATGTTTAAAAATAGCTTTGTCACGACTCCCCGCCGCAGTCCCTTTGACGACCTTTGACCCGGAGTCAGACCCAGAGTCAGAAGAAACTGACGCTCGTGAAACACCTCCACAACGGACGTTATTCTTCTTCTGCGGTTCAATGTACGCAACTGGATGTGCTCGGACTAGTGCCCGGAGCAGGACGATCTGCTGTTCCGGAGAACCGGTGTTTACGTAACTGGACAAGGTTTTTTCAGAGATTTCGCTGAGCCCGAGATTACAATAAAACACAGCGATCTCAGCAGTGGCTGAAGTGTTTGTTTAGAACCTTCAGGGCTTCTTAAACAAGGTAATGACGCAGATACATACTAAAAAACAGCGTTAATTGGAACTTCTGGTCTAAGTCCGCTTTAAAGTTACAAGTATAGAAATAATACATGTGTACCTACTGCCTCTCTATGGTCAAACATCACTTAGTGCCCTATGCACTGCTCCTCTCTTCCTCCCCTCCCTCTCTCAGCTCTCAGCCCACTTCTTGGCATTTTTCACATTCATCCACAGTGAGGTGTGCACCGCCCTGTTGCTGCAGAGCTCTCCGGCTCACAGCTCGGATCGGCTGAAAAGATTTAGGATTTGTATTTAGAGTAGATGTGGAGGTGCTCAGGAGCATCATAAAAACTGTTGCCTAGCAACACGTTGTACTGTTGGTGTTTTGTCGTCTGCAGCCACTGCGTCGCTTATGTTGTTTATGTGGTAGATGTCTTCCCCTGTGCGTCTTTATTGTGTGGAATTTAGACATTCTGTATTTTTGAAATTGTAATAGAATTGTATTTGCGTATTGCATACGCATGTTTCAGCTCTGTACCATTGTCAAGGATGTGACATCTCAGGGTTAATCACATATATTTAATGAAACAAAAAAGACTAAAGAAAAAAAATAAAATAAGAGCAAAGCAGAAAGGCACAGTAAAGTAAAGTAAAAACAAACTTACAGGGGAACAGGATACAAGGAGCAAACAAGAATCCTAATCAGCAACACAGGTCGCAAAATAGACAATCTGACAGAGGACAAAGGGAATAGGCTGAATATAAACACACTAGGAAGGGAGAGACAACTCCTGACAGGTGAAACTAATTAGGAGGCGTGTCAAAATAAAACAGGAAATTCACAAAAACACAACACTAGTACAAACTCAAACAAACCATCCATCCATTATCTACCGCTTTATCCTCTACCGGAGGGTCGCGGTGGTGCTGTGCCCATCTCAGCTGACATATGGCGATAGGCGGGGTACACCCTGGAAAAGTTCATCAGTCCATCACAGGGCCACATATAGAGACAAACAACCATCCACTCTCACTCTCACACCTACGGTCAATTTAGAGTGACCAATTTACCTAATCCCCAAATCTGCATGTTTTTGGACTGTGGGAGGAAGCCGGAGAACCCGGAGAAAACCCACACACACACGGGGAGAACATGCAAACTCCATGCAGAAAGGCCCTTGTTCCAACCGGGGCTAGAACCCAGGTTTGATGGCTGCAAAGGCAAGTGTGTTAACCACTACACCAACCGTGTGGCCCAAACTCAAACCAAAATTAAATAATTAATTAAAATTAAAGTCTAAATGAAGACCATTTAATCACTGTAAATAAATCAAAGGTCTGGGTTAAATGACAATTATTAGCTGTCATGATCTTTGAATGTTTAAATGAACATACCTTATATTTTCTCTCTATTTCTATGAATCTCTACATATCAAATCTAGACGCAAGAGGACTAAATTCCACGACTGAGAAAGTGCAGGATTAATATGAGACGCTGCTTTTAAGATCAGATCTAAGTATAACTTTGAGCCTTGAACGAATGCTGTGAATCATCGACTGCTGTGAATAATTTCATACACGTCTGACTGTCTCCTGCTGTTAAAAAGATTTGCTGCCAAGGTGAAAGGGAGGACAGACGCATCTCCCTTTTGTCTTTTAACGGCAATTAAAAAGTTTTTATTTTTTGCACTTGGTCGTTAGGAATTAATTTAAGAATGGAACAATAATGTCACCCTTGCTTTGTGGTGATGAGTGGATAATGAAACTATAACCCAATTTGTACCCAAATCTGAGACCGGTTGTCTTTATATTAGTAGAGAAATAATGTGTTTCTCTGTCAGGCCTGACAGCTGGCTTAAACTGTGAGACATAAAAGCCAGTAAAACATTTGGGAGTGAACGTTATTCTTATCGCCTCATTCAAATGAGGTGAAATGAAGAAAGGTTTCTTTCCGTGTGTGTTTTGACACCGCAAATGTGTGATTATTGAATTCTCAGAGAAATTAAGAATATGTTTAAAGCAGACCTAGACCGGAAGTTCCAATTAACGCTGTTTTTTAGTGTATATCTGCATCATTACCTTGTTTAAGAAGCCCTGAAGGTTCTAAACAAACAGTTCAGCCATTGCTGAGAATGCTGTGTTTTATTGTAATCTCGGGCTCAGCGAGATCTCTGAAAAACCCGGTCCGGTTACGTAAACAGCGGTTCTCCTGAACAGTGGATCCTCCTGCTCCGGGCACTAGTCCATACTTGTTGGCTGTAGGTGGTTGTGGTTTGCATGTGTCTGATTCTGAAACATCCTTAAATTCGGGACCATTATCGCTCGTTTAAATTTGGGACCTTGCAGTCGGATTTGTCGCTTGTTTATTCAAAGTCTGAAGACTGTCCAAAGTAGGCTGGGCTATTCAAAGTGTCAGTTTGTTGATCATCATGTTTTGAATGCATACCTGTGTTTGTTGGTGTGTCACAAAATCTGCTGACTCATTTTAATGCAGGCACACCGCATTCAGAGAGTCTTTATTGTTGAGGTCAGATGTAATAATCACCCACACCTCTGGCACTCGCTTAACTTTTTATCCGCCGATTCAGGCTGGCTTTACACAGCAGCACTCCCGGGTGTAACCGACAATAGCACCAACGGATATTCCGTTCTCCTGTCTGTTAATCATAAACACACAAATAGACAAAACAGGCACATGTTGAAGGGACTCTGCACTAGTAAAATAATAAAATTGAAAAATCTGAGTTTGAGAGATGGAGGTCTTCCCTGCAATGGTAAAGATTTAACAATTCTAAAAAGTGTAACGGTATATCAACATTCCAGCTCATGAAGTGGCTGTGATATCATTACATGATGCACTTTTTTATATATATATATATATATTTCATATTAAATTCTATTTAATAACACTGTATGATGCTGATGTTTTTGCCCTCTTGTAAACATATAAAGTATTCATTGGCTCTAAAATCCCAGAGGTCACCGATCAGTGATTGAATTTTTACTTTAAAGATACCACTTAGTTTAACTCGAACCAACGTTTTTTCATGCCTTATTAAATATATATCTTTATTCAAAATAAATTAAACAGTGGAAACAGGCTTTTAAAGGCGGATGAAGGTCATCAGTAGTGCAGCTATAGTGTAACTGTGGCGTTGGTCATCAGAGGTAGTCGTCTGGTTGCTTGTAGGATGAGAGACATTTGGATTTGCCCTCCTCCACAGAGACACATAACAGGTTGGGCAGACAGGGGCAAGTGTGGTGAAGTCTTTTCCCAAAGAACGGGACCTGGAGGCCGAAAAATAAAGAGCAGTTAAATATGAAAAATGTTTCTTTTTCATCGGGTATAATGCATGCAGAGGCAAATGACGAAACAGACAAAAGATATATCTTATTAACTGCTTCTTTGATGGGGTTTTGAATAGAATGGTTCGAATGCTTTCAAAGGAAGAACAAAAGCAAAATCACACATTCATTTTGCATTACAGAGAGAAAAAAAAGAACCTCATTTATAAAACCTCATGAACAGAGAAACTCTCTGCTCTCTGGAATATGTCGTGTATCATTTACCCCCCAGAACCTGCGTCATTTCCACCATCATTATAAAAGGTGATAAAACCATGGTGTGATGCCACGTACTGCAGATGAGCTTAGATAAGAACAGCACCTTGTGGCTCATTGGGTGACAGTCTTCTCCCTCCTGTCCCATGGGTGTGCACATCCGCAGGCTGCTGATCCATAGACTCACTGCACAACACAAGCCTCCTCCACACTGAATGTCCTTCTCACAGGTCTGCACGCACACACACAAAAACAATAAATACACAGGAAATGACTGTATGATGTATAAATGTCACTGGACATGCATTTTTAACATTTTAGTGATCATGCGGTGCTGATCTGTGCCACAGGTGCACCCATGGTAAATTGCCGTGGGAATAATACACAACTCCTTACATGGACATCCTTTTATTTGTCAATTTTTTTTGTCTTCTTATGTGTTGAGTCAAAGTCATGATTCATTTTAAATTACATTTTAGTAGTGATATAAAGCAGCAATAACGGTGCAGAAGTCACAAAGTCAGACTGTTTTGCTTTTCTTTTTGTTTATAAAAATGATCCAAGAGAACTTTGAACTGTGACATATTTCCAAATTTCAGAATTTCAATCAGATCTTAAACATTTTGAGGACTTTTTGATCAGGTGTGTTTATTGTCTAGTCCAGTGGTTCTCAACCGTTTTGAGTCGCGACCCCCAATTTAACATGCACGGCTGTCCGCGACCCCCCCCCCCCCCACCACACACACACACACCGGTGTAAACGCATGATGTGTATGATGGATAAAGCACCGATCAATTCACCATTGGCTATGTCGCATTTACATTTCAGACAAGCACTTATGATCACACTTTAGCTATTAGTTTTTATTTAGAAACACATTAGGATTTTTTGAAAAACATACAGCAGCATCAAGAGGGTAACTTTTCACGCGAGTAATAGGCCGACAATTGTCGCTACATCCCATCGTATTGCTGGTAGTTGAGCCGGTTAAAATGTAAACAAATAACGCAAAACCGTTCTTTTTCTTTTTAATGAAATGAAACGATAACTAGGGATGGGAATTACACGGCATTTTGAGAGTTGACTGTCGATGGTCCACGTGTCAAATTTTGTCTAGTTTTTTATTTTTTTTTGCAGGGGTGGAAACTATTCTTCACTGTACTAATTCATTTTAAGCTCAAAAACATGGCTGTACCGTCCAATATTGACCATCAAAGAAGCACTAATAAAAATGAGGGGCAAAAAAAAGGAAAAAACTCTCAGCTGGCACGGATGTGTCTCCAGATGGCGGTCAGGTGGTGAAAAGCTAATTTTGATAAAAAAAAATAAAAAATTCCAAAATGATTTGGTGACCCCCAGAAATCATCTCGCGACCCCAATTGGGGTCGAGACCCCAAGGTTGAGAATGGCTGGTCTAGTCTATTGAAAAGCAGTGCTCTGTGTTCTAAGGCCAGTCTGGTTCTTCTGTGTGTTTGTCAATCATTTTTAGACGCAGCATTTGTAAGGGTGATAATTGTATTGTCCCAAAATGGGTCTACATACCGATGTGTCCTTAGGCAGGACAATTAACTCCACTTTGCTCCTGACGGCTGTGCCAATAGTGTCGGAATGTGTATGAAAGATGTGTGACAGAAAACTGAGCATGTGCTGTCTGTGTGGGTGTAAAAAGCAGCTTTGAGTGGTCATTGAGATGTGAAAATGTATATAAATACAGACCATTTACCATTATGTTTCTTTGTTAACCTATCATTTTGGCCAAAATTATACTTACAATTACTTTAATCAATATTGAGAAAATTATAGTAATTCAATTGATGATGGTGACATTATTTTAAATTCACTGTTATCCGTTCACTTCACTATTGTGCGACATTGTTGTCAGACGTGTACAGTGTCAAAAACATCTAACTGAATACAAATGAGATCATTGTCATGTGAGGTTTTAGGTGAGAAATGAAGCAGAGGAGCAAAAAACAGTGGAAGGGTATTTTGCCTAAAGATAAAAAAAAAAAGGTAATTGCAGAATTATTACATTTGTCATTTCACGCCTCAAAAAAAAGAAAGAAAGACAAATAATCAGGATTGGTGGAGATTTACAGTTCAGTGTTGGGATGGAAATGTGAACGACAGCTCTCACTTTAGATGAGATGAAAGAAGCACAATGCAAAAGAACACACATGATTTTATGTGACAGATGAAAATCACTCTCCGTTTTATGACTGAATGTCATTCAGTTCATATCAACGGCACAGTGAGTGAAGGTTGGTGTGACAGCGACGTTTCCTTTTTTTTACAGATAAACTGATATACGTACGCACTGTAAATGCCCCTCTGAAAACTCTTCGATATCATGAAAAAAAATCTAGATAGCGTAGTTGATGGACTGTGGTTGTGTTGCCCTTTAATTTCAGTCCCAGATTGCACACAGTAAAAAAAAAATATACAAACAAACCGATGATCAGAGTAATTCATCAACTGCAGAGCAGAAAATACAGGAGTTACCCCTTCTCTAACAAAACTCACATTAAACTCTGAGGCTCATAGTGGCTCCTAGTTTTAAATTGTTTTAAACACAATTAGAACCTTTTAAATGAAATGATGTCTGACACCTTTCATTTTCCTCCATCTCTGTTATGATGAAATATGTGAAATTTAACATACAATACGCACGAAACTAATGAAAATAAAAGAAAACAATTTCTTCAATGTGCCTTAACTTAAGATTTACTATAAATGTTCCCTTTTGGTTCCCACACACCAATGGTAAATTGGTAAAAAAGAAAAAAAAATTTAGGCTGAAAAGCATATATTTTGTCCACACTACTGAGAGATTTCCACCTGTCTGCTTCCACCTACCCCAGTGATGACAGCTGAAGATCCGTGGGAGACCAACAACAGGAAGAAGAGCAGTAAGAAGAAGGACCTCATGATGAAGAGTTTTCTCTGTGCTCCTGTAGCGTCCCAGCTGAACAGTAAGGACGCCGGAGCTGATGGACACCACTGCATGGGCGTACGTGACAGATCGCAGAGACGAGTGGCCTTCAAACTCGTGTGTCGAGCAGGGGTTTATAAACCCAGCCTGCTCGTTCAGAAAACTCTGACTCACTCACACCAGAATTGCTTTGCAGAGGGTACAAAAAAAAAAGACCAAGGTAAACTTCAGCATGACAATACTCCAGCCATTCATGTTTCTGACTGTGTTCTCAAGAATTCATTTCCCTTACAACAAACATGGTTCTTTTTACACTCACTTAAGCTCTTCAGAATCGGCATAAAGGCATTCACTTTATCATCCTCTAACGTTCCCTGCGTCATTTTTTCCCCTTTCTTCACCATTTCAGACTCCAAGGCCACTGTTTTTTGAAATTCATTTCAAAGCCCTTTTAGTGACAATGGTGACAATGAGCGCAGCTCTAAGCAATGGATATGTATTTCTTAGGCTCTTCTGAAAACAAGTAGTACATGCCTCTTACTTGAGAAGCACACTGGGCTTGCCTAATACGCCGCAATGACAAATGTGCTCATGTTAAGGGCCCGAAATTTCAGTGTCATTATTCAAAAGTCAGTGAGACTTTCTCCTCCTGATTTATTTAGTCTATCTTCACACACAACTCCTCCTGTGAGGCTGCATGAAAGATTCATAATCGATAAATCAATCATCAATACAAACATTAAAGGTGCATTATGTAATAAATCTAAAGCAACTGGCCATAAAATCCTACTAATATGTCACAGAGACTCAGGAATAATGTTCATATAACAAACCGAAACAACACCAACAACAGTACAGCCAAAATATTTGCATTAAAAAAAACATCTTTTGCAGATCGCAAATGATGTTTATGTTTTGAAATCATGTTTTGGCATGTGGCGCCACCTACCGCCATCTACCAATCATTGCAGTCAGTAGAGTCTCAGCTGCCGAGCAACCACAAGTTGCCAGTTACATCTGAGCTACAATGGCGGAGAAAACGAAACCTCAAAGACCTCTGTATTTTGAATTTGAGTGTAGTTACTGTTTTTGGCCACATTCTTACATAAGGCACCTTTAAATCAATGAGCAATACAGTCTGCGACTACTGTGTGTAATCTGTGTTCACATGTAGTAATGTAGTAATGTAAAAACATTCTCTTGCTCATTTATTACTCTGGGGCCGCCCACAGCCGAGCGGACTGGCACAGATAACCAGATATAATCAGTTACGTAACTACAGGGACATGCTATTGTGCGCAGCTGGAGATCTGTAAGCGTCAGTGTGGACACACGTCTTCTCCACAGCAGGTGAGACACGTGATGTCTGAGCCAATCGTGTCTTTATAAATGTTTGTGAACATGTTTTATCTCCACCTGCCACTGGTTGGAAGACACAGCCTTGGCCTCTGCCACATGAGACGCACCTATAGACATTGAGTCAGATCCTGTATGTGGACGTCACCTGAGTCAAGTTGACAACAAAGGAGGAGCTGGAATCTTTTTTCTGAACACATTGACAGCATGGACAGAAACATTAAATCCACCTGTTGTGTTGGGCTGGAAAATTCAAAATGGGAATCTATGTCTGTCAAATTGTGTGATCTTTGGTATTTTGAACACTATGTGACTGAAAGTTGGTCTAAACGTGTACAATGTGTGTGTGTGTGTCGCTGTCAAGCATGTCTTGAATAAACTTTAATCAGAGCTTCTTTAAAGCGGCTGCTTTTCATCACAAAACAGTCGGACAAACACGGATGTCATCATGAATTTGGGTTTAAATCTCTTTAGATTTAGGAGCATGAGACTGAAGAATGGAATATGGCCTTTTTCTTTCAGCCATAGCACCGTCATGCCGTTCCACGTGCTTTGTGGGAAATTATATTAAAGCAGCGCAGAGGCCGCACTGCCTCACCTTGCTCCCAACTTATTAGTCTTTCATACAGTAGCAAACTGGCAGAGCATGAATTGTGTCTTTGGCTGTTGAATAGAAATAACAGCACAGGCGTGTGTGAACACAAACCCAAGGCCAGCTGAAGAGTGTGTGCCTGGGCAAATGAATTTGTAATATCTCATTTAATGTGATGCAGTTCAATATTGATGATGGTGAGCGGAAACAATGTTACACATTCTTGTAATGATCTTCGAAACTGCAGTGACATTTGTTCATTAGTATACATTTGTCTCTAATTCACTCAGTATTTCTTTATATACAGTGGTTGTCGTGTTATTTGGAGATGAAACATCACCTCATTTTAGAGGGGTCTCAAACTGAAATGACCGGTGTCTACTTTGGTCAGTAGGGGCCGATCAAGTGAAAAGAAATAGTAATATGACGATTTTTCATATAATTCACAAATAAAAGTGTTTGTTTTGATATGGAACGATAATCAGTTCACAATATAATGATGTAAAAATGAATCTATTAATAAAATAAATACAGAAATAATTCATTATTATCAATATTAGTTAATTCACTCTGTCTAAAACAGAATAAGTTCAGAAACCAATGACGCTGTCATAGATGTGAATATTGTTTTTTGTTATCAGTGTTATATTATGTGAATTATGCCCTTTAGGCTGTTTGTTTTTCCAGAGAAAATAATACAAATGTGACTTATTTTCAGCTCAAGCACGACACCTGTCATTTGCATCATATTTAAAAACACACAAGCACACACTGGTCCTCCTTCATTTCACAAGGTCATCTGATTTATTCACCCTTGAAGATGTCCTTGCTTTCATAATGTCCATCCACAAACGGCGAGCGTCATGGCCATCTTATTGACGCTCTCATGTCAACAGCCCCTGAGTACATGATCTACAAATGATGACACATCTTCACATTTACAGAGGCTTGTCTCTATGTGCCATAGTGGAAAGTTGATTTTCTCACAAAGCACATCTTGTGAGGGAAAACGTTGAATTTTGGACCTATAAACTTTCATTAAACTAATACAATTTGCTGATATGAGGAAATTAATATTAACTATTGTAATTATATTTTATTAATGTCTTGAGCAGGAGTGATATCACAGAACTCTATGAGCCAAGAAACGTTAGATCGTCTCCTGATGTTTGCTTTTGTCACTTTGTAACCCGCTCACTTCACACACCAAAGTCCATAGTGAAATTTGGGAATTTTTACATGGCATGCAGGAGTTGATGATCCACTGCTGCCTCCATCATTGATTTAAAATGTATTATTTTGTGACAATGGTGTTGGAAATATTTAGTTTTGATTTATCTATGTGACACAAACTTACCAAACAAGACAAGTAGTGAATGAGCAGTCCCTGTGTCTCCATGAGCTAAAAATTAACTTTGGTGCAGGGAGTATGGAGTTTCCAAACAAGAAAATGCTGTCTAATGACAATATAAATGGGGCAAATATATACTAAAGATATTGTACACTAATAGACATAGGTCTACAGATATCATAAGCACATATTCATCTTACGCATGCTGGTGTTTCCATTTATCACATAACATGGGCTGCTGTTGAAAGTCCCTCTCGATGTGCATAAAACATCCGAGCTAATTGAAAATTCAGTGTGAGTAAGGTCTGCAATTATCGTCTCTGTCTGTCTGATTAATGTCTCCCCCCTCAGAGGATAATCAGAGTGAATGGCACTGCAACATTCCTCTGAGGTTTATAGCTGTCTGGGTCTGAGTCTCATCGGATGATGACTTGGCTCTACAGCAAAGAGACAGAATACCAAACACACCTTAATGGTCAGATATATGATTTAATTTACATCTGGGAGTTCATCATTGATTTAAATAAGTGAATCTCTTTGAAATCAAGAGAAACCTGAGAACATAACAATTCCAAAACACAAAAAAAAGGGGCAATGCAGGGACATAATTCAAGGTATAACTTAAGAAAACAGTTAGGCGTATCATAAAAACACTTTGGGAACACTGGCATCTGGTTATGATCCAAACTCTGACCATAAGGCGTCACCTGCAACTAGGTTGGGCAATATCAGCCGTCAGTCACACTGGTGTCCACTCATGTGTCATAATCAATCTATTATTTTCCACAAATCGGGAACATCATTTGCAAAAATTGACAACCAGAAACTAGTAATTGGAACATTTATTCCTTAGGAAAATGTCCGCTGGTGTTATCAATCAAATGACAATTAGGTCAAATTTCCTAGTGACTTTCATTCAAACTGAGTTCATTTTGTAACCAGCGGAGTCGTCTCCCCCTCAGAATATTTTCACTTCACTTATAGACCTTGCTGAGGAAACCAGAAGACTGGCCATTTTTTATTGTGGACATGTTGGAGCTCATATTGTGAAGACTGGAGCAGGAAGTGGACGTACAAGCAGCACACTCAGACACATGTAGTAAAGAGCAACATTGGTTTACACGGGCAGGCAGTCAAAAAAAAAAGCAGAGCAATCAAAATCACAAAGCAGGGGGCAGAATCAACGAGAATCGCTAGAGACTGAACACAAGTCAACAAGCTGACAGAGGCTGAATGATGAGGGAAGACTTATATACTACATACTGCAGGTGTGGCTAATTGACCACAGGTGAAAGCAATGCTGTCATCAAACTGGTGGGTGTGGCATCATGACAGGAAGTAAGATTATCTGCATTGCAATGAGAGAAGAATGTTACGTTTCAAAATGAAACAGGAAATAGAGTAGAACGAACTGATGTTACGCATAGCACCTGGAGCCACCTCTACCATCATTTATAAACAGATGAGGGATATTTAAGGTTAAGTAAGTAAGGTCAGGATTAGAGGGAGAATAGTGATGAGAGAGTCTGGATTTAGTTAGGATTCAAGCATAGCATAATCCATTTGACTGTAAGGAGGTCAACCCCAACATCCATGTGTGTATAGTTATGTGTGTTGCATTCTATAATTTCAATTTTACTCGATGGCCTGATAAAAATGCCACTCATTAAGGCAGGTCACTAATAACGCAGACAATGTTAGTGATAGAAACAAAGCCGGCAGCTCTAGATGTCTCACAAAGTTAAATATAGCACGGTTAAGATAATAATATGTGCTACAGATGCTCATTATCTCACCACAGCTGCGTTTTTCATGTGTCATGAGCCACCGGAGACAGAGGTGACGCTGGCGTTGATGCTTTCATCAAATTCTCTACGAGGAAATCGGTGGGCCAAACTCAATGAGCTCAACTCCTTTAATAGGCACCGACTTCATGTTTGCTGGAGTGCATCAGAGGCACAAGCGACTTCAACTCTTTGGTTTTCATTTACAGCTCGACATCAGTGTCTGAAGGTGATTTAAATTGATGCCTGTCATTTTTGAGCTGATGAGCACAATTTAAACCACGGCTTCCTCTGTAAGATCGGGAAAGGTGGAGCATGTCAGAGACAGATGGGGTTTATTCCTTTTGTGTGAATTAAATAAGTAGCCGTAGCAGAACAGCATTTCTAATAATAGTCCCACCAGATGAAGCGTGCGTACCACTGGTGGTACACATACCACAGTTTGGGAACCATGGGAGTGCCATGGAGTACCATGGAGTGCCAACAACATCACATCATGTCCTGTAGGTAGATTATGCAGCTCATCGAGTGACTCATATCATTATTTTTTACGCATTTATTTATTGTAGTGGATAACTGTTAGTTGAAGGACACATGGTGATGCACATGCAGGTTCCTCATGCACAACTTCCACCGTCGAAGTGATCTGACGGACGATCCGTGCGTCACTAATGGAGACTAATTGTGCCCAGAGGTTTCATGGCCTTATTCTCTAACAAGCACGTTCACTGTACACAACAGAACGCAATGTCCACACAGTGTTACTTTGCAACGTTACATATAGGCACATGAGAAGTGTCAGAACTACACACTGCACATCACATTTTTCTTCATTTTTCTTCTAAGAGAAACTACTTTCTGTGCCCACCATATGTTTGTACAATCCACGGCCTTTAGATGTGGACCTTCGACAGAGTTACCTTCCTTTAGACAAACCAACACTGACTTCCATGAGGACAAAGGGTTTAACCTTTAAAAACATACCTCAGCTTATCCTGACTAGATTCATGGTGAGTTTCGACGCACATCGCAATTTTATCCCCAGCAGCAAAATCACAAAGCAGGAGTGCAGTGAGGTCAGTGAGTTCTATCCAAGGAGACTTTCTTAGCCTTAAATGCCTCTCATCCTCGAGGTACATTGAAATTCAGCTCCTCACCAGACTCGTGTTTCTCTCTGCCTCCTCTTCGTTTTTATTATTCGAGGATAAATGTTCAGGATGTAGGATTTCAAAATGCTTCATTAAGCTCCATGGTTTAATCAATATCTTAAGAATGGAGCTTTTCTCAGATTTTGTTTCCAAGAAAATAAAAATAGACATTTCATAACTTTAACTTATCCCTTTTAAATGCCCTGATTCATTGAAACCCAATGTTACATTCAGGTTGAAGAACAAGTTATTGAAATGCCTTTAATGTTCAGGCGAGGTGGTGCTGAACCCAAGAGCAGGCAGGTGAAGACAGGATGCAGTTTAACAGTTCATTGATGAACGGGAGGAAGTTCTGAGCACAGTTGTTAACAAGAGCACAGTACAAACAATAACTAAGCACTAGAACACTAAGATATCTTCAAGAGAACCCGTGATATTTACTACACAGAGGTCTGTAACAATCTGACCACACGTGACTGGAGAACCAGGACATAAGTAGAGGAGCTTGATGAGTAGATTGGAAGCAGATGTGCTCCCACCACAGGTGAACTGATTGCATGCAGAGATAAAGGAGAAGACACAGGCAGAGATAAAGGCAGGACATGACAATAAAGTCATTTTATTGACAGTTCTTATGAACTAGAAATTTGATTGAGGTTGTTCGAGTCAAGTTTGGTTGTCTGTGTCTGTGTTGTCCTATCTTTTATGAGTTTATAAGTTATTGTCGTTTTTGAACTGCAAAGCAATTTTCCCCTTGAGGGACAATAAACTAAACTAAAATTAATTGTTGGATAATTATGGAAAATGTCATTAAAAGCTGTGGATGATGTCATGGCTGTGGTCTGTGATGTGATCAAACGAACACAGATTCACTTTGAATGAGTCGACGAAGAGTGTAGCCAAATTGAAAAGGCTGCAATTTAATTATTGACCTCCTCCAGAGTTGTCTGTCTGTCTCTCTGTTTGCAACATAACTCAAAAAGTTGCGGACAGATTTGGAAATGTTCGCAATGGGACAAGGAACAAGGGATTACATTTTGGGCGTGATCGGTAGACCACTATTTTTATCGCTATTTTGTGGGGGGCTGAGCTGCCTTTGCGGAGGTCTGCGATCTCAGAGTGCTTTTCTAGTTCTATTCTAGTTTGTTCGATTGATGGAAATGTTACTCATACATCTCACATCATCGGCAATTCACATCTGTGCATGTTCAAAATCGGAATACAGCATAGCTACAGTTTTAATTGTGTTGTATGCAGTGGTGTGGTCTACGTGATATGCAGGTATTATACAGCATATACCCATGGGCCAGGATTTCTGTATAACCACGTAAAAATGTGCATTGATACGGATCAACAAGGATTTTTTCTTCCATTTTTGTAGGTTATTGTGCTGCTGGAAGCAAGAGGAAATGAAAAGGAAGCAAGCAACACTTTTTTTTTTAGTGTTGTCAACAGCCTGTTCCAAAATCTGCAGACACTTAAGAGTCTGCACAAAATCACACTGCTGCAGCTGGGGGGTGGTTGCCACTGGTTGTATGTATTTCGACAGAAAAACTATAAATTATAAATCGAATCACAATGTCCGTCACAGATGATTTCTCAAAAATAATTCAGTCCTAATGCAGATATGCAGGCGCAAACCATTCAACCCAAACAACAGTATACCATCCAATCAGAGCTTGTTTTTATTCATCAGCGTTCTCCCAACAACAACGGCAAACACAGTGTACATGTTATCATCACTCCAGTTTGAGTCAGATTACTGCTCAGGTCACATTTTATTGCGGCTATCGCAGTTTCATGTGATTTATTGTTCCTGCTAAAATATATTTAGCATGAATTTGATGTATCTTCTAACTCCGCAGGCCTGGGCACTTCTTGCTTCCCCACCCCTTTTCATTCTCAGGTCACATAAAGAGACACAGTTAGTCCTGGGTAACATGATTTTCTCTTCATTAGAGAAAAAAAACGTTGTCAAGAAATCCAGAGGGTCACCAAGAGCATGTAAAGGCCACAGTATACTCCTGCGTAAAGTGCTCTATGTAGGTTACGGAGACCCCTCTACGTCGCCGGAGAGGCTGTTGGAGAGACAAAAGTGTCCATCACTCCGTCAAGGGACAATGGAGACGGCAAGGGCTGCTCTGTGCCGGCCTTTGTGTTCGCAACAAGTGTCCAGAGGTGGAGCTGATCACCACCGACAACGTCGCTGCCAAACTATAAATACGTCATATCTTAACACACAAACCACATGTTTAGACTCTAAATGGCTAATTTCTCGCCTCAAATGAACTTAAAACTGCGTTCCGGGACACAGAAAAATATTTATTTCAGGCGAGAAACGGCCACTGATTCAATGTTATTCAGCTGCAACAACAGCAACACTCTTTCCCTCTCGGACGCCATTGCTCACTCTAGCCAGAAGCACAACAACCTTGCGTAGCGACCCCTACTGATCGGACGGGAAACTGCAGTGTGTATCCGGCACCACGACGGAGAACTATGAAGGCTTGAGGGGTCTCCGTGGTTACGCAGTCGGATAACGCATTACGCAGTCGGAGAAGTATACTGTGGCCTTAAGCTGTGACTGGTTGATGATGATGTTAGTGTTCATCCCTCGTATCTGGGTAAATCCTGGGAGGCTTTTCTTTCTTAAATCGTGTTGTTGCATCCACTAATAGGATCAGAGCCCCACCACGACATGTTTTTATCCCTGTTCAAACAAATGTGTTTGAGCTGGGGGTGAAAACACGATGCATGGCTATATCCTGAGATGTTGTTCTGCATGTCGAACAACCTCGGTGAGTAAACACAACAAGGTGTCCGTGGGGAGAATCGAGCAGACGTTGGTCCATGGTCCATGGGTAGCTCCGCTGGGTGTTAATGAGCTCTGTGATTCATGTTCAGAATGAAAGCAGGTCTGGCTTCTTTAATTACAATGTAAACAGCATGCGTGAGCTGGCAGTCATTTGTGAAGGGAAACAAAGCAACACTGCAGCGTGAAGCAAACCTGAAGTGCGGTTGAAGACGTGACAGTGAAGATCATCATGAATTAAAACTGAAAAAATAACTTGACATTAATGACAGGATCAGATCACACAATTTGGCGCCCAACACATTTCCAGTGTTGGACCCGATTATGAATATCGGGAATGATGAAGGAATGTGTGGTTTAAAGCTCACATAGAGTGGTCCTGTTGCATATGTTAGCTATGGAGGTTAACTTACATACATTAACTTGTTTTTATGGTCAAAAACCTCCTAGTTGCTGTAAATGAGCCAATAGAAATCTCTCCTTACTGATGCTCTCCTCAGCTATGGTGTTTCAGACTGAAATCTCACACCCAGAAGACAGACTGTGTTGTGATTGGCCAAGAATCCTCTGACGCGGCGTATACAGACATAAACATGGATGTCATGAACTCCACGGTACTTCGTGAAACACTGGAACGAGTCCACAGTCGTTTTTTCTTTCTTTCTTACTTTCTTATTTTCTTTCTTTTCTTTTTGTGTCTGGGCACAAGGCTGCGAGCATCACCCACAATTCAACGTATGTTTGAATACTTTCTTCGACTCACTGCCAGGCCGAGCTAGAAAATCTATCATTTGATTCAGTCTATATTAGACAAGGAAAAAAAATACAGTTATACAGGGCCATGTAATTATTCCTTACAGCCCATTCAAACACATTTCCCTTTATTCCCCTTATAATTTTAGAAAGATCATTTCCGCCCTGTACAAGGGCATCACATATATTATGCACGATGCTGTAGAATAGTAAATCACCTATTATTTTATTCTATTTCCAGAAAATCACTTATTGTTTTTTAGGATGAAGGTTTCTCTCTCTCTCTCTCTCCCTCACACACACACACACACAACTCTTCAGTTCTATGAAGCTGCAGATCTGCTGATCCTGCATATGTTTCAAAAATATCAAATGGATTCAGGGAACTGAAACGCTAGAGTGCTTTTACTTTGAAACTGGAACAGCATGTGTTATGTTTGTGACGTATATGCTTAAAAACGAGTGAGATGTTTATTTCTTAAAAGAGCCATGCGGCTCAGTCAGTGTGGCCCCTCTTTAAGCTAACATGTGAGCTTAAACTAAAGGATCATATTTCCATCATGTCCAGTGTGAACCTGAGTGTTTACGGAGCCTTTGTTTATGGCTGATAGTCGACTGATTTTCTTTTTAAAAAAAGGCCGTCAAAGATTAAAATTTCATAACATCTTTTTTTCCAGCCTTCTCATCTACCTCGACCATTTATCTGCATGGGTTTAATGAGTTCTCTGCTTGTTCTGCAATATATGAGGCTCATATTGGACTAAAGGGAAATGTCTACCTATGATGAATGTTGCCAGCTGTTACACATAATTGTTGGATCTGTAAGCTCAGCGTGGGAAGTGATGAGACAGTGATGATAATGGTTAATTTTACTGGTTCATTTCCACCTCTTACATCTCTCAAATGACTGTAAGCTTCTTCTTCTTTCTTTTTTTTTTATCTTGAGATGTTACGTATCCTCTTCACACATGATGGGCTGTGACAGTCACACAAGACTGATCAAAGCTGCTCTGAAGGCAAATGCTGTCCCTGATCCTCACATTCACAATGACACGCAACAACAGCGATACAAAAACTCAAAGATAGTAGCTATAAGCGCGTGTGTGCCTGCAGGGGAACAGCTGACTGCTTTGTCCTCGTTCTCTGACAGAAGACGCAGCGGCAGATGTGCCAGTTTGACAGTAAGGAATATGAATGCAGACAGGAGAAGTCTCAAGTCTCAAGACAGGGAAGTTGTGAAAGTTATTTATATTTATTCGCCTGTGCTCAGAGGATGAATTGCATTTCATGCTTTTTTGGCTTAAAATGGGATGAATCAGAATAGAACTATATCTTCCCTGACAGACATCCCTGGATTTGACGTGTTAGGACATGACACACATTCTGTCTCTCTCTCTGCAGCTTTGATGATGTGACAATTGGAAACATTTCAAAGTGAAGCCTTCACTCTGTCACTCTGTCATTCTGTTTATTGCAACAGAACAAGCAACAACCTCCAATTGAGGATCTTGAACAAAGTGAAATCTGGATCACTGGTCAACACATTGGGCAGTTATGCTCATACCTCAGACATTAGCAATATTACAGTTTTTAATTGTAAAAAACAATGGTCCAACCAAATATGTTGGCCAGCAACTATACAGACACAACTCCAACATTTCATCTGAGCACAAAATGTTGTACTTAAATCATAAATCATAAAAATATGATGTTCTTGACTCCTCTTCATTTCCTTTGGCTCCTAATTCTCAGCCCAGTGTTGAAAAACCCACTTGGCTGTTTACTCCTCCCACATCTCTGCCTTTCACCTGATTCAGAGCAAAGCCTTATCACCTCCAACACACCACCTCTCCTTCTCTCCAGCTGATAACCGGACTTCCTGCCTTTTTGTCACTGTTAATTTAAAGGCTTGCTGCCCATTCATCAGACTCCATTCCTCTCATGTAGGAGTCCTCTGAGGACAGCGTCCAATAACAGCCTCTTAGTCCCTGCCCACCTGATGTCTCTCTGAAACTGTATATTGATTCACAATCAGCAAAAGTCACATGCTCTTAAACAATTCCTTATTTCATTCCATATTACCAGGATAAAAGCCCTGGTATACTTTTGTGCACATGGCGCGTCACAATGCGTGTCGCATATGGCAGACCCTGGTATACTCGCATGTCAGGGTCCTCTAGTATCCTACTTCATCATCGGTTGGCGGTACAAGTGTAAATGCTGAGAATAGGACATACTGTATTCTTTCCAAAGAAGAAGAGATCAATGCTAAAGCTCCCTTGGATACCTAGGCTTGAGTGGCTCGCAGCTGAAAGGTCTGTCGGGCAGGGGAGTCGGGCGTCAGCCGGTTCGAGGGTCGCCAGGTTTAGGCTCAGATGACTATCCTCGTCAACTACTTCTTCTGTTGTCTAAATGTTTTTTCTGCTTGGTGAGTGGGGCTTAGTAGTCCACCTACCAGTGTTGCAGATATTCAGTTTGCGCATGCGGTGTCCATGCACACTCAACACAATTTCTGTGCATGTGTAGCGGGTACAAATATTGTTGCTGTGCCTTTAAGACAGATTGGCTCTCGTGAACGCGCAGGTGGAATGAACGAACGGGGCGGAGAGGGAGAGTGACGTGAAGAACGCGAGTCTGGTTGATTGAGCGGGAACAGTCGGAACTGAACTAAAGTTAGAAGCCGAATAGCAGTCAACTACAGCTTTGTCTTTGTCACTCTCAGCAATTTGTAAGTCAGTAATAGTATCACGTCGATATTGTTTACGTTTTATTTTGTAGTGAAGGCGACAAAGTCGGGCTGCAGTTAATCTAAAAGTGAAGTTTGTTATGATAGTGGGTAATGTGACATGGCGGCATATGCTAGGTTACACAGAGGACGGCTGGACGAGCGTGCGTGTTGGAAGGACGAGTGACCGAGGCATACAGACGGGTTACGTTGGAGGGACGAGTGATCGAGGCATACAAGCGGGTTACGCTGGGGAAGCTAACTTCTTTGCCTGGTTCATCCACGAGAAGAGCCGCCATTTCGAGTTTGCGTTGCTGGTGGCTAGTGCATCGATTTCGAAAGGATTACCTGGGGAAGGTTCCTGCCCTGCCATTTGTCCGACATCCACGTTGTGATCTCGCTGGTTGTGGGTAATTACCTCATAACAGTTACACTGACAGAACACGCACACACGCCCTCCGCGCAGCCTGGATAGAACTGAACTGAAAGCGGCGCTCACACACTTAATATACACACACACACACACAAACACAAACACAAACACAAACACACACACACACACGCCATTCGCACTGTTTGGAGAGAAACAAGACTGTTACTGATTCTGTCCCTTATACACGGTGCCTGAACTGAACAGAACAGAAACGCGCCTGCTCACGATATTGACAGTTAACGTCACTTACACTGTCTTTGCTTACACATGACCCATTTTGAATGTGAATGTGAATGTTTGAGATTCTGTTTTGGGTTGATTGTGTTTCCTCAGAAATTTACACTGGTTTTCATGGTTTGGTGTTTGAAGGAATGTGAACTGACCAATTCTATAACAAAGTGATTTAAAGTGATTTAAAGTGGATGTCTGTTTAGAGATGATGAGTGTTTGAGAACAGTGAGCCCTTTATCTGAGGTATTATTAATTCATGTCAACACAATGTCAAATGTGAATTGATGTATTCTTGCTACCTGTTAAAAGGGATTATTAGTTCATGTCAACACAATGTCAAAGGTGAATTGATGTATTCTTGCTACCTGTTAAAAGGGATTATTAGTTCATGTCAACACAATGTCAAAGGTGAATTGATGTTTTCTTGTTACCTGTTGCAAAAGATAGTTTTGCAGGCACAACGAAAGGTTTTTGGAAGGTGTTGCATTTATCATTCAGTATTTTAGGAGGAATAATAAATATTATTTCCCTTAACTATTCTCTTTTGGGTTACTTACCTGGGGGTAGGGGCGCTCCACCTGATTCAGCTAGACTTGGATAGAGTAGGGGTGAGTGTATAGTACATAAAATCTCATACACCACATCCCCTTCAGGCAGCCACTGGACACTCCTTATATCCTGAAGCCCACTGTAACCAGTCTATTAAGCCTGCATTTAGTCTGGGCTGCTGAACAGGGCACCACTTGCTCGTGCATACACGGACATTGGAGCTGTAGCTATTGGGTGTGGGGGACCTAGATCCTGGCCCACTCAAAGCTCCCTAGGCCAAGTACTGTACTATCCCCTATAAGGCGGCGGCAATAACTCCATCCGTCACAAGTGGCGTCACGAACAGGATCGAATAAGCAACCTTTTCCTTTTTTTTTCAATATATGCTGTACTTTTGAGAAGAAGTCATGGCAGAATTAGAGCAGCTTAAGAAACAATTCGAGGAGATGCAGGAGAAGTTCCGCGACCAAGCTCATGCACTGGTGCAGGCTAGAAGTGAGCAAAGAGAAGCTCTGGCGTTAGCTAAATCAGTCATTGATCAGCAGAAAGAAAAGCCCCCTTCAGCTACTATGTATATTCCCAGAGACCGCAAGATTTCTGACTTCAGTGGTAATCAAGGTGAGGTGGATGTTGAAGAATGGATCTCATCGATGAAGTCTGCCCTTCAAATCATGAAAGTCCCTGTAGAAGACCAAGCGGAGTTCATCAAACAGCATCTTAAAGCCGAAGCCAAACTCACAGTCAAGTATGTGGCGGACGACAAAGGTAAGGATGCAGTGGGCATATTTGAAGTTCTGCGTAAGACTTATGGCGACAAAGCTCCTTTAGGCACCCGGCTCAAAGAATTCTACGACCGCAAGCAGATGCCTGGAGAGACCATACGTTCATACGCCTATGACATCCAAGAGAAGCTAATGCGGATTAAGCGCAGAGATGCCAACCGTGTCCCAGATGTAGATGGAATGCTGAAAGAACAGCTTGCTCTTGGGCTTAGAGATGACATTTTGAGGAGAGAAATCAAGAAAAGGTTAAAGGAAAAGGTGAGTCTTACCTTTGCTGAGCTAATGCAAGATGCCATCTCATGGTCTGAGGAGGAAGAGATTCAGGCTTCTGATGTTGCACGAAGCAGTTCACGCACCAAAGGCACGGTTAATGCTACAAGGGCGACTGATGAACCTACTTCACCATTGACAATGGAGGTGCTGCATGAAGCAATACAAAAGATAGCCATTCGTCAAGATGAGCTATTCCAGATGATGGGTCGCAGGGGCAGTAGCACGATACAAGGGAAAGACGGGAAAGCCAGAAGTCCACCGTTGAGGAATGAAGAGGGACAGTTTGTCTGTTACACGTGTAATGAGCCTGGGCACACGAGCAGACGCTGTCCTCTGAACAGGGGAGCTATAGGCATAGCACGCCCTCCATTCCAGGGTGATGAGCCATCCGAGACTAGGGGAAACAACTCGGTACGGGCGGGGCACCCTAGTCCAGATGCCCCCGTAATTAGAAGTCACCTGGCGAAGCAGCCAAGTAACTCTTCTGGGGTCCTGAATGAGAGAGCCTTTGGAAACTGCTTGGTTGTTGAAGTGAAGATAGCCGGCGTCAGGACAGACTGCCTTTTGGACACGGGGTCAGAGGTGACCACAATCCGGGAATCTCACTTCCGAGAAAATTTTGGAGTAGCCACCCTGTCCTCTGCCAACTGGGTCCAGCTCACTGCCGCGAATGGCCTGGAAATTCCTCTCCTTGGCTGCCTGGAAGCGGACGTAGAGTGCATGGGAAAGACTGTTGGCAGAAAATGTATCTTTGTCCTCAAAGATGAGAGCCCAGACGTGGAAGAAATGAAAGGACTTCCCGGCATCCTGGGAATGAATGTGCTAAGTGAACTGAAAGATCTATTTGTGGCCACGGACAGTGTGAAGAAGATGGATAAGTACCGGGGAACAGAGGCCAAAGTTCAGAGGGTGCTGGCAAACATCAGAAAGGAGGCAAGGATTTTCGAACAGAGTGACCGAATAGGCTATGTGAAGGTGGCTGGAAGAGAGACAGTCACTATTCCTCCATTCAGTGAACGTATCCTAGAAGGCCGCTGCGGAGGACCCTTGGAAACAAGCTATCAGGTGTTAGTAGAGGCCACTTCGGGGGTGAGCTTGCCAAAGAGCCTCCTAGTTGCTAATGTGCTTGCCAAAACCACTGGTGGTCGTGTCCCCATCCGAGTGCTGAATTCCAGTAAAAATCCGGTGCGACTGAAACCAAGGTCACGAGTTGCAGCAGTGTATAAGCCACAGCAGGTGCTGCCAAAGGAACTCATAGAGTTTGAAGAGAAGGATGGGGAGCTGCATGTGAAGGCTGTTGAAATGGAACTGACCCAGTCTGAAGTGGGTGAAACAGAGCAGCTACCGGTCCCTGTTCAAGTAAGCCTCGAAGGGCTCTCTCCCCTCCAGTGTCATAAGCTCAGAGATTTATTAGCTAAGTATCAGGATGTGTTTTCAAAAAATGACTCAGATTTTGGATACACCACTTCTGTTACTCACAGTATACCGACAGGAGAGGCCCCGCCCATTAAGCAGCGGCATCGCCGAGTTCCGCCTCAAGTCTTCCAACAGTTTAAGCAACACATCCAGGATCTAGTCTCTCAAGGAGTTCTAAATGAGAGTTGTAGCCCCTGGGCCTCACCCGCCGTGATCGTGCTAAAGAAAGATGGTAGTGTGAGGTTTTGTTGCGACTACAGAAAGCTAAACCAAGTGACATGCAAAGATGCCTACCCACTGCCTCGTGTGGACGAATCGCTCGATGCCTTAGGGAAAGCGCAGCTGTTTTCGACCCTGGACTTAACCTCTGGCTATTTCCAAGTGGCCATGGACGATGCAGATCGAGCTAAGACAGCAGTCACCACTCCATTTGGGTTGTTTGAGTGGTCGAGGATGCCATTTGGGCTATGCAACGCCCCGGCCATATTTCAACGACTTATGGGCGTGGTGTTGGGTGATCTGACGTTCGAGGTGCTACTCATTTATTTGGACGATGTCATAGTTTTCTCCAATGACTTCGACACCCATTGTGAAAGGCTGGAACTCGTGTTCCGTAGATTGAGGCAGCACGGCCTAAAACTGAAGCCTAGCAAGTGTCACCTCCTGAGGGAGGAAGTAAAGTTTCTCGGCCACATAATCTCTGCTCAAGGCATCCAGGTGGATCAGGAGAAAGTGCGAGCGTTGGAGGCGTGGACAGCCCCTAAGTCAGTGAGAGAGGTGAGGCAAGTCCTGGGGTTCATGAGTTACTACAGAAGATTCGTCCCCAGGTTTGCTCACCTTGCTCGACCTCTCCATGCTTTGGTCGGCAAGGGACTAAAATCTGGGCCTGCAGAGCCATTCAGATGGAGTGATGATTGCCAACGTGCTTTTGAAGAGCTGAAACGTAGCCTGATGAACCCACCAGTTCTTGCCTATCCCGACTTCAGCTTACCTTTCATACTCACCACTGATGGAAGTCTACAGGGCCTGGGGGCCGTTTTAAGCCAAAAGCAGGGGGGAGTCGAGTATGTCATTGCCTTTGCCAGCCGAGGTCTGCGTGGGGCTGAAAAGAACGACAAAAACTACAGTGCGTTCAAATTAGAGCTGCTTGCTCTCAAGTGGGCGATAACAGAAAAATTTAAAGAATATTTAATGTATTCCAAGTTCACAGTTGTATCAGATCACAACCCGCTGCGCTACCTGGGGTCTGCCAACTTAGGAGCAGTAGAGCAGTGCTGGGTAGCCCAGCTTGCAGATTACAATTTTGAAGTCTGTTATAAGCCTGGTCGTCAAAATGCGAACGCCGATGTCTTGTCAAGAATTCCGGCAGTCACAGAGCCGGATGAGGAAGATTCAGGGAAAGACTTCATACGCTTAGGATCGGACGAAGTGCGGGCTTGTCTATGGCCTGGGCCTGAAGAGAAAACAGGTGTTGTCAAGATGGAAAGGGCCACACAGAATGTCATCAAGAGAACTGTGAGTGGCTTCAGCTGGCCTGAGATAGCACAGGAGCAAAAAAGGGATCCCAATGTCCAGCCTGTCTACTCAGCTGTGTGGAACCACAGAAAGCCCACCCTTCTGGAACTAAGGGACATGGACCCAAAGCTGAAGCGACTTGTCAAGCAGTTTGAGCGGCTAGCCCTTCAGAAGGGAGTCCTTTTTCGATCTGTCAGTGATCCGAGAGACGGGGAAGAAATCCGGCAGTTAATTGTCCCAGAGAGTTTGCAGCGTCGAGTGTTTGAAAGTCAGCATGAACATGGTGGGCACTTTGCAGAACAGAGCACCCTTGGGCTCATGAGGCGGAGCTATTACTGGCCGACAATGACCAAAGATGTGCAGGCTTGGATTAAGGAATGCAAACGTTGTACTCTGGCAAAAGATGTCTTTCCCAAAATTAAGGCTCCCATGACCTGTACGAACATTACGGCACCCCTTGAGGTGGTGGCGATGGATTACACCCTGCTTGAGAGATCCAATGGGGGGTATGAAAACGTGCTCGTCCTTACCGACATGTTCACTCGGTTTACAATTGCTGTGCCGACCAAGAATCAAACTGCATACACCACAGCCAAGAACCTCATAAAGCACTGGTTTGTTCATTATGGATGCCCGGCACGACTGCATTCAGACCAAGGGCGCTGTTTTGAGGCTAACGTGATAAAAGAGCTGTGCAAGATCTACAGAATAGGTAAGAGCCGCACCAGCCCCTACCACCCTCAGGGCAATGCCCAATGTGAAAGGTTCAATCGAACTATGCACGAAATGCTGAGGACATTGCCTGCTGAGAAGAAAAGGAGGTGGGATGAACACCTTTCCGAGCTCGTCATGGCTTACAACAGTCGCATCCATTCCTCTACGGGGTACTCCCCTTTTTACCTGATGTTCGCCAGAGATCCCCGGCTGCCGATGGACATCTTAGGGGGAAAAGACCTGGAGGATGAAGAAGTGGATAATCTTGACGACTGGGTAAAGACTCATCACGAGAAGTTCAGGACAGCAGTGGAGGTTGCTAATGCTGCAGCACAGGATGCGTCCAGAAGAAGGAAAAGAGCCTATGACCGCAGAGCTGCTGGAGCGCTCATGAGAGCTGGTGATCGTGTTCTCTTACGCAATCACTCCCATCGGGGCAGAAATAAGATAGGAGATAAGTGGGAACCCTTTCCCTACATTGTGGTCAAACAGAACCACGGTGACATCCCCGTTTACACTATCCGTCCTGAGACGGGAGGCCCCTCAAAAGTGGTTCACAGAGACCAACTCAGACTCTGTACTTTCCAGTCCCTACCACCACGTCCCATAGGAAGGCACCAGCTCAGGAAGTACACTGTCCCTGACACTGACACAGACTGTCCCGACATAATTTGCATCCCTGCCACTACACACATGCCCAATGCCATGCCCAACACAGACATGGGGAATAGAGAAGTGGTGGAGGAGCATTTCAGTAGTGGGGATCAGGTTGATGGGGAGGCCATAGGGGAGCCTGTTAGGCACATGCAGGAAGAGCTGGGAGCTACGAGAGGGTCAGACGCAGGGAGTGAAAGTGAAAGTGTGTTTGAACCAAGACGGTCTCAGAG
The DNA here is from genome assembly GCF_963457635.1 of Microchirus variegatus. Classification (NCBI taxonomy): domain Eukaryota; kingdom Metazoa; phylum Chordata; class Actinopteri; order Pleuronectiformes; family Soleidae; genus Microchirus; species Microchirus variegatus. Next base: position 16,970,265 of record NC_139808.1, read on the forward strand.
ACAGACCAGGGGTACACTTCCCTCTAGGCTCAGGAGTGACTATGTTCTGAAGTAATGTGTGAAAATGAAAGTGTTTTAAGAATATCTTCCTGTCGGACTATGTGTTTGGATGTTAAGGTTGACAGGTGTTCTAAAGCATCCTTATGTAACTGTTGAAAATGCACTGGTTGATACTGCCATTTTGTGCTTTCCTCTGTTTTTCAGGGATCATGGTGGATGTCGGAGGACATGGCAGGGTTTCGCAGGGGGGAATGTAGCGGGTACAAATATTGTTGCTGTGCCTTTAAGACAGATTGGCTCTCGTGAACGCGCAGGTGGAATGAACGAGCGGGGCGGAGAGGGAGAGTGACGTGAAGAACGCGAGTCTGGTTGATTGAGCGGGAACAGTCGGAACTGAACTAAAGTTAGAAGCCGAATAGCAGTCAACTACAGCTTTGTCTTTGTCACTCTCAGCAATTTGTAAGTCAGTAATAGTATCACGTCGATATTGTTTACGTTTTATTTTGTAGTGAAGGCGACAAAGTCGGGCTGCAGTTAATCTAAAAGTGAAGTTTGTTATGATAGTGGGTAATGTGACATGGCGGCATATGCTAGGTTACACAGAGGACGGCTGGACGAGCGTGCGTGTTGGAAGGACGAGTGACCGAGGCATACAGACGGGTTACGTTGGAGGGACGAGTGATCGAGGCATACAAGCGGGTTACGCTGGGGAAGCTAACTTCTTTGCCTGGTTCATCCACGAGAAGAGCCGCCATTTCGAGTTTGCGTTGCTGGTGGCTAGTGCATCGATTTCGAAAGGATTACCTGGGGAAGGTTCCTGCCCTGCCATTTGTCCGACATCCACGTTGTGATCTCGCTGGTTGTGGGTAATTACCTCATAACAGTTACACTGACAGAACACGCACACACGCCCTCCGCGCAGCCTGGATAGAACTGAACTGAAAGCGGCGCTCACACACTTAATATACACACACACACACACAAACACAAACACAAACACAAACACACACACACACACGCCATTCGCACTGTTTGGAGAGAAACAAGACTGTTACTGATTCTGTCCCTTATACACGGTGCCTGAACTGAACAGAACAGAAACGCGCCTGCTCACGATATTGACAGTTAACGTCACTTACACTGTCTTTGCTTACACATGACCCATTTTGAATGTGAATGTGAATGTTTGAGATTCTGTTTTGGGTTGATTGTGTTTCCTCAGAAATTTACACTGGTTTTCATGGTTTGGTGTTTGAAGGAATGTGAACTGACCAATTCTATAACAAAGTGATTTAAAGTGATTTAAAGTGGATGTCTGTTTAGAGATGATGAGTGTTTGAGAACAGTGAGCCCTTTATCTGAGGTATTATTAATTCATGTCAACACAATGTCAAATGTGAATTGATGTATTCTTGCTACCTGTTAAAAGGGATTATTAGTTCATGTCAACACAATGTCAAAGGTGAATTGATGTATTCTTGCTACCTGTTAAAAGGGATTATTAGTTCATGTCAACACAATGTCAAAGGTGAATTGATGTTTTCTTGTTACCTGTTGCAAAAGATAGTTTTGCAGGCACAACGAAAGGTTTTTGGAAGGTGTTGCATTTATCATTCAGTATTTTAGGAGGAATAATAAATATTATTTCCCTTAACTATTCTCTTTTGGGTTACTTACCTGGGGGTAGGGGCGCTCCACCTGATTCAGCTAGACTTGGATAGAGTAGGGGTGAGTGTATAGTACATAAAATCTCATACACCACATCCCCTTCAGGCAGCCACTGGACACTCCTTATATCCTGAAGCCCACTGTAACCAGTCTATTAAGCCTGCATTTAGTCTGGGCTGCTGAACAGGGCACCACTTGCTCGTGCATACACGGACATTGGAGCTGTAGCTATTGGGTGTGGGGGACCTAGATCCTGGCCCACTCAAAGCTCCCTAGGCCAAGTACTGTACTATCCCCTATAAGGCGGCGGCAATAACTCCGTCCGTCACACATGGTTCCAAAACCTGGGCTCAGAGGTGCAGTTTGTGAACAGGCAAGGCAGGCAACTGCTTGGAGCCTCGAGCCGATAGGGTTAGGGTCACTGAAATGTGCAGTGACCAGCCGCCTCCACGCCCCCCCTTAAAAACAATGGGCTATTTGCAATGACATATCAGTAGGAAACCTCCCTAAAGGGGCCCCACCTCACTTTAATCTTTGTGAAGTTATTGTTCTGCACGTTGGAAAATTAAGAGGATTATTTACAGTGTAATGCATCTTTTTTTTACTTAATTTATGTTTTTTTTCAGTTATTTACAGTATTTTATTGTTCTATATATTTATATTGTTTTATAATGTGGGTTCTTTACAATGTAATGCATTTTTTTACTAAGTTTATATAGTTTTTTAAAGCAATTTACAGTATTTTATTGTTCTTTACATTTATATTTTCACATACTTTTTAATTACAAGGTTTTTCCATGTTATTTCATTCATTTCGGGAAAAAATAATATTTTGAACTCATACATTTTTCGTTGGTGTCAGATTATTTATAACAGAATGGTGATGAACACTGGTTGAAAGGGCCCCCTAGGAATTTTTGCTTAGGGCCCCTACAGACTCTAGAATCGCCTCTGCGGGGGCTGCACGTATACAGCCTGCGCGTTGATGACACAATTCGCATCATGCACAAGGTGTGCGTTGGGTCAAGTATACCAGGGTCTTGAATGTGAACGTTTGAGGAAGCGAGGAAGAGGAAAGGACTAGGGGAGGGGGAGCTAAGTAGAGAAAACAGTGAAAAACCATCCAGACTTGCAAAGCTTTTGCATAAATACATACATATAACAGGCTTATGCAGTTGGTAACAATTGCATCTGACGTGAGTGATGGGATTTCAGGAAGCCCCAAATTCCTGCCAGAAAAGAAAAGAGGGAGAGCAGCTATAAAGTGAAGTACTGTAAGTAGAAGTAGCAGAAAATGTTCTGCAACAGATTTTTATATATTACTTTATTAATATTTTATTTTATAAAGCAATTATACATTTATAGGAACATAATTGTGGGTAGAACATTTACTTTCTGACAAATGTTATACACCAAACCTTCATACATAAACCATTCCAATTGAAAACATCTGTAGTTGTGTGCTGACGTACTTTGTGCTGTGTATTTTACTTGCTTTATAAACAGGCAGATTTGCATCATATGCTTGGACACGCCTAGGAGGATTTTCATAAGGTTCTTCTCTTTGAGCCTCAGTGGCTCAAATAAGCTAAAGTGACATTGTTTCTTTGTTATACTCTGATCAGAGCACATCCTGCTTTTGTGTCTCCGTTGGTTTATTGCATTTCGTGTGACTCAGAGGGCACTGATCAATAAATTGGATGGGCCACAAGGTGAATACACATGTTTCATGCAAGCTCTACTTCTAATTAGGCAGTTAATTGAGCCTGCATCCATTGAGTTACAGGACATGACAGGGCTTCCATTTAATTAACCCAGCCTGGCTGTTAATATAGTAATGCAGCTCAGTGGTGCATGGTGAACCTTAGCAGGGACACTCACAGTCACTTTGTATGCAGCAGGGGAATCCATCTGAGAATGGATTAGTCTTAAAGTCAGCAAATATTACAAGAGAAGTGCATTGAAGATATTGCTTTACCAGCCAGAAATCCACCCTTTCATTCAATTATGGCTCAACGTTTTTTCTGCGGCTATTCAAAATTAGGTTACAGACCGTTCTTTAGTTTCCTATGGTGAATACAACGTCAGTGTATGTATCAATACCAAAGGGAGGCTTTTAGGTCATAAAATATAGATGCACACACACATACACATACAATGGAAATGGCTCTAGTCAACATCCCACCATATCACATGGAAGCGAGGATGCGACTCACATTGTTCAGCTAAATTGCCAGAGTGCTCCTCTAAAAATAGGGCACACAGCTGAGAGCTCTGGGGGATGTGGCACACAGGAGGAGAAAAAATGATGGGCTTTCACTGGAAAGCAAGAAAAAAGAGAGATTATTCTACAGCCCCAGAAGAGAGACGATGTAAACTGTAGGTTACAGAGAGAATATTTTTTTTGTAAAATGTGGAGGTAAAAAAAATAAAACTGTCAATAAAACTGTTCTAAAAACCCTTACATGCCCTTGATATATGCCGAGTTTAAAAGGATGGTGGCTTCCCACTGAGTTGCCTGTGGGCTACAGGTTCAACGCAATTTAACTTTTCAATTTCTTGCTAAAATGAGATTCTGCGAAGCCACAGGAGAGCATGAGCACCGAGCAGGAAGGATCTTTCTCTCTCTCTCTCTCTCTCTCTGAGAGAATCAAAGGAATTCCTAATGATGACTTCAAGAGCAGAGCTATAGGCTCCACACTGCAGCTAAATTAAAAATCACTGTTGGTTTCTGGAGGGGGGCAGGGAACGGTTTCAGAAAGAAATCGCTTTTTGGTGAGTATAAGACCTATGAACAACACACAGAGGAGGGAAACACCTCACAAAGACACACGAGGCTGTAACTTTCCAAGGCTGTAACAATGAGAGTGACAGCAGACGAGAGCAGATGTCCAAATATTAGTCAACTAAAAACATCAGTCTCTGTAGTATGGTATGGGACCGTATCTATGTTCCCCGGGTCCTTTGTTCCCTGTTTTCACCCAAAAGGACCCGGGGAACATAGGACCCTACCCCTTACCCTTACCCTTACCCCAACCCTTACCCTTTACCCTGGAGCTCCACACCCAGGCTTCCACAAAGTGGGGAACATAGGACCTTTTTTTGGGGAAAAACGGGGAACATAGGACCCGGGGAACACGACCCCGTGTGGTATCCTGTAGCATAGCATAACATAGCATGACATAGTGTAGCTTTGTAAAAAGTAGTATAGTATAGTACAGTATAGTATAGAAGAGTATAGTCTAGTATAGTAGTAGTTCCCCGGTCACATACAAAGCGGGGAACATAGGACCAGGGGAACATAGGTACGGCCCGTTCTGAATATATCTGACAGCTGAGTTTGCATGTGGTCTAATCTGTTGAGCCTGAGAGAAGCCACTCGTGATTGGCCTGCAGAGACTGTGAGGAGTACAATATCGAACTCTCTCTGGTTGAGTCAATACATCCGTGGGCTGAGCTGGCGCTAAGCATATGGTGCGAATATCATCCGTCCTCTGGAACGTTTGAGATCGCTCGCACCTGCGATACCTAGACAGTTCGGTTGCGATCTGTTGCATCGTCCTGGACTGAGCGGCGAGAGAGGTGTCCGAGCGTCAATGGTTCTAGGAATTCAGCCAAGCACATGCGCAGAACGGATCGAGTTTCCGGTACAGGTGGGGTAATGGCACGCATCACACCAACGTTCCAACCACCAACCGGCATTATTACAGCATTATAACATCTTCTTCTGACACCTATTACAAGAGAATAACAGTGGTAGTCCAGTGGTTAAGTAAGTAGACCACAGTGTCTACGTTATTATGTTACATTATTGTATAAAGCATTATGAGTATTAACCATAATAAGCTTGGGATGCAAAAAATATTACTTTAATTAAATATATCGGGTGTGTGGAGGTAACCTCGACTGGGCCAGACCCGCATGCCACGATGTCTCACTCCAAGGTTCTCTCACAAGTTGGCAGTCCTGCTATAGTAGTCTAGTATAGTTTTGCAGAGTATAGTTCAGCAGAGAAACTGTACAATACTATACTATAATAGCATAGCATAGTTTAGTACAGTATATAATTGTATAGCATAGTATCATCATATACTATACTATCCTAACAATGTGTAGTATAGTGTAGTATAATATCAAGTCTATCACAATAATAGATTGATAGATAGAGAGATAGTATAGCAGCACAGTATAGAAAGCACTGTTTAGCAGGGTACAGTATAGTATGATATTGGAAATGAATAAATTTAGTATTTAAGTCGTATATATCGACATCGATCAGAACGTGGTAATTTTTTGTTTTAGAAACGATCAGCTGCTTCATGAATGTATTCACTGAAGCTTTTGAGGTACGTACGTGTGACACTGCATTCTTTCTCAGCTCTTTGTTATTCTCCTCATCCGCACTGCGACTGTGCCGCTGTTTTGCATACAGAGTCTTTGTTCTTTGTTTTGTCTCTGTACTTCCTTGTGGTGATTTATTCATGGCGGGAGCTCGCTTGTAAAACAGACTTCTGTCTCAGAGGAATCTTTGTGAGGAAAAAAAAGGGATGAATAAACAAAAACATGTCTGGGCTGTGATGCAACACTGTGACACAGCATGGAAGACCGACTTGTACCTGGTAAAACCTATGCAGTCGTGTTAATGTTAGAATGTGAAAGCCACATTAATACAGCTTAGCTGTTAGTGGTGGGATATCTTTTCTTCTTTTCCTAATTAAAAATAAAACGGCACATTCTATTTTATTTTCTCAGACACTGGAGAGGAAAAGGAAAGCTCAAAAATGCAGGTCATTTGTGAAAAAATAATCAAACATTTTTCAGCCTAATTTGTTTTGGGTTTTTTAAAATCAGATTTCACCAGTACTTTCAATGTTTGCGTGATTTTTCAATGCGTCCACATCAGCAAATCTCTTTCTTGCGATGCAAAAGGTCAAATGTTAACAATACCCCAAGGATTTATATGGTAATTATGGCAACATTTCTCATAGATTATGAAAAGGACTTGATAGCTTTTCTTTAAACTTTCTCTAGAGAAAATGTAAATGTAGAAATCAATTTCCTCAAAAATACATGTAATACTGTTTATTAAATTCCTTCAGTCCTCACTAAACATATTACACACGTCTGGCAGACATGAATAGAACGTGTAACTTGTCTGTTTGGCTGAGGCGTATAACTGCGAGGCAGTAATTCTACTCTTTATATATTCCTGTGAGCCTGGATTTCTCTTTATTGGATCGACCTCCTCCTGCTCTTGGCTATTGCTTTTTGTTGTTCTTGGCTGATTCCAATCTCTTGGACTTTCGTGTACAAACAGAGCGATGACCAGAAGGCATGACTGCGATCCTGCGCACAGCACTGCTGTCTGTGCTATCCGGTATCAAAGTTGGACTGCATGAGGGGAAACGTGAGCTTCATTGTGTTTTTGTAGCTTTTTTTCTGTTTGGTAAAATCAGGCCATTCTGTTCTTTGCAAAACACACTTAGTGGTTAAAGCTTGAGTCTGTATTTGTATTTTTTTCTGGTGGAGTCTATTGGTTGCAAACCATTCCATATTCCTACTTCACAGGATTTCTTTCTTTCGTATTTTGTCCTCCAGACAAATTCATTTATTGATGACCGTGTGGACATGAAGGGGTTTTTAATAAATAACAAAAAGAAGTGTTTTTGAAAAAAAAAATGAAGGTCTCAAGCTTCAGGTTCGCCTCACATCTGCTCTGATTTTCTCTAAATGACTGCAGAGAATGCATCTCTTTTTCTTGCACTTTTATGGAGCATGTTTTTGTCCCAATCTTTCACTTTGAAGTGTAATTCCTTACATGCTTTAGTCTGCATTATGTTTTTAGGATGTCAGAAACATATGGTATGCCTGTGCATTTGTGGTTCACAAAGCATGATTTGTGATCACTTATAAGCCCGTTGATATGGTCAAATGTAGGGCTGCAATGCTTGTTGATTTTTCAGCTTTAGAAATGTGATTATTTTCTGGATTCTTTTATTTGCTCCATATCAAAACGAAATCATTAAAACGCAATCATTTTGGTTTGTGGACAGAACAGGACATTTGAGAACATCATCATTCCCAGATTTGGTAAACACTGATAGACATTTTGTCACATTTTACTCACCAAACATGTATGAATCGAGAATATAGTCAACAGATTAATCAATGATAAAAGTATTTCACGATTCTCTGCTGTTGAGCGTTAATTTCACCTCTGGGATTTTACTTTGGATGACAATAAGGTTACAATGACCTCTGAAATTACAACAGTATATGCTGTTGAATTTTTTTTTTCATAGTCCCACTGGACACTGTATGATCTGGATTATAACAATAAAAAAAAATTTTCCAAGCTAACTCAACCCGTAATTAAGCGATGGTTTGTGCCATCGGAAAAACTCCAGCGGTGTATGAAAGCTGAGAATTTGAAAGCCAACGTGTGGTTATTACGGTAATTTCCCTTGCAACGTTGTTTTTGTGCATTGAGACAAAAGGTCAAATGTTATTTTAAATATCTTTTATACTGTTCAAATTTAACACGCACAATCTGGTGTTCATGTACCACTACACGGTTTTTCTTCATTTTAAATTGTTAATACGCCATTTTTTAACATGCAGTAAATCATAAATAACTGCCAGATATTGAAAGTTATTCTGGAAAAAAGAACACACAGACAGTTCACACAGACATTTCGAGGATTAGGTGTTAAAGGGTTAAGGTGACATAAATCTTCAGAGAATATGGCCACTTTTAAAAGGAATTGTTCAAAGAACAATTCTCGAGAATATTCTGCTCTCTGACCCGAGTGAGTGAGAGAGAGAGAGAGCAGTCACAAATCTGTCCCTCGCTCTCCCCCTTCTCTTCATCTATAAAAACACCTCTGAACGCACTTTCACGTGGGCGACGAGCCAAAGTGTGAATCACTCGACTGCTGCACTGCTTCATCTCATCTGCCTCGAAGGCATCTCTTGGGGGAGGCGTCGGCATCGGCACGACTAATTGTGTGGAGGATATATCGTCAAAGAAACACAACCATCAATCAAGCCTTCATATTAACACTGATACACGTTTTATAAAAAAAAAACCTGTCCACCCTCCAGGGAACAGAGGACGTAAAGTGTGAAAATAACTTAACTGGTATATGTGAGACGCACAGTGGATGTAAAGTAACACCATGAACAGCCATTTCAAAACACTACTCTGAGCCGTGTTTTCACTGTGCAAACCTCACTCAGTGTTTAATAAAAAGGAACGTGTGTCTGATGCGAGGTCTGCTTTTATGTTTGCTGCCTGTCACAGAGGAAATGAAAACACACACCTGCATCCCACGCTCTCAGCCCTGAGACATGGGGAGGGACAGGATTCTGAAGAGCCTTTCAAACATTCATCATAAAGTGACACTCCAGCACTCAGTGTCTCTGTGCAATTCCATCTGACATTACCTCCCTACACTGATCCTCAAGCAACCTCCACCACGCTCGCCCTCGCTCAGCATCGCAGCTCCCCGCCTGGCACTGGCACTGCAAGATTAAATGTTTGACTCGCTGCCACGTTCCATGCGGCACACTTTAAGTAAAAGCAACCTGCAAATGGCAGCTTGTTACTTTATATCCACCCTCTGAGGCAGGGACCACAGCACTAATACACAGCTGTATATTTACTCCCTGAAAATGTCATGTTTCCTTAACTGACGCGGTCTCACGGCTCCAGCTGATGCCACTTCCACTATCACATGGGTTAATATGCATGAGATGAGCACAAATGTTGCTCCTTGCATATAATTTACTTATGCATACTGGATTATTCTTTTGCGTTTGAGATATAGGATGGGGATTGTTCATATGAGGATAAGGATTGTCCTGATTTTACCTCCAAGCCACTCAGAGGCAGAACGCAGAGTTGAGCACAGAGAGAGAGGAAGAGAGAGAGAGAGAGAGAGAGAGAGAGCATTTTGACTCCAGGCAACAGATGCCCAATTAACATATCCACATAATTAGGATGATGTGGGAGGATGAGGATGAAGATGTGAGGACTCAGCGGTTGTTGTCCGTCTCAAGCAGCATGAGGCCTCGTGAATATTCATGTGACATTTTTATGACTTTTCATTTTCTTGCCGCGCACAGCCACAGTGTCGTGTTTGCCAACTGTAACAACCTCTGTGCTTTCAGTCATTAGCGATGGTTTGTACCGCAACAAAAATCAACACTTTTCCCCATCCGTGCTGAAATGCCTGTTGCAAGTTTGAGATAAAACGATCAATATCAACTCAGGATAAAGAACAAAAAAGGTTAGGAATATGTACTGTTCTGTTTATATCATTACATGTATGTATTTTCCATTCTCTGCTAATTCTACCCACTGCAGTTTAACCCTTAAAGCTCACATAGCGTGGTCCTGTTGCACATATATGTTAGTTATGGAGGTCTACTTACATACATTAATTTGTTTTTATGGTCAAAAACCTCCTAGTTGCTGTAAACGAGCCGATAGAAATCCTCTTTTCTGACGCTGTTCCCCAGCCGCAATATTTCATACTCAACTCTCACACCCAGAATACAGACTGTCTTGTGATTGGCCAGCCAGCGTAGAGCCTTCCCAACTGTGTTGGGATTGGCCAGTACCCGGAAGTGACATTTTCAGCACACCCGCTCTCAGAAGCGCAGCTCCCCCCTCTGGAACGGTGGATGCACTGCTACTCATTATCAAAACATTGTTTAAACAATGTTTAAAAATAGCTTCGTCACAACTCCCCACCGCAGTCCCTTTTATGACTTTGACCCAGAGTCAGAAGACACTGTCGCTCGTGAAACACCTCCACAACAGACGTTATTCTTCTTCTGCGGTTCAATGTACGCAACCGGATGTGCCTGGACTAGTGCCCGGAGCAGGAGGATCTGCTGTTCCAGAGAACTGCTGTTTATGTAACTGGACCGGGTTTTTTCAGAGATCTCGCTGAGCCCGAGATTACAATAAAACACAGCGTTCTCAGCAGTGGCTGAACTGTTTGTTTAGAACCTTCAGGGCTTCATAAACAAGGTTAGGACGCAGATACACACTAAAAAAAACAGCGTTAAATGGAACTTCCAGTGTAGGTCCACTTTAATGGTTTACCCATATTTCTACTACTACTTTTTTTGCTCAGGTGTGTTTGTATAGCTGGTGAAAATGAAAGATTGCCTAGATTGTGCTGAAAAAAAAGATATAAGAAAGTTGCACATTCTTATAGCCTCTGTACATACTGTATGTTTAAACATATTAATGGAAAGAAAGCAGCCAAAATGCTCTGTGTTCTAATGGTTAATGTGTGCAAATAGCACTGTGCCAGATTTCAAACTCTCCTAATAATGTGCTTAAATGAAACTTGGCTCCAGAACATCTTTACATAGGGGAGAATAATAGAGAATGAGAATCAGCCAAGCACAAGCTGTAAATCGCTGTCAGCTCAGCAACAGAGAGACCGAGCAGAGTGCTGCACTCACTCACTCTCTCCATCTTTGTCACAAACTTCTGCTTCACTGATTCCATCCAGCGCCGCCACCAGGCTTCTCTTTGTGCCCTTGTGCTGCAGCTGCTGGTGACTTCAACTTCCAGATCAATTATTCACATCATGAATCTCCTATAAATACCAGTCGGTTAAAAGGAGAGAAACCCATGTGGGGGTAGGGGCAGGGTGGTGGTGTGTGGAGAGTGAGAGTGCACACTAAAATTACACCCACCATGTCAGAGGGGAAATGACAGTATTTAGCCTTTCACTTGACATATGGCTTTTTGAGAGCACCCGTTTAAAATTCACTCCATGTAATGTTTTACAATGTGAGGCCTAAATGTTAAAGGGATGCTTCAGATTTTAGCTTGCGAGTGTGTTCACACCAGCTGTGTGTCTGCTGAAGTTATGATGGTTTTCAAACTTTTTATATCAAGTACCACTTGAAATTTAATCAAATTACAGTGGTGTAAAAATAGGCAGAGCAAAGCCAGCTATACAGACTTTTCACAGGAGGCAGACTTATTCTCAATAAGATTATTTGCTCTCTCATCATCCTCCTCTTCCTCACATATACTTCACACACTGGTATAGTAAAATTAGATAAAGGTGGAGCGAGAGATAAGGTGACAACAGTCAAACTTCTCCTCAGATCCACTCTGATCACATATCTTGGTATATAGAGTAGAACAGTTTTTTCAGATTTTCTTCCAAGTACCATGAGTTTAAAAGATATTATAATTATGTTTGCCATGTGTTCAAATTCATCCTGGACACTGAAACTACACTGAGGTGTCAGTTTTGTGTTATCGTGTTGGTAGAGTGTCAATGTCATTATCACCAGATCTATTTTTTGCCGGGAAGCCCACACATCAATATAGGTGAGATGCAAAAAAAAATCCTCAAAAGTAGTGCAGTGTACACACTCTAATCTGTTGACGTGGCGCTAAAAAATTAAAAAGATGACGGAATGCAACAGTTCACGTGACAGGTGTGGTGTGAACCAAGCAGAGGTAGGAACTAACCTGAGACTAAGTGAGAAACATGGCTTTTGAACTGCTTTATAAAGGCTAAACTAGTAAAGATCTTTTCCAGGTCTGTCACTTTATAAACTGCACATTACCTGGACCTAAGTGATTTTACATGGCAGCACACAAGTTCAAACAAGTTATTTTGTGATTTTCAGTGTTTAAAATCCTTAACTTGAACTTATTTAAGTGGCCCAAACTTACCAATGGATGCAGCAGTAGACCAGCAGCTCATGTGTCCATGTGAGCAAGAAAAAGAGTAAGAGGAAATGTCACTTCAGTTGATTAGCAGATGAATCACAGGTGAGCAGGGATGGCATACACACACACACACACACACACACTGGTTTACATGACTTCAGAGGACATTGCATTGACGTATATTCATTTCCTGGACTCTAACCTTAACCATAATTACTACTGGCCTAATCCTAACCCTGACCCTAATCTTACCCTAACCTTAAAACGTCTTCACCTTAAAATGTAGTAACTTACGTTATGGGGACTTGCTTTTTGTTCCCTTAAGGAAGACAAGTCCCCATAATGTGACTGTGTAAACAGATTTAGGTCCCCACAACATTAGTAAAACCTAACCTTAACAATCACCACTAACACTAAAACCAGGTCTTAATCCTCAAAAAGCCTGTTAACGTTGTGTGAACAAGTAAAAATGTCCTGACAAGGTCAAAATGAAATAAAATATAGAAATACACAGACATATTTAGTTCTTATAGAACATCGTCAAAACAAAATATTCTTTGGTGCATTGAAGCTCAACAATAATTTCTATAGCGAGATGTATTAAAGTTGTTCAATAGCTAGTAAAAAAAAAAAAAAAAAGCAGAATAACACGGATGCATTTCTGAAACCTTGAGGTAAAATAAGAGATATGTTTCTGTTTTTTTTGTCTTCCTTTTATTCCACTTGTGAACATCTTGGTCCTGTGTGGTCAGCTGTGATAATTCCAGCAGCAGGAGAAATGTCACTTCCTCCATGGGTGAGCAAAGGTGACACAAGTCGCTCAAAACACTGTCCGGAGGCAAACCGCTGCTCGTTCCTGTGCGGCACAAAGACGACATTTGAGAAATCACCTTTATAACCTGCAGCTCTCCAACTGTGTTGTTTCTCTGTTTCTGGAGAAACCCAAGTAATCACAGCCTGCCTCATATTATGGTTTGATGATGAGGCATGGGTCTAATCATTGAGTTTGGGGAGCCTCAAGACAGGAGCTGGTAAAGAAACCAAAAAAACAACCTCCTCACCATCTGACAGCAGCTCCAGCTCAGAGCCAGAGTGCTGTCAACAGACTCATAAGTGGCACATAATGATAATCAACGCACAAATTAGACATCTGCTCTGTTTTCAGGGCCGTCTTGAGAATAATGTGTTTACAATTAAAAGGAGGGCTGAAATGAGCAGAGAGGTGCACATCATCTGACTTAATGGCCGGTGTTGAACAGGACTCGCCGGGGCTCGGGTGCAGCTCAGCCAGTCGTCTGTGATTGTTTTGTGAGTGGAAGCCCAGGGAGCTTGTCATACCTGATTAAGCAGAGGCAGAGGCAGGGGGGGGGGAGACGAGTGAGCTGGATGCAGCGCTGAGCACCAGGAGCAGCACATTACCACTGGGTGTCAGCACTGATCACATCATATCATTGCTCTCCTCCACCTATGGCAACTCCATCAATGGCCTAATTGCCTGGGACCAGAGCTGCTGTCACAACAGGTTCCAGCGCTGAGGGAGCAGCCGTGATTTATGCTGAGATCATAAATTATGAATGGTTTATAGCTCAGAATCTGCAGCTCAAGGGATTCTCTTCCTTTTTTTTTTTCTAACCACAAGATGGCATAGTTGGATTATGAAAAGTAAGAGGCTCCTCGTACTTTCCCCAGTGGGTGTTTTTTTTCTCCTCCCTTTGTTTTGTTCTTTTTACTGTTCTTTATTAATCTGTGTATGCTGGGGCATTCCATTTTTAATCTAATTTCAGCAGAATGTTTTGTTTGTTTGTTTTTATATTTATGAATTACACACGTCAAATCTGTGGCCTTTTAATTCATAACTAGATCATGACTTCATCATTTGCTTTTACACAGAACCGTACACTCTATTAGGTACACTGGACGTGGTCTGCTGTACCAGATCAGAATAGAATTTAGATTCAATTTAATTCAGAATATAAAGTGACTGCAGTTGGTTTAATGTATTTGGGACAAAACCTTTGTAAATCAATTCAAAGTGCTGTGTGTTCTGCATACCTTGGTCATAAGTGGTTATTTGAGTTTTGCTCATCTCATCTGACCTCAAAAAGGCATTTTCACCTTGATCATTTGACCTAATAATACCTAATTTTTAGTGTATAATTCAGTTAAAATGATGTTACTTAAGTAATCTAAATGCATTTTGACCCAAAGTGTTTCGGGTGTGTATTAACTCCATATTTGAGTGTCATGTTCACACTCAGTCATGTCACGATGATACTCTTAATGTGCCGGCAGAGAATGGAAAATTCAACACCCACATTTCCATGACAACAGGGCATATTGACTGCCTCAAAAAACACAGACTGGCCACTGAGTGGACTCTGTGTGATTACATCTCTAATTGTGCCATTGTTGCCACTCGAAGCTCGGACGAAGTTTAACATTTTGCACGGCTAAGTCATCTTAATACAGAGATACAGAGTCCCTGCTGCTGGAGAGTATGAGTGAAAACACACAAACAACACACAAACACACAACACACACAACACAGCTGGTTTATTTATTAGTGGATGTGTTTTTGTGCAAAGTTGGACTGACCCAGTTGGAGTCCTGCGGCTTCATCACACTGTGACAGTTAATTATGTTTGTAGAATATGTTTCCAAGATGTTCAACAGTAATATTTCCGAAGTCCTGCTCTTAAATCCTTCTGTTTGTTTCCGCTTTTCCTTGTTGCCGGCACATTTGCAAAGACAGTCTGGCTCCTCTTGTGGATCGAGCCCATGTGGACGTGTTTTGTCGTGCTCTCCCACTGTGCAGGTGAGAGACAAGAGTCTGGATTTCTGCTGGCAGGCAGAGAAACTGATACACTGAAAGCTACAGATCTGCCAACAAAGTCGCGCTGAGTGATAGCTGCCAGGTGTTCTGTCCTGTTACGCATACTTCTGTTAATTACAGTCAAAAGTAAAAACACAGAACCGATTTAATCTATTTAAAAAACGATTAATGTTTATATTCGCCGTGGGAAAACACTTTCCTCCTCCAGCAGCAGTGGACAGACATGTACAGTACAGTCAGCGACTTCCTCTCTGACAGAGTTGACACCAAAGTACTGGAACAGAGACCAACATTTAATCCCTGCAGAGTCAGGGAAACTACAGCGTAAAGCTGGACCAGCTTTTCATCCACTCAAATAACAGAAATCACAGCAGCTGCTCAATATACACTTTGATTGTTTACCTCTATAGCGTGAGTCCAGTCAGGAAGTCTACGTCCTGTCTGCATCTCCTCCCATGCTTGTACACTCTCAGGTTCTTCGCTGTCGTTTCCCGGTGTGACGGCGCAGCAACCACCTGTTCATCAGCTGGTGTTGTGCGTCCCAATGGTGCTGCCACACACCTGCCTCATTAGCCAATAAACTCGTTGCCATCTTGTCTTTTTTCTTTCCCCTGCCTCCTGCCTAACTTCTCTTGCTCCTCTGAAATGCTTCCCCGTTGCTGCCAAGTCTTTGGAGCCTTCATCAGTCATCAGGTTACCAGCCACCGTCACCTACAGCGTTTGGACTATGGGGGATTTACTTTAGTTGCTGCTCAAAAGCAGATGCTCTCAGCTTGGATCCACCCCTCCCCCATCGTGTCCAAGCACCAAAGTCTCTTTAAAGCTCACTTAGAGTGGTCCTGTTGCACATATATGTTAGTTATGGAGGTCTACTTACATACAACTTGTTTTTATGGTCAAAAACCTCCTAGTTGCTGTAAACGAGCCGATAGAAATCCACTTTTCTGACAGTGTGTTTCCCAGACACGAGATTTGAGACTCAACTCTCTCACCCAGAAGACAGAGTCTTGTGATTGGCCAGTACCCGGAAGTACACCCGCTCTCAGAAGCACAGCTCCCCCGTCTGGAACGGTGGATGCACTGCTACTCATTATCAAAACATTGTTTTAACAATGTTTAAAAATAGCTTCGTCACGACTCCCCGCCGCAGTCTCTTTTATGACTTTGACCCAGAGTCAGACCCAGAGTCAGAAGACACTGTCGCTCGTGAAACACCTCCACAATGGACGTTATTCTTCTTCTGTGGTTCAATGTACGCAACCGGATGTGCCCGACTAGTGCCTGGAGCAGGACGATCTGCTGTTCCGGAGAACCGTTGTTTACGTAACCGGACCAGGTTTTTTCAGAGATCTCGCTGAGCCCGAGATTACAATAAAACACAGCGTTCTCAGCAATGGTTGAACTGTTTGTTTAGAACCTTCAGGGCTTCTTTACCAAGGTAAGGACGCAGATACACACTAGAAAACAGCGTTAATTGGAACTTCCAGTCTAGGTCTGCTTTGACAGTTTATAAATGGTTAACCAAAGTCCTTAGAGAAAATCAAAGGTTTTTACATCATGGTGCACAGGAGTTGTTGATCAACTGCTGCCTCCATCAGTGATTTAAGTGACACAAACTTGCCAAATGACTTTGGTGCAGGAGAGTGAGTGGTTTACAAGCTTCAGTTTCCAGTCACAAGAGACTGTCTAATGGTGAGATAAATGTGGAATTAGATAGTTTGTGTCAAACAGTGCAAGAAAAAAAATAGAATAAGAAAAAAAAAACCATAAAGCTCATGATTTACATCCTGAATGTTCATAAAGTGAGAACACTGAATGTCTGACAGAATACGACTGAAGACGTCCATGCATGGGGTCTGATACTGAGACACATGAGCACTTCTGTGTCCAGCTGACGCCGCTCCTTACTCAGCGGTGCCTCTGGAGCCCGGGGGAGAAATCCCAGAGGCTTCCTTTGAAGGTGTTTCAGATGAAACCCCCCAGGAAGGAGAAGGCGAATGAGACCCCGACACAGAGCCAAGAATTACTGCAGGCACTATATCTCCCAGCAGGTCTCAGAGCGAGTTGCCCTCTTAAACATGACCCTGGTAATCACTTAAATATTTCATAGAGTTTGGATAATTTTCAAGGGTAAAATTGCATGTAGGGTCAAATCAGGAGGATATTTGGTGGAGGAGTTGGTAGAGTTGACTCCTCATGAGGCGAGGGCCTCCTGCAGCGTCCTGGGTCTGATTCCACCCGTAGTCTTTTGAGTTTGTGTCTCCAAAAGCAGGCCAATAACTGGAAACTATGTCCAGCCGTTTTTCCCACTCTCTCCTCTCGAGTGACAAAGACACTGATTCGCCCGCTTCCTGCAATGATGCAAGTGAAATTGCTGCAGTAACTTTGATTTTTAACTTCTCAGCTTTCAGAAACCGCTGGAATTTTTCCGATAGCACAAACCGTCACGTGATTGCAGTAATGCAAAGTGCGCTTTCGCAAACGGTTCGGTGTTAACAGGAATAACATTTTTATGAGAATTTCAATTAAGAGATTAATCAAGGATAATTGTATTTTATATCTCTGATATAAACGTAAAGCAGACTCCTTCATTGAGCTTTGCTGACTAAAAGGACTTGAAACAGCCAGAATGACTATCTGTGAAAAGCTCAAACGTCCACAGATACCAGCATTTCTAGTCCTCATTATACAGCAACTTATCATATCTCTTTTGCTTAATCTGCCCTAAGGTGTAAAGTTGTGGTTACATGCTGCTGCTGTGTCTCGGTTGCCATAGCAGCCTTTGCAAATAATTTAATAACAACTTCATCATCAATTTCACAATTTTACCATTGCACTTGGTATAAAGGATTTGTTGTTGTCATTTTTTTGTGGGTGTCTTAAATGTCTTCCTGAAGGATGCAGTTCACACTGGCAGTGCAATGGATGTCACTTGTAACATCAAGAGCTTCCATTTCGATATTCAGCCTTTACTTGTCAAAGACAAAAAAGGTTCATCTGAATATTATAGCGATATTTCATTCAAGTAAAGTGGCTTTAAAGACAAAAACATGAAGCCTGATACAGTGAAGTGACTGAACTGGTGGAGGCAGTGGCTGTGTGGTTAAGATTGCTGCTTAAAGCCCTGTTGCTGTTGCTGGCTGCTGCTTTCTCTCTGTTTCCACGGCAGCACGGAGCAGCAGAGGCGCATCGCAGCACAGCACAGCAGCCTGCTTTCACATTCATAGAAAATTCTGGCCATCCATTCCCAAGAATGGAGGTGAATTCCAGTGCTGATGAAAATACAGTATATACTGTACGAGAAGAGCAGAGGCAATTTCTGTATCTTTAAGTCAACAGATGCCCACCCCCTCCTTCACTTCATGCTGTTTCGCCTTGTTGTGGTGTGGTGCAGCCGGGTAGAGAGAGTAGGCTGATCTCTGTTTTTGTTTGTCTGCCCTCTGCATCTCAGGCCTATAGTCTCCATGTAGGTGGATGCAGATCAAGCTCCGAAAAACATCTTTGTCCTCATGAAAACACGAACACCCACAGTTAAATTCTGTCCACGAAATGACAAATTCAGCAGGTGGCAATAAAGCTGTGAAAGTAAAGCCATGTTGATAAACAGTGTTGTAATATAACGTAGTACAAATACTTTGTTACTGTATTGACATTGTACAACATTCTGCACTTTACTTTGTTATTTGTATTTCTCTCAACATTTACATTTATACTCTACTACATTTCCTCTCATTATCTTTGTAAGTTGTTACTACCAAATAAAATCAGAAGAAGAAGAGTTGTTAATGGTCTGTATTTATAGCTTTAGCTGCTTTAAGGCCCTGGTAAGCGTTGAGTGTGCACATAGGGAATGCTGTCCATGCTGCAAACTGAACTTCCACCCCAGTGGTAGGTGGAGTATTAAGCCCCGCTCACCAAGTAAATTCATTTAGACAACAGAAGTAGTCGCAATGGATAGTCACCCCAGTCAGCCCTGCCGATGGGCCTTTCAGCTGTGAGCCGCTCGAACCAGACGTGTCCAAGGGAGCTGTTGCATCATTCTCTTCAGGGTCCGTGATATGCAACACGCAATGCAACACGCATTTCGGCAAGCGGTATTTGTGCGGAAGTATACCAGGACCTTTAGACTACAGTTTTGCCATTCACCCATTCACATGTTTCATACCCATTCACACGTGTGGTTAAACATGTGGTTAAATGTCTTGTATAGACTCGCCGAGCCAGAAATTGAATCCACAACCTTTCAGTTCAAAGACAAGTCACCACCACTGCGCTACCATGGCTCACTTATTTAATACTTTTACTTTTACTTCAAATCTGAAGTACATTTTATATCAGAAAATTCCTTTTAATACTTAAAGGTGCCATATGTAAGAATGTAGCCAAAAATGTAGCCTCTGCAGCTGAGACTCTACTGTCTGCAATGATTGGTAGATGGCGGTAGGTGGCGCCACATGCCAAAACATGATTTCAAAACATAAACATGATTTGCATGCAGCAAAAGATTTTTTTGAATGCAAATATTTTGGCTGTACTGTTGTTGTTGGTGAGTTCAGTTTGTTATATGAATATTATTCCTGACTCTCTGTGACATATTAAGAGGATTTTATGGCCAGTTGCTTTAGATGTATTACATAATGCACCTTTAAGTACATATGTCATATACCTTAAGACTTTTACTGAAGTAATATTATACAAATTGACTTCTAGCAAAGACATATAGTAACATATTTTACTTTATACAAGACAAGTTGATAACTCAGATGAGAGACAAAGTGTCATTACCAATTTCAGAAGGTAAACCAATCAAACCAAAGCAGTCTATGCATGTGTAAGCATGTCAAACTCTGATGTAGAACAGGTGGAGCCTGGCACCAGCAGCACTGTGAGGCAGCATTGTCGTAGCAAGTAATTAGTGAAGAATAAGGTTCTTGCAAGGCATATTTAGCCATGTTACCACGAACACAAGTGTGACGATGTCTGACGCCCTTACGCAACATGTAAACAAACATGATGGCGTTTCACTCTGACACTGACAGAGCAGACAGCAGAGCAGACTGTGACGTTACAAGCCAAAACCTCAATACATAAACACTGGAAATGGAGATTAAATATTCACCCTGGCAGGAGTTCCCCAAAATGCAAAGCCACAGTTTCCATGTGTAAAACCAAAGCACACAGGAAAAAAAGGCTTTAAAAATAAGCACCTACGTGTGGACTGGACCTCAGACTGTGAAAACATCAGTGTGAGGCAAGAAGAGAGGGGGGAACATGTCTGTTTGGTTGATGCATCGTGACAAAAAAAAAAATACATACAGTATATTTGTATTACCCTCTAAATCTTCTTACAGTACAGACCAAAAACAAACGTGTCACACAAGCGTTGGCAAGTTAGAGCGAGAACATAAATGAGGCCCCAGCTCGCTGACTCTGAGCAGTACGTGATGCTTTGCGGGTGCTGCAGGAGACGCGTCGTTGTGCCAGTTGGCAGCAGGGCACTGTCATTTGGCACCGCTCACAGCCCTTGTAGGTACTGACATCTTCAACAGCATTGTAGCAGCCTCCCTGTCTCCCACCCCCACCCCTGAATCCACGCAGACATCCATCCTCAGCAGAGCCTGAAATCAGACTGGGGCTCTTACATACTGTGCTTAGCCTCCTCTCCATATCTCATTACGCTCCCTGCTGCAGAGAAGAGGTTTCACTGCTGCGCACACACACACACACACACACACACACCAGCCGAGCACAATAATCAGGCGGCAGCTAGAGTGTACTTTTCAATCACACCAGTGCATAACAGCCACTCACATGTGAATTAAATGTCCCAGCAGAAGCACCTTTGTTTTGCCTCCCCTCACATAGCTAATCCCCTTCCTCCGCCTCATGCATCGTCTTCATTATCAGCCGCTGTTAGGAGAGCGCTGCAGCGACAGCAGAAGCAGCAGCTGCTGCTGTGTTTCTCATCTCCTCTGTGAAGTTCAGAGGCCTCCAAATCACCATGCAGGAGTTGTGCGCAGGTAAACCGGTTGAAATAGATCACAAGATCAGTTTGTTTTGTATAACGTCCAACTGCATCCTACATAAACATCAAAGATCTTTCATGTAAATGTATATTCTATTCAGACATTCTTTAAATGATCTATCCATCCACCTTCTACCACTTCGTCCTCCACATGAGGCATACATAGGGCGATCGGCGGCGGTCACAGCCTGGGCAGATCGCCAGTCCATCACAGGGACACAAGAACAAGCTGTAAATGTACAATGCACAACACACGATCATTTATTGATTCATGAACTTAAATCTGGAATGATATCCCAGGCCATATTAGAGCAATAACTTCTATTTCTCACCTTTTGTTGGAAAACTGTATCAATAATCATTGATTCGATGTGCCAGATTGCTTATTTTTGACCTGAGTCCTCTTCTCTGTAATACTGTATGATTTAATTCTTGTATTCTGTGGAACAGGGACCTGCTGTAAATCGGTTTTAACCGAGCCAGGCCAGTTTCACTTTTTTTTTTTTGTTAAATCATTTTCTTGTAAAGTAAATTACCACTCATGATATCCTGACTCCAGGTACTGTATGACATGCTCTGTAAACAGTCTATAGCTGGTGTTCATTACTGCATAATTGATGTAAATTACATAATTAAAGAAGTCAACATATACTGTATCTGCCAGCAAAGACAGAATTAATGATCTATCAAGACTGGAAAACATGAAGTGTAATGTTTAGTCAACACTTTGCAAGAGATGATGGTTTTTTTTTACAGCCATAACAGCAGCAGCAGCAGCAGCAGCAGCGATGCTGCAAATGCACATTGACAGCAGAGATTCCACGTGCTGAGGAGGACGAAAGAGGGAAAAACAAATCAAGCTTTCACCACTTCATTATCTCATCTTTACCTCAAACAGTGAACCCCGAAGCTGTCAAACTGTGTCCTTTAGGGCTAAGTAATCTTGACGTGACGAAGTACATCTCAGCTTAACATTTTGACCCCGGAGTCGACTTCTTTATCCTTCACTGTAATATTTGAATTCCTCTGGAGGTGAAAAAAAAAAAAAAAGCCCAGTGTCGAATCCCAGCATTGACCAAGTGAATGAGTTCACGTCAGCCTAGCTCCAGTTCCCTGGATCACTCATTAGGAGCTTGGCCGAGCACTCAAAGTTTTCTTTGGATGGCTCCCAAATGGAAGCACACATTTGAAACGGTGCCAAGCTGTCAGCGCCGTGCATGATTTGCGGCATGAGCGATGGTGGGCCGCTTGGATCGAGCAGTCCTCTGGAGCTGCCAGTGAAACAAAGTTTGTGTCTGGCTGAGTAAAGCGCTGATCACTCAGAGCAGCTTGTTCTGAATCAAGGAAGTCGCTCAGATTTGACACAATAACAACAGGCGAACATGAGGTTTTCAAATGCATTGACTCTAATTGCTACAATTACAAATGCTAATTTTTAATATGTATGAATTAATCACTGCTAAAAACATTTTAACAATATTTCATCAATATAATATTATTTGTCCCTCTCTTACAGATTATCAGAATATGATTTAACTACAGGTTTTTTTTCACAGGGTTTGACAGGATGTTTAAAAAGTAAAGAGCTCATTTGTGCTGGCAGAGAACTGGAAATATCCTCTATAAGACAACACTAATTATCTAACAAATGCCAGTGACCATATCATGCTCTTTCTGAATCTGAATTCTCTTACGTCTGCAGTTGTGGAGAAATCACTTCACGAGCCCTGGAGCAGCTACAAGCAGGGGTGTTTTAAGAGATTTCATAGCCCCCATGCAAAGGGACCCATGAGGCCCCACATCAAAAGGAACTGAGGCTTCATCCATACATTGTCATATATTGTCATTAGAAATCTGTCAAAGGTGACGTCCACACAGAAACGGGTTTAGGTGAATACTTCTTTTGCCGGAAAGGCATTTCAGGGGACCGGGAATGATTTATTTATTTTATTTTTTTAACACTGGCCTCACGTTTCTGTGTAGACAGTGAATACAGCGAAAATGTTTGGAGATTGTTTGACATTTTTTACAAACTACAGTCAATGAAAAGTAGCTAAAGTCAGCCCAAAAAGACACGAGATATCACTTAGAACAAGTCCTGTCTTTACAGATTTCACACACAGGGGTGAAAGAAGTGTTGAATCGTAAAATAAAGATAGGAAAAAAAAACATTTTAACTTGAATAAACAAAACCAACAATGTTGTTGTTATAGTATAGTTTCGTCTATATAGCCGATAATACATTTTCCCATTAAGTTTCTGTGATGGTCTAATAATGAGCTGTTTTCAGAAACTTCCTCCATCGTTAGCGAACAGGTATAAAGTACGCCCCCTACAGGTTGCCGTACCCCTGACTACCACCTTTACAGGTTCTTTACAGACAGCAATGGAAATAAATGAAGAACAAAACATTCTGGTTTTGCTTAAGAACTACCTATTTTGTGATATTCTATATGTTAATGATCTCCCTCGACTATTCATCTATCTAAAGCAACCACCTTTATTAGGTATCAGCAAGTCCCAGTCTGGTCATATTGTTCACTATAAAGCACGGTAACATATTCACAACATTCATTAAAAAGACAGGCAATTTTGCAACAGCATCACAAGGCTCAATGCAAAACAACGCTCCACCTCATTGAAATTCAGGGTTTCTCGGTGCTAATAGCTGTTTCTGCACTCTGGGTTGGGGGAAGGGGTGAGCCGCAGCATGTCATTAGACTGCAGAACATTTCCCAGCTTACCTTTCAAACTGCTCAAGTTTATGGTGAGATAACAACTCGGCAGTTTGATCTCTCTGTAGGTGCTCTCCCACTTCGCTTATGTGAATACGTCTCGCATATTAAAGAGGCGATCTGAGACGTATGCTGGGATGCACAGAACTCAGACGTGGAATGATGCTCAAGGGTCACAGCCAAGTAGGAATGCCAATCTCTTGGACGAAGCAAAAATACAAACTGGACAAATGACTAACAGGTGAACACGAGAGTGAAGAAAAAAAAAGCAAGAGAGCAAAGTAGCTGATAATCAGGCCAAGATTTCAGGCAAATGCTGGACTAGAGGCCTTTCAAGGACAAACCAGCAGGGACAGAAAGCCTGCGTGGCAAAGTAATTGGTGAGAAAAACCTTAGACATATACACATTCTCCAGCAGAAAATGTGGAATTGTCGCTGCCATCTTCTTGTGAGTGGGATTCATTGAGAGTGAGAAGAAAGCCTTGTCCTTGTGCTGCTTGGAGCTGTACACATCTCCAAGATTTCCTCTTTTTTTTTTTGCATGGAATGTTATTATATGCAATAAAATAACTATAATTTTCTAGCATGGGGTATAAATTGAGTATAAATCCATCCATTCATCCATTTTCTACTGGCTTGTCCTCCACATGAGGGTCACATAGGGAGAAAGGCAGGGAACACCCTGGACAGGTCGCCAGTCCATCACAGGGTCACAGACAAACAAACAACCATCAGGCATCCAATTTGCCTAATCCCCAAATCTACATGTTTTTGGACTGAGGGAGGAAAGCAGAGAATGACTATAATGACTATCTCAGCTGACATAGGGCTGGGTACAGGCCGGACAGTTCACGTCCATCACAGGGACACATATAGAGAGACATTCACACCTATGCTCAATTTAGAGTGTCCAATTTACCTAAACCCCATTTTGCATGTTTTTGGACTGTGGGGGGAAGCTGGAGAACCCGGAGAAAACCCACGCTATAAATCATCATGCGACGGAAGAACACAATCCGTGTGTCATCTACACATTATGTCTGCGGGGGAAACAAACACCAAAAACAGGAAGTGTGAAACAGGATCTGCATGAACACATGACTAAAACAGGGGTTCTGCACCATCTGTACATGCTCCCGCATGTACCCGCATTTATTTGTGGAAACCACAGAGAAACTATCTTCTTTTTTCCATTTAATGTAATACGTCTACAGTATACTTCACTTTATCATAGAAGTCTATACTCACTCGTCCCTTCAGCCTGGCTCTACTTCCTCTTTATCTCTCCTGATTTAAAAGGGCAGTGAAGACAGTTATTGGGCGCGCCAATTAAATGGATGCCGCATCCCACTGAGTTTGGTCCTATTAATAATTAAGCAGGGTGAATATTATACAGTTCACACATACTTAATACATGAAGTTCAGCGTGTAGGTCAAAAGTGATTACACACTGCGAGCTGACAGGCAACGAGGAACCATTTGTTCTGCAGTAATTAGCTTAAATGATAAAGTAATGCATCCCCATTAAGGGAGAGAAGACAGATCAGTCAGTGCAGGAGAGTGAAACTGCCAAGGAGCTGCAGCTCAGACCAGGAGTTTATTTGTGGACGTTATAATCTCCACATTAGTGTGTTTATTCCTGTGGTTGGAAAACCACACTCCAAAACCAAATAAAAACCCGCAGCAGTCCTGTTTTATGGATTCACGATCTAAGTATGATGTCAAATTGGTGTCAGAACACAGAGAGCAGGCCCCGAGGGCGAGCTGTGACAGATACGAGAGGCTGAGCTTCTGACCTCCAGGTGAAGCTGCTTTACAAGGCTCTCAAAGCCCTGAGGTTCATCAATAATTTACTGTGCTGCCGGCCATGTTAACGCCAGCCTTAAACGTGCTTATTATCGAGGCAACCGACACTGACAAAGACGGCATTTGTGAGTTCACTCCCTTCTCTCTGCACACAGTTTGTGGCTTGTGTTTATAACGATGCTCATTATCTTGCATCTTATTGACGAACTGCAGATAAAAACAAAGAAACCAGTGGGCCCTCGCCATGCTGTTGATTCTCAGTTTATGTCAGATATTCCAAGATGCAGTGGACTGTCTGAAATTAGCTTCTTCTTTTTTTTTTTTCCTGTTTAATTCTTGGCACAAAATCGGAAGAAAATATGCAGCAGCTGTAGAAGGAAAAAGGTCCTCCCACAGACAGACAGGAAGAAAAAAAAAAAAGAGGTAAAGTTCTTCCACAGAGATTTACTGTTCCACTTTATGAGCGCTGAGGCTGCTGCTCAATAAATCCTTTATCATTGTGCTTTTATTGGGAGATTTGATCTCAGTAGACAGATGGAGGGCAACATAAAAAAATGCCATACATGCCCCTGTGTGAGTGTGTGTTGCAGGTTATATAGAACGATAATGTGCGTTACATTAATGGTAAGTTGGTCTGCGTTTAGCGCCTTTCTTGTGCAAATGATCCACTACAGTTTTGCCATTCACCCATTCACACTCACATTCTTATAGGCCATTTATTCACTCACCAGCCACCGCTGCTTGTTAGCAGCCAATCACGTGGCGCCAACTCGATGTATTTAGACATGTAGCATCAGAGTGAAAAAAAGGAAACTTGATTTAAGGGACTTTGACTGTGGCATGGTTGCTGCTGCCAGATGGGCTGGTCTGATTATTTCACAAACTGCTCATCTACTGGGATTTTCATGCACAATTATCTTTAGTGTTTACAGAGAATGGTTCGGAAAAAGAGAAAACAACCAGTGAGCAGAAGTTTCTCTGGGAGAAAATGATTTTGTTGATGCCAGAGGTCAGAGGAGAATGACCAGACTGGTTTAGACGAACAAAATAACCGTTTGTTACAGCCAAGGTATGCAGAAGAGGAGACCATCTTTGAATATACACCACATCAAACCTTAAAGCAGATGTACTCCAGCAGTCAAAAACCATGCTGGGATCCATTTCTGCCATGTCCTGTGTACCTAAAAATGTGGCCACGAGTGTGCACAACACTTTTTCTATCACATATTTATCAGCAGTTTGAGGTAAAGTGTCAATCTCTTTGTCCAACACGCGCTACCACAGATTCACAGTCACTCCAGTGTTGATTGAGCAGTGAGTTACCACGGTCACTTCTAAATTAATATAGACGACTCTTGTCCCGTCTTCACTGTTGCTTGATTCTTTATTAATTTGTACCATCTAAGGGTGTACGGTTTTTGGGGACTGTTGTAATTGCATTGTCCTTCGGGGCAAATAAAGTTGTCGGAACTGATCTGACACAAACACAAGGTCTGATGGAGACAACTTTATGATGATCACGTCAGTAGAAATACAACGCAGCCCTCTTCAGTTAGACATCGGGCCATAAATAGACGTCTCAGAAACAAGCAGTGTGTCCACAATGGCAGCGTTCTCTGCAGAGACAAATTCATCGCTGCAGAGTGGAGGTCGATGTCACAGTGATTGATAGGCACCAAATAAGTGCTGCTCTCCATTGTTTACAACTATAAAGGTTAAATAAGGACTGCAAGGGGAGGATTTAAAGTATGCTTCTTCTTCTTTCTTTTTTTTACAGACACTGCCTCCTGCTCTTTTGTGTGTGCCCGCTATCAATGCTCAGGACATAAAGTTCTGGAACTTTCTGAGAACAGTTGGCACAGTTTCTTTCTTTTTTTCTTTCTTTCTTTCTTCCACAAGTGAATAGACAGAAAAACAAACACCAAACACATAAGATGGGGGTACTTCAGTTCTTGTTTTTGTCATCAAACATGTGGGAAAGATTGCCTCTTGGGAGCCCAGATTAAAGGACTTTCCATTAGATATACACTGCTCAGCCAACGCAATCCCCATTTGCATTAGGGTTTTATTTGTACTGATGATGGGAGAGTTGGACAGTCTTTTATGGTGTGTTTCCACTGAGCGGACCAGTTTGGTACGGTATTGTTTTTGTCATTTCCATTAGGAATTGTACCAAAATAACCAGCCCCAGCTGTTTCATTTTTTTGGCACCCTTCCCTTGGGGTACCATAGTAATGATATTGGACGTACAGGTGATGCTAGACCCACGTCAGTCAGCCGATTGGCCGTTCAATGTCGTTGTTGCACTGGTACAACATCACGCTAAATATCTTGCAAGGCCATCAGGCACAGCACACACCCCAATTACCCAGTAAGGGTACTGGGTACTGTACCATGGACTGTGGAAACACGGCTACCCTCTCAGAAATAAGGGTTCCAAAAGGGTCCTTCTACCAGGGCTGAGGTTCTACCTGGAACTATATCTGAAAAACCCTTTCCCGAAGAAATTAATTTTCCCAAGGTTCTACTTAGCACTTTTATTTCTAAGAGTGCAAATTATTTATTTGCATCTAGTTTTCTCCCACATCATCCCAATAATTCTTGGTAGGATTAAGGTCTGGACTCTAGTGGGGAACCTCCAATAAACCAGCAGCAGACAATCGCAGTGTTCTTTACAGTACATAGCTAACAAGGGGGTTGGCAATGTAGCTTGGTCCTAGCCCATGAGGTGCTTTGTATACAAGGAGGAGGAGCTTAAAGTCAACTCTAAATGTTAAAGGAAGCCAGTGTAGGTCAACTAAGACTGGACTAATAAATGAGCAGCTGTCAGGATTTGTTTAAGGAGTTGGACTCGGAAGCAGATGGAGACGGTAAGTATATTTCAAAATAAAACAATATTTATTTAAGGAACGATAAACACAAAACGACTTCAAAAACAAGTGGAAGTGATAGTATGTAAATGTGGATAGAATAGAGGGAAGAGAGATTGCAGCTGCTACAGGGACGGCTCGGCAGAATGGCGGCGTTCCAGCACGGAACAAACTCACTGGTTGGAGTTAACAGATGAGATTCCCAGGAGCGTAGGGAAACAGGAAAACGACCAGTAAGTTCACGGGAGTGCAGGAGACGTGGCGACCTGGAGCGAGGAAAGACGAGTGAGTATCCACAGCGGGTAAGTTCAAGAAGCAAACGATTGACATGTCTTTACCCACGGAGCATGTAAAACGATCTGACGCCGGTGAAGAGAAGCAGCTCTGCTTATAAGTCCTGCTGATTGCTCATCAGGAGCAGGTGAGGCGGAGCCGCGCAGGTGTAGAGAATCACCGGCGTCTGAGAGAATTTAGGTCAGCCACGCCCACTGCAGAGTCAGAGGAAAGAAGGAGCAGCAGCAGCAATACACACAATAATAATAAAAAGAATGTGAGGAAGGTGCAGGTGGAATCGTGACAGCAGCAGAGTTTTGGATGAGCTGAAATCTATCAATGGTTTTCTTTGGGAGGCTGCAGTAAAAAAAAGCACATTACAATAATCAAGTCTGCTTGAGATAAAATCATTACGACTCAAGCTTGGGCATTAATGATGCTCAGCGTCACCCTCATCCCTCATGTAATGTTGCATGACTTATTAAGTTTTGTTGAGTGACAGTTATCAAAAGTGTCCAGTCCAATGAAGGACTGTCAGTCACAGCTGCTCCACAGTGACTGAGTGTTCAGACATGCACACTCAGACTAAAGGTCTGATTTTTCAAGGTGCAAACACAGAGGACACAAACCTGCACAACACTTGTCAAAGCTTGTCTATCATTTTTGATATAATCCAATGCCTACCTTGTCTGCCGAGGCCACAGCTACTGTCCCTGCATTCTGAGCGGAAAAACCAGCAAAGACTTTGAGCTGCTTCATAAAATAAATAGCACATCTTCTCCAGGCAGAGGCAGGTCAAACTGTAGAGGAGGAGTGACAAGTTTAGTCAGAAAACCTTGAGAGAACAAGAATTAGCTAACATGCTGTGAACGCATATGGAATTTATATCAGCACACACACACACACACACACACACACAAAAGCCTCTTCCGTTTTAAGCAAATATTGACACCTTGGAACAGCTTGACGCTGACGGCTTCCTGAGACAACAGACGAAACCTGCAGCAGTTTGCTGTTTTATGGTGCACGGAGTAAATAAACACGGAATACTGACTTTACAGTAAATAAGATTATTTTTAAACTGAAAATGCATTAAAAGCCTTAGACTACGTGACAATAAACAGTTATACCAGTGCACAAAGCTAGAGCTAAAAACTCAACAATGTTTATTCTTAATTAAATAAGTTGATTTAAAGGTCCATTTGATATTGATCCTGCAGATTGTAACGAATTAATTCCTCCCCTTCAGGCCCATCGGGTGATCACAGAAGTGAGCCAAAAAGATGTTGCTCTTCTTTGTTGTCAAAATTGGCTCGTGCTTCAAAGCACAAAACAAGTGAAACTCTCAGCCCTACTTTCACATTCTGCTGGTGTTATTGAGCTCCAAACATTGAAGTGAAGTGTGAAAATGCTGCGTCTCAGATTTTGTTTGATAACTGCAGAGCTTGTCCTGATTGGGTTAGGGTTAAAAAAAAAAATAAAAAAAAGCTCCATTAACGGTTACTTTCAGTTTCACTTTCACCTCATCTGCAGAGCTAAAACACTTATCTGGCCATTTTTTTTAAATGAAAATGAACGTATGGTATGCAACAGATGTAGTCAAACGATCAAGTATTAACTCATAAAGTTCCTTAGAAGTTGTGAGGAGTGGTTAAAATGTTCTCACAATGCTACTTTTGTTCTAAAAAGTTGTGGAAAGTCATGCACTAACACACACACACACTGGCAATATCAAGCTCAGCAGCAACACCCACTCAGGAGCTGGCCTCACTAACCGTCATGTCCACTTAACTATGTCATTAGTCAAATTCAACTAGTTTTGTTACTAGCTTGAAACTTGGGGGGGGGGCGAGGCTATGCACGGTCCCTTTAAGTCCAACTTTATTTGATCCACAGAGAAATTGTCATCTGCTGCATGAAAGCTCCGAGCTTTAGACACGAGCGGCTGTGAGCGGAGGGTCAGCAGACGCCAATAAAACCTGAGCTGCTTCACAAGCAGACTTTACCTTAATGGGGCTTTTCCTGCTGATGAGAAAGGAGAGTGGACTGAAGACCTTCTGCTTTCAGCATTGGAGCGAACACAAAAGCCATCCAGGCAGTCTGTGTGACTGTGTGTGTTGTTGTTTTTTGAAGCTGGCAGCAGTAATCAGGGCAGCAGGGTGAAGACCAGTGGAAAAACTTGGGGACAACAGCAAGTTGAGGTGCTTTGAAACAGAGGTTACGGGATATGGGTCAATGCTGTCCTTTCACAACGGCACCTCCTGTGGATGGGATGACTCTGGGTGACTGAGCATGAATACAGATCAGAGCTCTGTTCAAGAGTCTGAGAGACAAAACCTTTCTTTTTTTCTCCTTAGTTCAGATTTTTTGACATGTGGTAGTTGGAGGTACAGACACACACTGTGTGCACTGCCAGTGTGCTATCAGCAGTGGGAACCAGCCTGAACACATAGCCATTTAACAAAAGGCTCACCTCATAAAACCCAGTCCTGTTGAATCTCAGTAAAAATAATAAATGGCACACATCTTTAAAATATCATGTCTGCAATTTTATCCCATTGTTAAAACAAAAAGCTGAGTTTGTAAACTGCTCCCACACCAAACATCCATACAGATAATCAGCATTTTTAGCTCACAGGGACAAAGGAGTTGCTGGTCTATTGCTGCCTGGATTTAGTGAGTATGTGTCACTGAGGTAAATCTGGGCGAAGGATTTCAAACATCAAAGTCACAACAACAACAAAAAATTGTAACATACTGATGGAGGCAACAGTGGATCAACAACTGCTGAGTGCCTTGATGTAAAAATCACATTTTTCCTCAATGGACTTTGGTGTGGGGAAGAGAGCGATAAACAAACTTCAGTTTCAAAACACAAAAATGTTGTGTAATTGTGTAGTGAGATCAGGTGTCTGAGTTGCTGACAGTGACTCAGTTCAACCACAATGCAACAAAACATGAACTATCCCTTTAAGGTTACTGTAACTTCGATTTATAAATGTCACCGGTAAACTCAGAGTGTAGTGAATAAAACCCGGGGTGAAATGACTCACGTGGATTTGCCTCTCTCGATGACGACAGCTCAGAGACAAAGTACCGGATGTCGTCTGCTGAATTAAAGGAAGATGGCACGGCTGTTGAAACCGTCTGTCGTCACCCGGTGCTTCCTGATTCCGGGCCGGTGATAGTAAACATCACAGGGCCTTGTGGTCGCAGAGGAAATATGGCTCACCTCAGCTCTTGTCTCACACGTTTCATCAGGCCGATTGAGTTCCTTTTCACATAAAAGTTGGTGGTTTCTTATCTGCACACACTCCGTCAGCACTTACCCAACATGTGGATCTGGTTTGAGTTTGGACTGGCAGATGGTTCGACTGCAGAGGAAGATGCTTATCTGGGAGGAGCGCGGCCTAAATGAAAAAAGGATCCAAGAGAAGTTTTTTTTCCGTCTGCAGCTCTTTCTTGAGAAATATGACAGCTACTAAAAATAAGGCGGGAATTTCACCCAACACTTTCCCAAAAAAAAAACCACACACACACTTAAGGACAACTCGTGTTCCAGGAACTCTGCCTCCACACACTCGCAGTATAATAGACCTCATGAACAAACAATATAATGGCACCTTCAAAGCAAATGCTGACATGTTCAATTTTTACTCCATCCCATCAAACAGCAATTTTATTTTCCGCCCGAAAGCCACCTTATTTGTTAGATTTTTGCCCTTGCTAGTTGGGTAGTGACCTAAAGCAATTTTCTTTTTATGACATACTTCATTTATCCCTCAAGGGGAAGATTGTCTGCGTTCCCTCTTCAACAGGCCTTGGAGCAGGTTCAGGTTAAGTATCGGGGCTCAGGGATAACTGAGGATGTGCAGCACAGCCACTGGTGGAAAGAAAAGTACCCAAATTATCCTGCTACTTTTATGACCTTTTAATTAAAGTAGAATAGCCTTCATGAAATGTTGTAAAAGTCAAGTAAAGGTAGCTTGTGAATGCACTGAAAGAAAAGAAAAAAAAGACTGGACTCAAGGTCTAATAATGAAGTGTTTGTTGTGATTTCCTGCTGCTGTGGCTCCTCAGTTCACAGTTCCACGTGTTCCTGATGTAAACCGTGGTTGTAACAAGTGGTTATTTGAGTTTCTGACGTCTTTCTATCATTTCAAACCAGTCAGGTCACTGTCTCTCTCTGACCTCTGGCATTTTCACTGAAAACTGTTGTTGCTTTTCTCTGTAAACCCCAGAAATTGTCAAACCCTTGTAACACATACTGGCCAAGGATAAAATAGTTTTTATTTTTGACTAATTGTTTTTAAAATTAGTTTGTTTTAATTAGTGGGTTTGGTAGTTTTTCATTAGTTTTTGTCAACTAACATTGAAAAAAACCCACATCCATTCTGTAGAATTAAGTTCAGTGACGCTAAAATCCTGGCGGTAGTCTAGAAAAATCTGCATATTCACACATTCATGCTGTAAACCAGCCGCACTTATATCAAATGTCACATGTGCATCAGGAGGTTGAGGTGAAAGCACCTGCTCACACTGCACAGGTCCTTGCCGCAGGTGCACCCTTGGTAATACACAAAACTCCTTGTATTATAAAAAAATAAATCCACTTCATATAATGAAACCAAAAGGCTTATGTATGAAATACATTTACAGAACTAAGCACATTTTTTGCTACACTTTCAGTTTTTAAATTTTGTAAACAATTTAGTTTCAGTTTGTTATCAGTTTTGCTGACCAAAATGAAAACAGCAGCTGAGGCTATGATGTCTGTTTTTCCCCATTCTACAATATTTTTCATTTGAAAACAGCATTTAGAGACAAAAATAATCTGCGCCTAGACTGTCCAGTTAACCCTAAAATGTCCAGAACTGGGTGCATGAGCACGCCTAGTTGAGTTGTGTTAACAAAACTATTAGACATTCTGCAAACGAGAAAGTCACAAAAGTAAGAGCAAGCATTTCTGTTACGAGCCGTGTTATGAGAAGAGGTAAACCTGAAAGTGAAAGCAATAACAGAGGTTTTCACTCACAGCTGAGCGTTTTTGATGTGGCTGTTCAGAGCCGTTCAGGAAGTGAAAGTGGGTGACTGTGTCATTGTTTTCAAAGCTCTGCCTGATTCTGCCCATCCAGACTTAAACACCGGCCCAGAGCCAGCAGTGTTTTTAAAAAAATGTCTCAGTTTTCCAGGGCTGAAATATTCAGAGGTTTAGTTTGGACAGCGAGCATAACTTAGAATTTATGTGTGGATGTAGCTTTTGTCCTAAATACGAGCCACAAACTGGATCCTTTTAAATTCCCACCATGTGCTGAATGCCCATGTCTTCCATTTGTAATGCAGGATTATGCAGTTCACGGCATCTAATGTGAACGCCAAAGTCTGTAAATATACGACAAAATGATTCATCCCCTGAACATATTTTTATTTTATATATTTTATTTATATATGTGGGGATTAAATTAAGCCAGGCAAAAAAAAAAAAAGCCTCAAAACTAAGTGTTTTCACTCTCAGAGGATCGGAGAGAGAGGAGTGAAATAAGACACGCGGCCTTGGTGGATGACCTCATGATTGAACACTATTAAGTGTGTTCTCCTCTGCACACTTTCACAACTGTATTGGTTATCAGTAACAACCGAGTTATCAGTCAGAGCATTTAGGGCAGCACATCAGTGGCTTGCTAACCAGCCCCCGGTGGGAGGAATGATTGAAAGCTGTTGACAGTGTGAGGGCTCCCTTGCGTCACATGTCGCTGCACTGTGGAAGATTGGTCTCCTCCAAACACACACACACTGTCCTCCAGACGTCTCAATCAGTCGTCTGCTCCCCCCCCCCATTCAACACACACACAAACTTGTTTTTATATCTTTAGTGAGGACACATGCCCTTACTCTAACCCTCAACCAGGTTTTAACCCTGAAAAAGCCCTTTAAAGTTGTTGGGTCCAGTCAGGGTGAGGGGGGAATCAAAACAGTGAAATATTGCAATATTTTGCATGGTGATATTATTTTGCTTTCAAGACACCAATTATTGATGTTTTTTAGCATATTATTCTTTTCATTGATGTTGTAAAAAAAAGAGGGCTGTCAAAAGATTAATCAGATTAATCAAAAAGTAGCTGTGGATTAATCACTTAACCCAGCAGTGTCAAACTCATTTTCACTGAGGGCCACATCAGCATAACGGTGACCCTTTAAAGGGCCAGATGTAACTGTAAGACAGAATAAATGTAACTAAATGTAACCAAATATAATGTAAAATAAAGGTAACTACTCCGTAACATATTGCTAAATAACTTTCTGTATTTATTACTTATACAATTTCACTCGTCGCATGATGCATATACAATGATACAGTGCGATCTAGTGGCGGTGGTCACTTTGCGGGTAACGCAATCACCATGCATTGTGGGAAATGTAGTTTATGGTCAACGCACGCCTTAAAGCACCATAGACCTATTTTAACACAGATTTTTAAGACCAATTAATCACTCGCGGGCCACATAAAATGACTTGCCGGGCCTTGAGTTTGACACGTGTGACTTAACCAGTGCCTCAGAAATTAGCCTTCGTAGGACCAGGATTTGGTATCCATGAGGACTACTGGTCCTGACAAGGTCAATGTTAAAGTAAGACAAAAATACACACACACACACATACTTCCTGTTGTGTGTGGATGTGGATCAGGATGATACTGCAACCACATTCAAATCCATTTCCAGATTTTACAAATCAAAGTTAACTTAATTACAGACTGATATCCCATTTTCCTCCCTCTGCAGCTTTTCTTTGCCAAGCTATTTTTTTTTTTACTTCAATCCCAGTTGAAAACATTGTGTAGTATGTGTGTGTGTGTGTCTGTTTTATTTATATAAACATTGAAGCTATTTGGGCAGCAACAGCAGAGAAGATTGAACGCGAAAGTACAACAGTAGTGAATTATCGCACGATGAGAGACAATAATAATGGACCGCAAAGACACATCAACCAAAACAATGAGACAGAGACAGACTCACACACACACAGAGAGACAGATCATTGGCTGAAGTTGCCTGTTTTGCTTCCCTGTCCTGAAGAAAGGACTTTTTCCACACTGTCTGTCCTCAACTTTCTCTCCACTTTCAGCCAATCATGTTAATTCACTGGTTCCCAACCTTTTCTCCTTGAAGAAACTAACTATTTTGGCAGCTTGGATGTCAAAGTGCTACAAGCTGACAGATGAGAGCAAATGTTTTATTCCACGTTCTTTGTTCTTTGAGCACGTAACATCACTCAAACACTTGGATTAACTCGCTCTTTAAGTGAAAACACACCATGACTGAGGCGTTTCATTAAGTTCAGGAGGTGAACGTGTGACTCCCTCTTTAAAGTAACCATAACAACACCCCTAATGACAATCATCATGTGGATGAAGATCATCAATGACGGACCCAGAGCAGCCACAGCGTAGGTAACTTTAACAATTTTATTTGTGAAAAACTACAAGCAAAATTCATAAATAGACATTTCTATTTGAAGCAGAGGAAAATGATCAGGTAAGCCTATAAGCGCAAAGTCGTGCACATGCCAGAAACATGTATTATTTTTAACATTATAAGCTAAGACAAGGAGCTGTGAGCTGCTGAAAATGCTGCGTACATTTTCCACACCAGGAACAAAATGTGACCATTTCACAAGGGGAAACAATGACACATCAGTTATAACTTAACAAAAAAAAACAAAGAAAATAAAATTAAAACTGGGTAAAACAAAGAATGGATTATTGTACTGTCCCTACAATTTTTTTTCTCCATTTTCTTTTAAACCGAGCATTAACTTTTAAAAGCATTGTACAAGACATCGTTATAGGAAGAAATGAGTTTGTATAATACACTTAATTGGAAATTCACGGTTAAGGTTATACAGTCATTAAAACAAGCATTCTATATTTGGGTCTCTGACAAACAAAGCTAAAAAATGTAACCATCTTTACACAGTAAATTAAGGTTACTGGTCGCACACAAGAACAGAACTGCTTGCGCGGAAAGGAAACAGAAAAGAGAAAAGAAAAAAGAAGACGTCGGCTCCGATGCCATTATTCATAGTGTTTGCTTTTGCACCTTTTTAAAATCCTATTTACAAGCAATAATTCATATAGTCAGCAAATGGCCATTTCTCAATAATTTAACAATGAATCCTTTCTGTCGGAGTTCTCAGTCAAGTGAATGGTTGCAGATAAGGCAGGTGAAAAAAGATGGCTTCTCAGGCCCATTAATAACAGATTGCATTACAAAGCAAGGGTTTATTTATTCTCAGTCAAAAATTGGACCAAACATTTCCCTCTTCTGACCCAGCAGTCCCACCTGTGCACAATGCTTTCCCCCGCACTTTGAACATCGATTCCATATTTGTATTCAATAATGTACATAGTTACATAACCATCACTTAAGAGCAGAACAAAAGTTATAAACACGAATCTCCTGGACAAGAAACATTTGCTTTTACAACACCGGTGAAAATCATCCACACTTGTGAACCTGCGGGGCTTTTTCTTTTCTTTTTTTTCTTTCTTTTTTAAGTCAGCACACTGTCACTCACATGTTCGCGGGAGTTTCCTGGGACACGTTAGCCTCGACTAACTTGGTTTAAGCTGCTCTGGGAGGCTGAGATGTGCTGTTTTACAGGGGCAATGGTTCCAGAGCAGGTTTGCTGCTGAGACAAAAGAGACAACGCTCTTCTCAAGTGCCGACACTCACCAGCGAGAGCAGAGCCCTGGAGTTCTTCCGAGTTAAAGGGACAATAAGAACGCCATTTACATGGATTATATTAGTCTTTATTTAAACTGTTATTCATCTCATCACATTAGATAATTGCATTTTTTTTTCAAATTGTTATTCATCTGTCTATGTATCATGTCATGAAATTCCTTTGGTCCTTCAATAAATAAAACTAAGATATCATATACACATTTATTCTTTTTACAATTTCATACAGGTAAAGGAAATTATGTTGGTCTAGTATCAACTAAAGAGAACGTGACTTAAAACCCTTAAATAAGCTTTGCTGTTCTAAAACTTGAAAAGAGCAATTATGTTCTATTAACTACTGTAATATTTTTGCCTTCAATGACAGGAGTCTTAAATTAATAATAATAATTATTATAATAATAATTAAAAAAATAGTCAATTGAATAGTTGATCTTTGTAACGTGTTCACATCTTTGCACTTGTTTTCTTGGGGTAATTGGGTGCAGACTGGAAAACGGTCGTCAGGACCAAAACAAGAGGGGGAAAAAAGGAAAATTGATATAGAAAGAGCTCGACAGAACAGGTAAAAATTACAGTTCGATGTAGTTTCACCACATTGAACTGTCCGTAACCATCCTTCAGTTACAACAGAATAATAATAATAATAAAAAAAAAAATTTTTAAACATGACTCAGGCGATGAGGACAGCTCTACCTTCAGCCAGGAAAAGAAAAACTCAGTATTTAACTGTGGAATGCAGAAAATACCAACAGCTTTTTAGTGTTTTACACCACTGCCGACACTGTACAGTATAGGACATATGATCTAGGGCTGTAACTAACGATTACTTTCTTAATTAATCAACTGGTTGATTGCTTTATAAAACAAAATTGTTGAAAAATGTTGGATCGGTGCTTCCCAAACCATTATTCGCTTTGAATTATTTCTTAGTTATAAGGGGCAAAGAAAAAAAGATTTCACATTTACAAAGCGCAAAACTCAGAGAGCTTCTTTTAATTCTTGAAAAACACTCAAGACGATGAACCGATTATTAAAGAGTCGGTGGTTAATTTAGTAACCGATGAATGGTTGCAGCCCTAAGGAGATCTGATATAGCGTACGAAATCACAAGACAGTTGTGTTGAAAAAGGTCAGGTGTGATTATTCTTCTGATGCACATTGAACTGTACAGGAGGAGCAGACGGACCTGATGAAGGTCCAGACAGTGTTCGAAGTTCAGACAGTGTCGTTGAAAAAAGTGAATGAGAATTTGATTCATCAGCACTTTGTCACATTGAGTGAATGGGCAATCCCAGATCTGCAAATCCGCTTCACAGTGTATCTAGCACCAGTGTGTGTGTGTGTGTGTGTGTGTGTGTGTGTGTGTGTGTGTGTGTGTGTCTGAGTCCGAGTGTAGGTGTTTGTCTGTGACTTGAGTCTTGTTGTCCTACCATTTTCAAACTGTAATAAAAACACTGAAGGAACAAAACGATCGGCAGAGCTACACAGCATAAGCTTCAACATAAAAAGAAGAATATCAAAGTATACAGGTGCAACGGGTAATAAATAAGGGTAATAATAGTTTAAAGTTATTAAAATGATGGTGGTTATTGTGCCCGGCGAAGAATTCTTCTTTACAAAAACAAAAAAAGTCGACTTGGCCTCACATCCACATACAAATATAAAACAATACATACAAGTGTCTGGATGCTACCGCAGGAGGAGGATGGGACGAGAAGGGGGAAAAGGGGGGAGTTATTCTTCGTCTCTCCTCGTCTGTGCCGCCGGTGTAAGTTGTCCAAGCGGGGCGGTTGTTATCGCCCGACAGTCGCACCGCACTGATCCTCGCAGCCAGCCAGATCCTCTCAGCATCCAGGTGTGGCTCATGGAATGGAGGCGGGGCAACAATAGGAAAGATGAAATCTCTCCCTTCGTGGGATTCTTAGTGTCCAAAAACGTGGAGGGGGGAAAAAGGGGAGGAGAGAGTGGAGACAGGTGTGGACGGGATGGTGTGTGTGTGTGTGTAAGAGGGGGAGGCGGGGTATTCAGAACGACTCATCGTGCCCCACAGAGAGATCTCCTTTAGGTGTGGAGGCGCGTGACGAGCCCTTGTCCATGCTCTCGGAGCCAGAGCTCTGGTGCTGCTGTTCGGAGCCTGCGCTGGACGTGATGGTGGACGAGGACGTGGAGGACGAGCGGGTCTTCTCCTTAAAGTCTGTTATGATAACCGTCACGTTCCCGACAGTGATGGCCAGCTGTTGGGCAGTGCTCCTGTCGATGTTCTTCAGTTTGGGTCTGTGAAGCAAAAGGAAGAGGAGGAAAACAAACAAACAAACCTTAATAATCAAAAAAAAAATAAGAGCAACCACAATATGTGAGTGTGTGTTTCAGCAAACACAAAAGGGAGCCTGCCAGCACTGTGGGGGCGGTTACACTAAATTGCTCAATTCATCGGGTGACACATGAACAGTCAGAACAAGGGTATATAAAGTGAGAGTGGGAGTTTAGTGTAAAAGATCATTTGTGAATCATTTCTGGGTTCCCACTAGCCTGCTGCTGACTGACTTTCTCTAAACACAAGGTGCTGTGGTCACACAAGTGAAACCGTGTGTTCTGCCGCACGCATGGACGCAACGAGGGCCTACACACCTGGAAATATGAGAATTCTTGTTGGTCTTGGTTGCTGATTTGCCAGACTGTATGCTGTGTTTGTCGCTGGGTGGGCTCTGGTGGTTTTCTGATTTAGGTCTGGAAGAGAAGAGTGAGTGGACACACACCAGTGAGGAGGAAGTCTGACACAGTGAACACACACACACAGAAAACCCATGTGAAGCCTCACACTAGGGATTGGATGATGTATCATTTTATCAGGCATCACGTTAAAAAAGCACTCGCAAATTAAGCTGATTGGGGGGGATTCTCATGATCGGGATTATCATGAATGAGGAAAAGCTTTAATATTTCTCACAAGGGACTGGGATACAGTCCTAGTGATTTATTTTCAAGTGCCACAAATGGGAGCCTGCAACTTCACTCCAAGACCGCATGATATATGACACTTAATTCATTCATTATTCTACTTTTTTTGTAATATATTACTTTTGCTTTTTCTAATACTGTGAAAGCATAATCATCATAAATATCAATATAATATCATAATCTTTTCAGGGAATTTTTCATATTGTGCTCTGACCTGGTCTTTTTGCTGTTGGGCTTCTTTGTGATGGCTGGGCTGATTTCCTTCTCTCTGTCAGGTTTGTCTTTGATTGGCTGCTCCTTCTCACTCTTTTCCTCAGGAATTTCTACTTCTGGCCTCACTCTCTCCGGACGTTCAACCTCCGGGCGTCCCACGCTATTGGCACGCTCTCGATCTCGCTCCCGCTCCCGCTCTCGCTCCCCCTCTCCCTCCGGGCGCTCCTTCTCTGGACGCTCGCTCCTCTCCCTCCGATCCTTCTTGGGTGGAGGAGGCATCGGGTACTGCTGGGCCGCCTGCTGGGCAACCAGCTGGGAGTTGATCCTGGGTTTCCTGTGGAGAGAGGATCCAAGGCAGAAACATGGATTAGCCTCATAGATGAGTTGTAAGGCCACGCTGCCACGCTGCAACGCAGTGACATGACAGGTGACAAAGAGAGGTGACTGAACCTAGAGGCAGGCGAGAGAGAATAGAGACAAATGCAGCAGCTTCCTGGTGGTGCAGCTCTGTTTTGAGGGCTAATCTCATTAATTCACTGCTGTAATAAAACGAACGCACAGGATCACAAGGTGGGACATTTGCAGCACGTCACTTAGGTTCCTCTAATCTGATTACTACAGGGTTTGCCCCATTTGTCACAGACGGAGATTCGGTTTGACATGGTGTAGCTGCTGCACCCAGTGAGCTCACAGAGCAACCACAGAGCTACTATGTCCCTCTTTTTGATACACACACATACACCTACACAGCATAACCTCTTTGAGTTTGATCATTCTTATTCAGCAAAGACAATAAAAGCAAGACAATAAATGTCAAGTGCAAGTCTCACTGAATCCCACTGATTTTCTAGACTTGCATAAAACTGTCCACATTTGTGTGGTTCCACTGCTTCGCAGAGAGAAATATGCATAGCGAGAGCAGCGGCTTGCTCCATCAGCTGTGCAGATGAATATGGCCTGAAATTGTGAGGCAAATAATCAAACTCATAATCCAAATGCTTGAGCTCGAATACAAACACACACACCTGCAGCATAATGGACACAAGCTGGCAGCTTCTGAGCAGGGACCGCAGAGGACCTCGGGGGGAGAGAGGCTGCAGCCAAGACCAAACTATAGCCAGCGACGTGGATAATCACAGGCCAGTGCTGGGCAAGCATGGTGAGGAGTAAACCACAAGTGTGCTCACACACTCACAAACACGTACTTGAAAAGCTTAGCATGCAAACAAACAGCCTGGCATGGCTGGACGGCTGCTCGGGAGGCAGTTCAACTCGAACACAACAACTAACAAGCTATGGATACTCAACTTTCCAAAAACAATCTCTCTATTTTTTTTTCTGTTTCGCAAGAGTTATTTTAAAAACAAACAAACAGGACTGATTTAGAAGACCTGTGGTCAAGTAGGGAGATACTCTATAAAAGTTACAAACCGTGTCAGTGCATGCTTCAGTCCAGAATAACAAGTGTTTTATGGCTGAAAAATGAAGCCCTCCCAGAGAAAAACAAATGTTTCTGGCTTTGTCATGGGAATGAGTCTCTGTGAGTCAAGTTTAAGAGCAACTGCATGTGGCAAACACAGACAAAGCTCCAAGCTGTGTCAGACTGATGAAGCCGATTTCAGTGGCGTGCTACGGAGAGTGGTTTTCAGACAGCTGCTTAAGTGGTTAGCCTCACTGTTTCAGTTTGGCAACATCATATGGTCAGTTACTCTTGCTTCTACGCTTTCAACCTCTCATATCTCTCAAACGACTCTCAGCTCCCTCGGTCCCTTTATCTTTTAGTAGCCTGGTAATTTTAGCCTCTAACAATTTGTCAAACTTTCCTGTATTTTTTTCTCCTCTGCAGCTCAGTCAAACACATTTAGTGTCCTCCTGTTGCAGCCCATTACAGACTGAGAAAGGCTGTCCTTGAGAAGGGGGCTGGGTTGTGCAGCCGATCAGAGAGCAATCAATCGGAGAATAATAGAGCATCATGTCGTAATGCTTGCACTACATTCCAATCAATACACCAGCTGTGGAGAATGCAATGAGCCCTGGGCTGGTGATGCCTTATCCATTAGCTGTCATGGACCTGGGACTCCTTCTACCTGCTTCCTTGGTCTTTGGGGGCATTGAATGAGGTGGGAATTAAGAGGGTAACATGGGAGTCAATTCTTCCTCCCATCCCAACCCAGCTTCATAATTGACTGCTCCCATAAAATTGATCCCTCTGCTATTCCAATCTTCGGTAATTACTCCCCAGGCTGAGTTTTAGAACTCATCCCAGTGCTTAGATAAATCCAAGTACACTCTGAGACTCCTATTAATTAATCATGAGGTGATGATACTGGGTTTACAATTCCGTATAAATTATAATTTAATGAACAATCAAGCAATAGAAATATAGATGTAGTAGCAGTAAATGAAAATGATAATGTGCAGGCTTTGGAAATAGTGTTAGTGTCATAAATATGCTAACCAAGCTGTGGCATTTATTTATGTATGACTTTAATATAAATTCCTCCAGATATAAAGCAGTGTTTCACACAAACTGTGAGACTATTGCAAAGTTCCATAATGAACCAAATCATTTTCACAATTCCCATTAGGGCTGTCATTTTTCAGTCGGAAATTCAATATTATTTCGAGCATGCAAAGTAAAGTTCATGTTCAAACTGCAAATGCTGCTAACTAATAAGTACCTATTTATGTATGACTTCGACTCCAGCAGAGGAGCACACACTTAATGTTTCCAACACTGTCATATGACAGCGCAGCCACAGCTTCTTATTTATTTATTTTTTGTAAATATAAAGAGAGCCGCACTCGATCCCGATAAGGTTAACAGACTTGTATTTCTGGCAAATAATATCAGACATTTAACTGGGGTTTCAAACACCAACTAAAACAAACCTTTTGAAGTTAAAAAGGTACAGCCTAGAAGCACATCATGCCATCATAAGTAATTACTGCATGGCCCAGCAGAGGACACAGAACAAGATAACAGCACAATACACATATTTTTCCAAGAGCAGGGGTTTAATAATTTAAATTATTGAATGAAGGACACAAGCAAACTAAACCATCCTCCTGAGTGGACATAGGGGTGGGGAAT
Source organism: Microchirus variegatus (assembly GCF_963457635.1). Classification (NCBI taxonomy): domain Eukaryota; kingdom Metazoa; phylum Chordata; class Actinopteri; order Pleuronectiformes; family Soleidae; genus Microchirus; species Microchirus variegatus. Next base: position 17,014,204 of record NC_139808.1, read on the forward strand.
ATTTCTGAAGGAATAACGTGATATTCATTCAAAATTGATTTTTGGAAAAAGTGACACACGCTATGGTCAAAGAAAAGACGCTGACCCAGTGAGGCAGTTGAATGGTGGTGGTAACAACAACTAAATGTGTCAGTCTCTGTGCAGAACATAAACATGAAAGCTATAGTATCATATCACCTGTTCAGCAAATGTGAAGAGAAATTATATTTTCACTTGTTTGGTTGAGGTCTAACATGTTGTACACAAACACAGCGCTGCTGGCTTGCATTTCCCTGTGTTCTATCTATATTCTGATGACATTCCAAAATAGTCAACACCACGGAAAATCCAGATGGTCCCCGGAGCATAATTCCTGTTCCTGATCTACTGTTTAACATCTGGTGGGAAATTGTCAACATGCAACTGAGACAGTGTGACACAGAATTGAAGTTTTGGCTAAGCAGCATGAGAGAAAAACCCATCATGGAAAACAAAAACCTTTTCTCTCCAACTACAGCATTGCGTAAACACACTCTCAACACACACTGTACTCAAAAAGACCAGAAATGTATATTGTAGCAGTGAGATCTATTAGCCAAAAAGGTGCAGAATAACACCTCTTCTGCTTGTTGCGGAGCTGGAGGCCTGGTCAGAGGCAGAGATTTGCATCAGCAGCAACAGCAGTGGCAGCAGAAAGAGCCAAGAAGTCCCAGTAGTTCAGCAGTGATTCAGTGCCAGCACTCTACTGCACATTATTTATTTACTGACCACTCGGGCTGTCGTGGTAAAGGCACATGCTCTGGACACGCCTGGAGACACAGCATGACACCAGGTGTCATGCTGTGACACATATATTCACACAAACAATGAAATACATATCATATTTAAAATGAATGAAGAGTTATACCTATCGAAATCTGATACACCACAACTTGCTTAAAAGTGATGTTGGAAACAATATTTGACATTTCATTGCATTTCAATATAAGGTAATATTCATGATGTTATCCTGTGGAATTGCTCCATTTTGTGACAGTAAATGCTGTATAATTCTCTATACCGTAATTACAATTTAAAAAAAAATCGAATTACACATAGAGATTTTCCTGAAAACATTCAGCCATACAATTCAATTTATTTAAATAATCTGTCAACATTGTTGGCAAAAGAATGCACTGATCACTACACCCGGACCAAATTATGTTGCAAAAATCCTAATGAAGACAACAATCTAGTGCATATAACAGGTTATATGACTGGGAGCAGGACCAGGAGTGGAACGCAAGGGTCCAATTGCAGAATCTGCTCCAAGCTCCCACTACAGCCAATACATCCCTGGGAAATCAGTGTGAGTGTGTCTGTCAAGTGTATAAAGCCTGTTGTCAAATTGTTTCCCACTGTGAGGGCTTACAGCATATTACCTCCTCTGCACACAACAATAGACTGTGATTGACAGCTCCTCCTATGCTTACCCCTCAATTCCATCTTGTAGTGGGGGGAAGGAGTGGGGAGACTACCTCCACAGGATGCCCAGAAATTACTATCATCGTGCTTAAAAGCTCCTAATTCAGTCAGACTGACACCCATTGTTAGACGGCTCCACTTAAACTGAAATCATCCCAAAAACAAACGCACCTCGCCTCAGCTGGTGCTCTCGCTGAACACGAGCAGCCGATACACACGAGAACGAAAAGATGAAGCTGCTGTTTCAGCCTGGACTCTTTCTGCAGGAACATCAAACAATAAGCCTGAGCACGTCACAGGAATGCTGACGGATAAGTAGGATGAGTGAGTGAGTGAGTGAGTGAGTGAGTGAGTGAGTGAGTGAGTGAGTGAGTGAGTGAGTGAGTGAGTGAGTGAGTGAGTGAGTGAGGCAGGCACAGGAAAGCCCTCATTAACACAGCTCTTTTATTTGAAGTGCTGTGTGGAGGACAAGCAATTATTTCCTGCCAAGCTGGGGGAATGAAGTGGCAAACAGCTGAGCAGAGAAGAGGAAGAGCGAGAGAGGGAGAGAGAGAACAAACAGTTTTCTTCAACCATTGAGAGCCAACTTGAGAGCTCAGGATATTTAACGTCACCCACTCTCTCTCATTCTGACCTTGTACACAACCACATCTACACGGTACCAAGGTGGGCTCCTTGTGCTCAGTGCACACAAAAAGTTGTTGGGAAAGACGAGTCCCCGACTCGCATGCATTCACCAGTGACCCGGTTTTACCCCCCACACAATCTCAGCCTTGTGTACATCCCTCATATCCAACATGTGAGAGCGCCACAGGGTTCAAGTTTGATCAGAGCACTACTATCACACAGTGACAACCATATAACCAGTGATCTATGGGAACACTTGTTATAAAGCTTTGATTATCATGTTGAAACATGTGATACCCGTGGCTGCCCCTCCCCACCAACAGTGTGTGAAGCAGAGCATAGAGCTGCTCGTCTGTGCTACTTCAATTCCATTGGCCAATTAGAAAGTATTTATACATATTTACATTGAGGCTCTGCTGACGTACTGTTCAATGTTGGCCTGTCTTTCCAGAATGACTTGAAGTGCAGTTTGCCTGGGAGGAGCCCTGTTACATCCTCTGCTTCACCCAGTTCAGTGCACAGTAGGAGTAAAAAAAAAAAAAACTTAACTGACAGATGCATCATAATTCTAAAAAGTAAACATAATTAGCTTCTGTCAAAAATCTGGAGAAGGTGTCCCAGAAAAACAGCTGTTCTGTTTCTGCAGGACAGCGTGGTCCTAAGTCTAAGTCACATAGACCTGTCTAAGCCAGTATTTTAATATTTTTCTGTAGATTCATCAAGCTTGAATATATAATACATTACAATTGAGAGGGCTTAAACATACACACTTACTAATAGTGGACCCAATGAACTTTATAAAACACTGGTTTCCTCATAAATATGTTGCAAGATATATCAACGATTGTTTCACTATTGATTTGTTGAATCATTATCAAACTGAATCTTGGGAACCCCCTCATTGACTCCTACCACCAGTTCACATGAACAAACCTGTTAGTTTAATTATTCATAGCTACATGAAACTGACAATTGGAAAACAGACTGCATGGACCTAAACAATTTTTTATCACCAACAACTTAATTCAAGTAATGAAGTCAAAAATAAAAAAGCCCTACAATAAAGCATAGGTGTAAATTCAACAATTCAACTGTATGATAATTTTGCACTATGTTGACAAGTGGCATTTCCCATAGAATTAATTAAATCCATGGAGGCAGATGTGCCCACATGCTCACATAGTTTGCTCTTACATCCATCATTTCAAATGACAGGGAGGCTGCACAAGCTTGAGGGTGAAAGAGAAGTTCATATGAGAGAGATACAGAGAGCTTCCACTGTGTGTGTGTGTGTGGGGGGGGGGTGTGTGTGTGTGTGTGTGTGTACCAGTGAGCAGCTTACAATGCACTGTGAGATCTGACTGTACAGAGTATAAACATTATGTATAATCACATGAGCACACGTGAGAGCCTGAGGCAAACAGCACTACAATGGATGTACAACGCAGCAATTGAGCGCAACACTATGGTAGAGATCTTTAAATTAAAAGACATATAGCAGTCAAGATAATTAATACAGTGGCAGTTGACAATAATTTCTGCCTCAACGAACAAATCGACAGACTGCAATGTGTCCAGCTCAACCCTAAACTGGAATGTTATGGATTGATTATTTGTGTACCCTACTCATCATTTAAGAATCAAAATGCAACGTATAACTGTACGACGTAACAAACTGAACTGTACTGCTTGGTGGGGGCCCTTGTTCCCGGTAAAGGAATTCTAAATCAGTCTCAGCCTAAAGTGGGAGAAGCGTGGTCACCTCTAGCCATGCATGGGTTACGCGATTCGTGAATGTGGAGGTTGAATGAGGGCACTTCTTTTATTCCCACTGCCCACCAGAGGTATTTCACGTACATCCTTTCATCCATTCCTTATAGTCAGATTTGGAGGGATTAAAGTTGAACCGTTCCCCTCCTTGTGAGAATCAATAGATAACTGACAATGTTTCCATCAAATTTATCGAGGTGCTCTTCTTCTTGTGTGCAGGAGGCTCTCAGGTAAAGCAGCTACATACACACATCCATACTACTTACTTTTCATGACAAAAAGGAAGATTTAATTCTGCAACAGATATGCAGACTGTCTACCCAACCCTAGCATCTTTTTGTTTAGTTTCAACAGGTGAAACAAAAAACAGATCTTTGAAAACACTGCTGGCTTCATTTCATTCGAAAGTTTTTCAGTTTGGATGGCCAGAGACAGCGGCTGTAGAAAATGATTATGTCCGCATTCGCTTCTGGTTCATATCGACCACAACCGATCTACCAGCTGTGCACAAAAAGCTCTTTTAACACGGCCATTGTCTCATGACAGAAATCTTGTTCCTGACTTGTCACCATTGTTGTTTCTTCTTTGTAGTAGGTTCTGAAACAACTCCAAAGGAGAGAATTGGCTTCCTGTTTCCACCGGCACACAAATCCCCTGTGTATCTGAATAGTCACGTGTATGTGTGTATATATATATGTTTTCAGGCACATTAGTAAGATATGAAATCCTCATCATCTGAATGTAGACTGTTTTTCATTGAGAATGTGGTTTTCAAATAAAGACATAGTTGTAGCATGGGTGTAGCTACAGCATCTCCTACTCAGACTCATTATCAAAAAAGATTAAGGGAGGTGATTTCCTATGTTGTCCAATCATGCAGTGCGGTTTAAAGCAACCATGCACTGCACATGAGATAAGTTAATATAAGATAATATAAGATAATTAAATATGTCATATTGCATAATAAACACTGTTTTCAAATGAAATAGTAATTGTCATTTGCACCTTTTCTTCAAACCGTAAAAGAGCACGACATTTATGGCACTTATGTCTCTGTGTTCACAGAGCAAAGGAGTCCAGGGAAAGCTTTCAGAGATATCTGAACTCCACTGCAATAACTACAAACCTAATGCAGCACAATGGCTGCCAAAAGCAATTTTCTGCTTCTCTTGACAACCTTAAGGAGTCTGCCTATTTGAGTATTTTGACATTTGAGTGAGACACAGCAAGAAGAAAACTAGACAGGGAATTCAAACGGGGATAAGTCTACATGTGCGTTTTCTTGTGTGTAAGACACATCATCCCTCTTTTCTACAGCTGACATTTCAGGCTATGTACTGCCTGACAATGTGTGCAATGACAGTGAGTCATTGCAAAGGCACTGAGCTTGTACAAGTTACTTCCATCAACATCACTGTGTGACATTGCTCGGCATCGCTCATTTGTTTTTGTTCTCCCTCCATTTCCTCTCTATCATTGTCTCAGTTTTACACTTTCTCCTCATGTATTAGAGCCTCCCCAACCCGCCCCACACCCTCCATAAATCCTGCCAGCTTTAAGTAGCTCTCTTCTTCACCCCTCTTCACCTCTCCCCTTGCTCCCCTTGCCTCTGGTGTGCTCGAGTTATCTGTCACGTAGTCCACGTCTCCCTATCTCGCTGCTGTTCAGTTGTCTTATGGCCCATTTGCTTTGGTATAAACAAAGCCTGGTTTAAATTTCAACAAATTATCAAGTAGCACTGCCACATCGCCATGTGATACATACCATGATAAGGAAGATAATATATCATACTAATCATGCTCAGATCATGATGTACAGCTTTGACCATTTTTGAAAAAGTTCGCATTTTTGGCCTGCTTTTATTTTGTGCCGTGTTGTTTTATTTGTTCTTTTGTTACAAAGTTTACTGGAAAAATATCACAAATAAATAATTAAATACAGGCTCTCTTATTTTTAGTCATTTTATTTTAAATGTGATAAGATGCCATGGTAACAGCTGTAACTGACCTGCAATTGACAGGGGCGAGTCTGTTGGCACAGCCTCAATAATGCACCTGGAACCCCGATCACTAAAAGTCTTTTCCATTGGGGAAAAATACTTGCCAACACTCTGAACATCTGGCCTTTTTCTGCTAGGGGAATAGATACAATCGACATTCAATCTCAGGTCAAATGACTGCAAAAGACTTTTATCGGCTCTGGCACCGATCGGCAGTCATGTACACTGAATGTAGTACTTTTTCCATTTACTACTTTATTTTGGCACAAGTCAAAGAGTCTGCACAGCTCTGCACTGTTTCCAGCGGGGTATTATGAGTTGCACCCTTCAGGTACCGATCTTAATTTTATCAGTTGCTGCCGAGTTTGAAAGAATGGCCGAAGTCAAAGATATCTAAGTAACCAACGTGAAATCATTAGTGTTCTCTATGGAGCTTCTCTTCTGTTGTGTGCAGCAGCACATTGGTGGTTTGCCACTCACTTGTGACATTAAACATGACTCACTGGAGGAAAAACTCCACTGGCAACGGGAAAGGAGTCAACTGCCTAAAACTGTGTTTTTTTTCTGATACACTGACAATATACTCTTTACCATAGTCAAGACTTAATTCTACCAAACATTTTTTCTGGTCATTAGCTTCTCAAGATTAGTAATCATGGTTAACGAGCTCTGAAACTAGATTGTTCAACAGGGTCAGAAGAAACGAAAATTACTGAAAAAATGTCAGTTTCTCTTACAATCTCATTTGTAAAAAGTGACATGTCAAAAGCTACTGTTCTTTTCCCATGCATGGTTGGTTGTGCTGGTAGAAACAGACAAGGCTGTCCAGTCACCTCCTCCCTAGGTAATGATGTGCTTTGCTCTGCTTTCGCCCCTGGAGACTCTTGGCTGAGTGAGCACATCCCCCTCACAGCCATCCATACCCCCCTTCCTTTAACACACACACAGATATGTCCACATGCTACACTCCTCTCTGTCTCCTCACCACTTCGTTTCTCTCCTTGTCCTCTTTTGCCCTCGTCTCCTCCATAAGCTGTGGGGCTGTGCTTACCAACTCCTTCGCCCTCATATGCTTTTTCTGTAGTTTCCTGAGACGCCTCTCTGCCACACTCATTTGCTTGCCTCGTCTGTTTCCTGAAAGGGAGGAACCTCAATTCAACAACTCTCTCAACATGTCTCTGTTTTTTTTGTCAGATTGCCAAATTGGCTATTGTTTTTAATCACTCACACTCTGCCAAATCCCATGAAGTAATTAAGGACTTTTAAATCCGGCAATTAACGTCAAGATTAGGGCTAACCGCTCATGCTCTGGGTTTTAGTGCAGATGCTGGATAAGCAAAAGCAGTTTCCTCCAAGTGGGGGGCTGCTGTGGGGGGCGAGGGGTGGGCGAAGAAGTGGAGATATAAATTGAGCAGCAGCATGTCTCTCTTATGTAATTCCATTATCCAAGACAATTTGCTTTAATGTGACAGTGGGAGAATCCAGGGATTATAATGACTCTATTCCATCATTGTAAAAGACACACACGCACAAACACACAATGCAATCATTTTCCAATAATTGTGCCATCTCAACACTTACAGAGCGAGAGGGAAAAAGAGAGAATAAGAGACATGCACTTTAACTTTTTTGAGCCACCTACTGAAGCAAGGCTTTAGGGCTAATATGGTTTTTATTTGATCCGTTTGTCAATCCCGCTTCTGATAGTCAAAATCTGGGGATTTGTGGGTTTCACATATAGTCTTAGTATAAAGCTATGTGCTAGATTAAAAAAAACTTGAGCATATTATGTGTGACATTTAAGTTCACCACAGTGTTCAAAGTGTTTCCCCTGAGATGTAGGTGATGGAGCAGTACAGGTGTGTGAAAATGATTCGCGTTTGCAAGTGCATCCTTTAGGGAGATTTCTATTTACTCTCGGGCTCTGAAGGCTTGATAAAGAGAGGAAATGTCACACATGTCTAGTGTGTTTAAATATTTAACAAAACATATATTACATACCAGCCAGCTAGTTGTCAAGTGTAGCCTTGTTTCCAACACCTATACGACCCACACCTCATACAGCTGTATGAGTTGTAATGGTTTCAGTTGCAAGTGCCTGCAGCAGTCTGAGCATCAAATAAAGTTTAGAACATAGAATTTATTTATGCAAGTGAGAGCACTGTATTTCGTGAACAAGTGAGATGAGAGACACCCATTTGATCTGTTTTATATAAAGCACAGATGGAAGCTACTTGAAAAGACTGACAACAGAACAGTGCACAGATAACAGCACAGCAGTCAAAGACTGAGGTACCCCAAGACTTCCTGTGAAGCCCGTCATCAATCAACTTTAGAGGGCTGCTAATGGTTTCTCCCTGAGCCCCGGGGCTGCCAGTGGTGCATACCAAACACCACCACAAAGCAAACTGATGTACAGAAACAGTGTCACGTTCGCACAGCGATCAGGTTTAGATGCCAGAGACATTTAAATATGATAGCATGCGCCTCGCAGGCGATGCAAATTTAGGCCTTTTTCTTTAATTACAAAAGAGGTAGCTACTGAATGCAGAGGCTGAACACTCGGGCTACTTGGATTTGTAGATTAGGAGCGAGGTCAGGTGCAAAAAGGAAAGTGCTTTCTTGTTGAAGAGTCAAGAGTGGCAGAGGCTAGATTTATCCCACTTGTGTATCATGTTACATCACTGAACTGGAGTGGGTCAACAGGTTTATTAGGCTGCGCTTGGCAAAGGGAGAGCAGGGCCTCTCTCCAAATGCTGATGCCATAGCTCTCGTTAATGCACATTCTTGCCTCCAATAGTGCAAACCCGAATGGTATGACCCACAGTTATGTAGCTCACCTACAGTCAGCAGGGAACAAAGTGTGATTCAAGTCTCACTGAGAGCAAACCATTATCTGTAAATCACCACAGATGATAATCAGCGCGTTTTCCCCATCAACCCCTATGGAACAGCTAGTGTCTCGTTGGCTGTTTCTACTTGGCATTAATATGTGTAAAGTGACCACTTTGCAGCTCTGTAATGCCCATTTACAAAAACCAATGCATTAACCGGCAGGAGGCAGCTATACACACTCGTGCATTGACAAAGCAATGCAGACTGGGTTTATTCCTTAGTTTGTTGCAGGCAAACCAAACTGCCCAAGTTACTCCTGCCTCTCAAGGTTTAACATATTTCTGCATGCATAGAGGACATCATTTCAGTAAGTGGTCTTTCATTATGAGCCGAGACACATTTGAGTTCACTTTGCTGAGCGTATGTGGATATATATGTCCCAGAACGCTTCAGTACCTGTGCATAGAGCCGTCTATCTAAGATGCATTGTAATGTCAGGTACAAACGGCAACAATTACCCAGAGCAGACCGTGACTGATTAATGTATCAAACTTGAGTGGACGGAAATATTCATCAGATATTAGATTTCACAAAATGCATCTAGAAACCACAAAACTGCCTTTAAGTGTGCCGCCTGCAACCCTGAGTTTCTGCTGTAAACAATTTGCAGCAGGAGACCGACCGCCAGAGGGAGAGAGGGGAAGAGAGAAATAAGAAATGATCTACCTCCCCTTAAAACCAAGTTAGATAGGCTGTATTTTTAGTTAAATATTGATAGTCACTCCAACCACACACACACCACCCACGTTACCCGAATGGCCATCAGGCAAATAATGGTGGCTCACCACACCACTGTGCAACCTGCTGTACCTACAGCATTTCCACAAAACACAGAGGTGTGACTGACTATGATTAAATCCAAAACTTCAATTACATCAGCATTCTTCTTGCTGCAGTCAGCTGCGACAGCCAATACTGGCTGACCTTTGTCCCTGGAGGACACAGGACAAAAACAGAAGCATTAAACAAGTGAGGGAGAAGTGTGTGCTTCCACTAACTTCCACTATGCACAACAAGCTATTTCAAACATGTCTTAAAAATACTCATGCAAAACTGACTGCACAAATCTACACCTAAACTGATTTACCCTACAGAAAAGTAGAATTGTGGCTTTAATGTAGGGATGAGGATGTGTTTTGACTGCAATCGGCACTGAGGAACTCTAATTAGTGAACTCTCACGTCCACATGCATTAAAAGCACATTCAAAGCAGAGCATCAGACAAAAGCGGCAAGACAAACCAACCACACATAGCGCCATAAGTGTGAATCATTTGGCTAAGAGCATGTTGCTTTGTCCCGTGCTTTGCTGGAACACATCACACAGTGAGGAAAAGACAGCTAATTAGTACTCATTAGAATAAGAGGGAGCCCCACAACTATACAATTGCATTAATCAAAGGTTAACTATTCAGATCAAACAGCGTCATGTAGCAAACACTCCAGTGATGTCATATGCTCCCATTTAACAAACAAAGGCAACTGGGCTGTTGCCAATGCACAGTGGCAGGATGGCTGCGACATGCTTGTCTCTGCTTCCTGCTTTCGCTTAGCATGCTCACACTGCATCATCAACTATGGTCTTGAGCTGCACACTGCTGGGAAAAGCTTATAGGGGGAGGGGAGTCAGACAATTAGGATTCAGCTCAACCTTTGGGACTCTCAGTAAACCAGCGTCGAGTGTGTTCCCCACATTTTTGCGGTGCACCAGGGGTGTCAGCTGAGCCACTCATTGTAAAACCACAGCTGGAAAGGTTAGAGTGCAGGGGAGCTATCGACAAACCCACAACTGACTCATCTGTTTCCCCATGTCTTCATGCAACTGGTGACATGAGCAAACACACTCACACAACTTATCATCAAAAACATTCCCTGCAACAGGAGGAGGCGTCAGTACACAAACAGACTGAGGGAATCCCATCATGATATTCAGGTTATACAACTATGTGACCTCAGTTTCCCATAAGCTGCTGATTTCAGTTGACGTCACATAATGTATTTTGAGTTCAGACAAGGGGAAATGCCACAAGCATACAAGCCTGTTACAATAAATGGTGATATGATTAATCTTGAGATTTCTGGAAACAAACAGGAGTTAGCTTTCTCGTTAGGAAACAAAGCATGTTTGTCAGTTTTGAGAATAATTAATCATAGCCAAGTGCCACTTGTATTTGAAGAATGGAAATTTGACTTGCTGAACTGGAAAAGCATGCAAAATCTCATTTTAACACTATATGGGTTACCATCAGCCTGTTTTTATGCATAGAAAAACACCAGCAACTAAATAAATCGTCACAGCATAAAAGTTTTTGCACTTGAGGGAGGCAACATCAATAAATGATGAGTGTCAATAAGTGCAATAGAAACGGATGATGTACGGGATCACACTTAAATGTCATTCCAGCTTCCACATGTCCTTGCACCGGAAAAATTGTGGAGGCGAGGGGAAGCTTGTGTGGACTGATAAAGAAACATTCTTCTACATAATGCAAATATTACAACAGCAACAGATAGGAAACAGCAACGAAACATTTTAGTAATGTATTCATCTTGCTTGGTGCCCTTTACTCATGGCATCAAGGTGCACAGCAGTAAGGTGGAATAACACAGAGCATTTTATTTTTAATAATATTTTTGGGCAAATTCCATTAAATTCGCAATATATTTCAAAAGGTAACCAGATCACATCATGTTGGACATGAAACTCCAGCACACGGGAAACGTCTGATGGACAAAGAAATGCACATCTGGAGTTGGTGTTTCTAATCCTACTTACAACCACTTTTCTCTAACCAGAGAAATACAATCTTTCCTTTACTGTAGAGCAGTTCAGAGCACCATAAATCTTACATGTCACACCAAAAATAAAACCCCTCTGTACAATACTACAGCTCGCTGAAATGCCCATAGATGCATTCACCTTGTTTCACTCCAAGAAAAAAAGAAAAAAGAAACAGCAGCAGCCCTTTCACTCTGTGGACGCATCATGAAGTACAGTCCTCCTTCCCCACCTCACCCACCCAAACCTCTGGCGAGTGAGGTAGCCAGGCAGCCTACCTAGACGAAAGCACGAATAAAAAGCAACAGCAATGTTCAGCTTTTAAATCGCATTTAAGGAGAAAAACTGAGGATAATCCCAAACAACGGCGGGAAGACGGTTCGCGGGATTGTCCATCAACAAGTCCCTCGGCTCGCTTGCAGACAAATAAGCTGTCAATCAAAGTTGTCAGTCCCATAAATTGCGATGCAATGCTGCAGCAGCAGCAGCAGCCACAAGAGCAGCGGAGAGACGAGACGATCAGACTGGAGGGGAGAGAGAGAGAGAGGAAAAGAGCGAGCTACGTTACCTTGTGGATGTGCCCTTCCTCACATCGCAGATGCTGCATTTAAAAGCCTCGGCGGTGTTCCTGAAGGTGCACACGCTACAGTCCCAGTATCCGTCGTCTGCGCTCTGTTTGGCTTGTCTTTTTGGCCTTAATACACACAAAAAAATGACACAAACGTTGTAAGGTCAAGTTAGTTGACGGAATACCCGCACAACATTTTATTTTCACGAATTAACAAGAACGGGGGGGTTTCGGGCGAACGTAACCTGTTGTGTAATAAACGAGCTCCTCTGTGGGCAAGCACGGAGGGTGGAGGGGTTGTCATTAAAATTAGGTTCGAGTCCCGGTGAGTTAAGCCCTGTTGGTGTATGAATCCCCTCAGACTGTCCACACCGTCCGACTGTATCGCCAGCTAGGCTAGCAGGCAGGCAGGCAGGCATTGCTAAAAAAAAAATTCGGCATCGAAGCTTAGCATATCGGCTAACAAAACGAATATCAAACCGTGTCAATTTCGACATTGACCCTCCAAAAGGCTTCGCTGAGACGGAAGCGCGTTTCAGGGAATGCCAGGCGTCTCCTCTGAAAAAATTCCCTTTGTCTGTTAAGTGACTGGGGTTTGTTGGGAGCGAGAAGCCGCCATAGTGACTGCACTATTCTAGCTAGCTGTGGCATACCAAGTGAAAAAGGGGGAGAAGCGATCCCCGTGTGAGAGAAACGCATCCGAATATCGAGCCCAACACGCACAAAACGGGCCGAAATCGACAGCAGACGGTCGCTTTACCTGGTAGGGCTCTTTTTGTCGCCCATGGTGAAGAGTAGTCCTCGGGAATAAGAAGAAAAAGGGGCCTCCTTTAATTGTCAGTGAGTGTTGTAGGATCCAGATAGAGCCGCTGCTGAAGCTGTTGGCAGACAGGCTCCACTCAGCGCTGGCTCGAGGCACGGCACAGCGACTGGACCACGTGAGTCCCACCTGGCCAATCAGAGCGCGAGTGGGTTTAAAAGTCTGGATGGTTATTTAGTGGCTTTTTTTTTAATAAGTACTGGAGTTTTTCTTTTTGACAGACAGCCCCTCAACATACGTTCATATGATACCAAGCAAAACGGTTCAATCAACAAGCTCACAGGTGGAATTACAAGACTGAAAACATATCTGCAACTTGTATCTAAAAATGACAGGTGCACATCTTCTTCATGGTAAATAAGGCATCGTATTATTACATTATTCTAAACTATATATACTGCTGTTTGGGGATTTTCTTAAAGAAATTACCTCATCAACATGCAGTGAACGAATGACCTCACTATCCAAATGTTCCACACATCATGCTGAGGTGATTTCAATAGATATGATGAATCATGACAAGATTCATCAAAGTAATAATTCTCCTGAATTACATCATTGAAACAAATGAAGACAAACATCTGGGGGAAATCCAAATTAGCAATATGCAAAAAAAAAAAAATCAAGAAGTTCACATGAAATAAAGATCAACAAAAATGAATGCCAACTGGAAGGAAAGCAATAGTGAAAGTATAATTATATAAATAATATTAAATAATCACTGTGTTACAGACATGGACAGGCTGCATCATTTTCTCCTTGTGTTCATCGAGTTATTCTCAGACAATCAGGCTGGGATTTTAATGTCTCAGACTTTTATTTTTGAAGGAATGGTGCACATCATTTGCTCCCACTCCACAAAGGGAAGGTTACATTCCACAAGTTTAAATGTGTCCTGCAGGAGGCTGAAAAACACATTATTCATCAGAAATAGTAATTTCCAACAAAATCAACTCATTACAAAAAAAACAAGCCGCTTTTCCTGTTTCCTCCTCTCTGGAGTATTGGGTTCAGCAGCGACGACACAGTGTTTGTGGATTTGTGTGTCCTGCACTGTTTTCTAAAATAAACAGTGTCCCAATTAATTCAAGATTCAAATGAGAAACACAAAAGAATCAAAATTTAATTCACTCAAGCATTTGCAGAAGAAACCTTTAATCGCCCCACCCACCCCCCATTTTTCCCCCTGGGCTCTGACAGACTCCGTTGTGGTGGAATGTGTTGGAGCGAAAAAGTGCACCTCTTGTGCACCTCCGCTCTGCCCAGGACAAGGCTCTCTGTGGGGGAGACCAAGCGTGAATCATGTTGGCTCATTAGCTGCTCTCCACGGCTCCAGGTCCTATTGTCTATCCCTCGCTCTCTCTGTTCGGAGTGAATATCCGTGCCTCCACATAAGTCTGCCCTCCGCCCAATGATTACCTCTGCTTAGCTCATAGCATGCTGCTCTAATTGAGCCTCATCACGGTGGCCTACTGACAACTACAGTTCAGTCAAAACAACATTAAGTCCTGCCTCACTGGTTCTGCGATGGGTTCCTGGGAAAGCTGTGCTTTTTTTTTTTGGTTTGTTTTAATTTGCAAGTTATAGCATGGAGTGCATTGATATTCACGGGTAGGATGAGTTCTTGCATTCATTTCAGAAAAATGACAATGGTCTGGTTGATCTATTGATACAATATGGATGAAGATCACATTAAAGGAGGCATTTACTGAGGTGCACTTGTGGAGCTGATTCTTCTTCTCTCTCTCTCTCTCAGCAACGACACCCTTGAGCAAGGCGCTTACATTTACTGGCAAACGATCTCACAAGACAAACAGTTAGGCCTCATTCATTATTTATGAGAGGTGAGTAGCTGAGCTGGAACAGCACGACATGACAGTGGAGAAACATTAGGGCGGAAAAACTACTTTGAAGACGCTTTATGATGCAAAGGCGGGCGACACTAGTGCCAATCACATTGGTGCAAAAAAAAAAATTCCAATAGATTCAAGGAAAGTGAGTCGCTGTCACACTGTTGTTTACCTACAACAGTAAACTGTTTAGACTCGGTCTGACTGCTTATACTGCATTTTGTCAGACGCATGTAGCAGCCCTGAACTGCAGTAACTCCAGAGGGGCTGTTCAGTGTCTGACAGCAGAAGATTGAAGCCGCACTGCTTCCAGGCATGAAGGTGTAAAAAACTGAGTAATGTCTTAACATTTGGACTAATCACACATTTGCCCTGAGCAGCAGCCAGTATTCCCAACAAACATCATCACCACCAAGGTGTGACAGAATACACACACGAGCCAGTGTCGATGATGTCCGCGGTGACACCACAGGAAGCAGCGTGAGCTCTTCATGTGAAGAAAGAGTAAAATGTGGGATATGTGTCACGCTGGCCCTTTTAATACTGAGATCCTATTGTATTGCGATTATTAAGACTTCTTGATATTTTGTCGCGTTCCAAGAGACATGACGTGTCTGCTTCTGTCTTTTTTAAACAGCCCTCGATTCACTGGTGACACAAAGACACACAAATGATGCTCCTCCATTCTACGTTTGTACTTTTTTTTGTACAGACAGACAAGGTGCAATAAAGGAACAACATTCCTGTTTGGAAAATTGGCAAATGACTGCACACATCAATAGGCCCTTTTGTGCAGAGCTCATGTTGCATTGAAGATACCTCAATAACTTTGCTTAGTGAACTTACTCTCACCATCTACGAGTTCATAGAGGTCTGCATGACAAATGTGCATGAGCACCTCCACATTTTGTGACCACAGACTGCACGCGCTGATGGTGGTCGTGGTGCATACCCATCACTTAAAGACCACAAGGACAGACACATGTGGCCAAGAACTGGGATGCCATGTAATACCCTCTTCCCTCAAAAACACATGAATGCCGGTAAAGTAAAGCCCAAATCAACATGTTCATATCTTTGTCTGCTCTATTTTTCTTAACAAAGCCATAGGCAGTAATGTTTGCAGTGATAGTTACTTTTTAAAACTTGGGGCAGAACTCAATATCATTTATTTAATCAATCGAATCATCCAAACAATTGAGTTAAAGAGAGACTGGAGTAAAACATGCAAAAATAGTAGCTACCGTAGCATTATTACTGAGGGCTATGGTGTTCTGTTTTTCTCCCAGAGACTCGTTTTTTTTCTCCCATGTCCATGACATCATAGTTTGCACAAGGGTTATGCAGTAATGAAAAAGAAACTCTCAGGTATAGCTGCTTTTTTGTATGAAATTGGCTAGACTGACGCAGACCCTCATTTTTGTATGAATGGAACCACTGGAATGGTGCCTTTGATACAGCTACTGTACGTGACAACACTGTTCCCACCTTTTATACAGAACGACTGGCACAATGCTGCCGTCGTACATGGGCTACAGCTGCAATATAAACTGATGTGAATGTCAAAAATGTCCAGGAGGTGAGGGCCTGTGAAGCCATGCAACCATCAGACAAGCAGTTCTGACGAAGCTCGCTGGCGGCTTAAGGGCCTGAATTTACTGTATCAGAACCAGATGTTACAAAATGTTGTCCAACCACATCAAAAAAAAATCATGTGTTTATAGTTCTAATAGGCCACACAGCATACGTTTTCTGACACTCCTGGAAAGCATTCATGGTGTTGCACTTGGTAATGTCAGAAATAGTTGTGTAAAGATTGAAAAATGAGAGTTTGGGAAAGAACTATCGCTGGCTCCTTTCTCCTCTCTGCACAGCTGGTCAGCCATGGTCATTTCTTTTTTTTTTAGTTTTTCACATATAATTAACTGTAACCACAATCTTTTGTTGCCTCACATAACTACACATAAAATGTGGTGTATTTCTGATAACCATGTTGTAATTTCCCAAAGCCACATTTACGCTTTGCTCAGGACAAACTGCATCACTGTAAAACAAAAACAAAAAGAAGAAAGTATTTTAGCCGGTCTGAACAGCCTTACTCAAAGACTTAAAAACTTGCTGTCATGGCAACGGGTAAGACACCATACCACGTTTAACTGGCAATTGACTCTTGAGAACGATCTTTCCCTAAAGGCACATTTCTGCTCACATTTTCCGAGCGTTGCTTTCATTTGCACAAGTTAAATCAACAAAGGTATTTGTATTCAAACCATTCTTGCTCTCTCATTTGCATACACCTGCCCATCGACTGTGGGGAGTGAATGGACTCAAGTAGGCTTGTAGAGTTGTTGCAGAAAGCAGGAATTAAAGTCCTTATACTTGTATCAGTGTGCACTGACCTTGGCATATTCAAACTGACAGAATTAACTAGTCAGTTCCATCAAATCAAGCATCATCAAATCCCCATGATTGATGACTCTGTTGTAAACTTAATCAGCATGACAAACACAAATTACATTTCCATGGAGACTTAATTAAGCTTGAGCAATTAAAGGAAAGAGATAGAATATTACACGACCTGCTCGACATCTTAAACACAAACTTTCTTGCTTAAGGTATTTCAGTTGGCATGGACTATCCAACAAACTCCTCTGCAGTTTCACCAGAGGAACCCACTGTGTAATTTCAATATGGCACTGAATCATTCATGTGGGCACACAAAAAGATGCTGTGCCACGTACACGCCTGGTGAGCTCAACCACCAGGAAAGGAAAAGAAGTAAAGAAATCAGCTCCTCAGAATCTCTGTCTGGGCCATTTCACTCTGTTTACTTTCCCCCCCGAAAACATAGGAAAGTGAGGAGAGGAGATATGGTGGAGAGGGCAAGGTAGAAGTGGGAGAATAGGCTGCTAAAAAGGCAGTGAGACAGCAGATTGAGGACATACCCTCTCTCTGCCTTTCGCTCTTTCTGGCACTGATCCATTAGGCACGGGGGAGAAAAGTGACTTATGATTAATCATCTCTCACAGAATTTGCACATAAAATTCCCCGATCAATACGCCTCTCGCATGCCAGGGGAGAAAACACAGAGGTTATAAACAAGGTTTTAAATTATTTAAAGCCTTCTTTTGTGCTTCGTTTGCTTGCTTCAGTCCCGATCTTTGTTTGACTTTTGTTCAGAATAAGTCCCCAGAGGTTTCTTCCCTCTACTAATTACACGCTTTATTTTTTTTTCCCTCCACAGTGAAGTTGCCTTTGTCATCTCAGACTCATCTTTCAGCGGCGTCGTGACGACACCCGCGCTACTGCTGCATCTGTTCTAGTTCCACTATATTATCATGATTAGACTTACATTTGACCTTCCACATGCAGATGATGCCCGCAAGAGTCTGCCTATTCTTCTCCGCACCTCACCACGTGACCTGCCGTCTGCTTTCCAATAGTGCTCCCGCAGTGTTAAACAAATTTGCTCTTTTAACAGGCACATAACAGCCCTCCAACCGCTCTCGCACTCTTCACACTCATGTTTGCTTTTCAACTTAAGCCTTCGTAGATTTCCAGGGGAAAAAAAACACAAAGTACAAGCACCTCTCAAACAACTTAGAGATACGTGTGGTGAGGATGTACGTAATAGAGACCATATTCCCAATGTTCAAAAAAAACCATTTAGTTTTTATTGGCTTCAGCTGCAATCAGCATAGTCCTAGTCTTCTGGGATGCCAGTTGAAGCTAAATAGGAATTAACTATATTTTGAATAGCCACCAGAGTTCACTTCACTTTTACTATCAGTTAACATTTTCTCAATTGCTAGTTTTGGATCTTGATGTTGATTTTGTGAATGATGTTCCTGTTTAGAGGAGAATAGACGATGAATTGTGGCACACATTAGTGGAAACCAGTGTGATTGACAGTTGGCACCAGCTCCAATAACTGCCTTGCAGGTTGCACGTGACACCTGTGAACTACCATTTGCAAAACCTCAACAGGGAGTTGGCCAAATCTCAAAACTCAGCTTCAAAAGCCATGTGTCCGTCGTGGTACAGTAGTTTAGAATGGTTACGCCCTCAATCGGGCTTGCATTTCAACTGAGAAACAGTACCTTTACTTGGTAGGCAGGGTTCCGGCAGAGCCCGATGGCCGTGTCAGTGAGATACATAGCGTGACATTGTACCAGTGCGCCGACAATGAACACCGACACTGAACGCAACAGAACAGACAGCAAGGAGGACATCCAACACTGTGGTCGTTGGGGCCGGTTATTACAGAACTATTCCTAATTGAAACTCAAAAAAATACATACCGAACTGTTCCACTTGTTGGAAACACGCCAAAAAGAGTAGTTTAGATTCTTATAGCTGAGAGAACAAATGACCTGGGTGAACATGCACATTTCTTCATTGTCTTCTTCATTTTTGGCAGCAATTTCCATTCCGACATAATTTCAGGTGCAACAGCAAGACACACATTCATCTTCTGGCAGTTGGAGAAACTTCCTCTTTACAACTTGGGGACAGTGCTTCAGAGCTCAAATGAGGGATCAAACTAAAATCTATAAAATAGTAGCAACTGTAAAATTGTCGCTAAGCGACATCGCATTGGTGTTTTCTTCTTCTTTTGAATAGTTCACTATGCTGCGCATTCTAAGATGTCACAATTCATGTAAGGCTGACGCAAGAGCGAGCATGGGAATGGTGTTTGTCTCCTTCTTTTAGCAGGTTCACACAAGTTAAAAGAAATCACAGGTATACTTACTTATTGTAGTGTCTTGAGATTTTCACTGCAGAGCCAAAATTCTGACACGAGGACACATGATGATTATACGCTTATTAAACAAAAAAACAAAAACAAAAAAACACAATTTCAGTCCTTTTTATTCACTCAAACACCCTCCATTTCTCATGCAGTGAATACCCATGCACGCATTCCAACACACACTCACAGCCTCACAGCCTTCTTCATTTCCATGTCCATGGCGGTGCTGAATGGCTGTATAGTCTGTGCCCACTCTTGTATGTCTGTGGATGATTGTGCGTGAATGTGATTGTCCAGTGATGGAGACCCGGCGGAGCTGAGTGGGATGTGTGGAAGTGTCCAGGGGTTGGGGGTTGGGGGGGTGGATTTTGAAAAAGAGGGGAGGGCGGTTGAGGACACTGTTTCCTCCACCAGTGGAATGTCTTCATGCGTGTTCCTGTTTGGAGAGGCTGCTCACGGCTTGCAGAAATTGGCAGGAAACTGCATGCTTCTAACACTGGGGCCGATAAGATGGAGGGGGAGGAGAAGGGGGAGGGCGGGAGGAGAAGAAATAGGGTTGTGTGGTTAGAGGGGAGGAAGGGAAGGGTGCTTTAGCAAACCTTCAGGAAGGTAGATTATCCCATGAAATGCTGGCAGAGCTTCAGGCCTTTGTGCAAAAATGAGTGTGTGTATGTGTGTGTGTACGTGTGTGTGTGTGTGTGTGTGTTGAGGAGAGAGTGTGTGACAATAAAAAAAAAAAAAGCAGCTCCTTCAGCTCACTCAGCAGTGGAGAGTTTCAATGAATCCGGGGCAGACTCAACAAAGAGCTGCTGAACAAAAGGCCTGCAAGCTGAGAATGTGCAGCCTGGAGGCACGGCCCAATCACACGCTTTGTTAACTCTCAAATATAACACGGAATAAAGACTAAGACAATCACGCCTCACTTGTCAGTTGCGTGCCTGTTGATTACAAATCTGACAGCGCGACACCTCAGACTCATCAACAGGCGTCATGTGCGACTCCCGCTGCAGCGGTAACACGCCAAGTCGTCTTTGAAGGTCAACTGTTTGGGGTTGTTGTTCGTTGTGTCTTCATCCTCAGAAGACCACAAAGCTGTTTAAAGGTCCAACATAAACCAATGTACATCTCAAGATATGATCGTGGTGTGTTATCCCAGTTGACATCTGTAATGCATCATTACCTTATTCTAGATTTAATCATCCATTATTTCTTCTCAAATTTTCTTTCCATATCCTCCAAACGCCACTTCATTGGGTACACAAGTTCAACTAGTTGCAAATATTTAATTTGCCAATCACTTGGCAGCAACTCATGGAGCATGTAGCCATGGTCAAGACGACCTGCTGATGTTCAAATTCGCCTCAGAAAAGGTAATTTAAATGACTTGGCGTCGATGTCGGTCGGAGTATTTCAGAAACTGCTGATCTTGTACATGCACGATCACCTCTAGGGTTTACAGAAAATGGTCTGAAAAATGCCAGAGGTCAGAGGGATAATAGAAAGGCAGCATTAACTCAAAAAACAAGACACCAGCAGATATGAACAATCCTGTCATCACAAGCTGTTATCTATGTTTCTGAAGTCTCCAAGTTCAGGATGTCCTGTATACGATATGCACGTTCACAAGTTCCACTCAAGCACAGCCATAGTCACAGCAAGTGATGTGCCACTCTGCAGTGCCCGGAAAGAAGTTTAAAGCATCCAGCCGAAGGCAATTTTAACTTTTAACTTTTAAGATGTGCTGTTGTGCAAACGTTTTTTTTTCTTTTTTGCAAAGCAAAATATGATCAAGGAAAGACTGAATTATTTTTAACAAATTAACGTCTGTTTTGTGCTCACCTGAAACATTTCCGTGACTGTTGCTTAGCAATGACATGCTTCCATCACTTAGTAGAATTCTTTCATCATCATAATACTGAGGTAAAAGCAACAACATAAATCAAAATTGAAGTAAACTTCATCATTACATCATTGTCACGCAGTAGTTTTCCATATGGTATTTGGAAAAACCGTACAGATAGCATTTGTGTCAAAGCTTCAATGCTTTCAGCCAAACTTTCTACACGGCTCAAGCTCCCCTGCTAATTTTGGACACAGTATTACATTTGCCCGACTTCCCAAAAGACACATTTAATTACATAGTTTCAGCATTTTAGCCCATCATTGTGTTTTTCTTTACGCAAAGCTTTATTGCAATGGCTCGAATAGGATACGGAGCCTAATGTTCATAATAGTGGCGCCTAAAGAGGCGTGACAAATAAGATTGGATAAAAGAGTCGTCATGGGTCACCAGTTTCCACTGCACAATGTCGCTTTTAGGAAGGTGGACGGAGCAAGTGAAATGGCAAAGAACACGCAGTTCACTCTCATTCTCTTCTTGAATGTTTTTTGTTTTTTTTTTCCTTTCAAAAATGACGACTGCATGTGCAGAGTCCCACATGCCAAGGCCACAGTCTATAGTAATTCCCACAAGTGCACACACACATACACTCACACAGTCCAAGAGATTATAAATCACAGGCACTTGGGAGAGGGTTTCAGCTGACTATGGCTGGGGTTTATGGTTTTCTCTGACTGAATCCAGCTGTTTGGAGATGCACAATGCTCGGCGAGGTGCAGTCAATTTGGCAGATTAGTGTATTGACAGATTGTGCGCCATCCGTCCAGCAATCAATACGTTTTATTTTAATCCCTTCAAATGTTTACTCAGAGACAGAGAACCTCTCTTTTCCCAGGCTCGACCTATTGTACAGTCTGTGCTCTCCTATTACACACACACCTCCATCTTTTCTCTGCTGCATGGAATGACTTTTCGGCCATCCACACACAAGCAACACTCCCTTGCTCTCAAAGTGCAATGAGATATGCCCCTACACCTCCTCAAGTAGGGCAGCCAAATTGAGCAATCAGACAACACATCCATCACTATCCTGTGGGGTGGAGTAAATGACCTTGATGCAGTCTTCACACTCAATTTCAGATACCCTTGGGCTCCATTACGGGGCAGATTTTTAGCGGCGAGACGGTGGCCGACCTTCGCGTTTGATTCTTACGACGCGAGATGTGATAAGTGATGTGATCCAGCGCGGAGAAAGAGAGTAAACTGGGAGGTGATGATATGAAGAGCAGTGAGTCAGCAGGTGATGAAAGCAAGGCAGGAAAATTAAGATGGAGTGAGAAGGCGCTAAAGGAGATGAGAAGAGGAGATGGTTGAAAGTCGTTGGAGGAGTGAACAGGTACAAGATGGAAGAGGATGAATTGCCTTTCAAGGACTTTCTGAGGACCCTTTGATATGCTCTCCGTCTTCTCTATGAAGAAGAAGTATGTGCTTCCCCCTCCCCCTAACTCTCTCCACTCACTGGTGAGAGAGAAAACAAAGTGTATACAGAGATGAGCATTAACAAATACGTTTGAAAAACAACAGCACATACTCACTTTTGTGAAAGACAAATCTATTATGACAGAACAACAACAAAAAAAACTAAGTGAGCGCCCGTTGAGGTTTGATGTAAAGTGATTCTGACAGTTTTTTTTTTTATTTAAAGTTTCACTTTTTCCCCTTAATTGACTATATTTGTTCTTCCTTCCTCTCTTTCCACTCGGGTGGATTGAGCTACTTCAGCGCTGCAGCAGTGCTAAATAGCAGCAGCAGCGATGCTCGCCGCTCCCACGGGAGTTCATTTGAGAGACACCACCTGCAGGTTTGAGTGGCATCATTAACAAAGGTCAGATGTGCTCACTGTGAAATTATACACACATGAAATTCTCATTGACTTGTTAATACACCTGCTTTCCTTGCCCAGGGTGACAGTTTGCCCTTTGCCGTACACGAGGGGCAGAGTTAGACACGAGTTAGACACGAGCGCACCACGTGTTGGAGGCGCCATGCGTTTGATTTAATTAGAAATGCCGCTGCATTGATAACACTTTACACTAGAGTCAAACAAGCGTGCAAATTAAATCAACATCATTAACGAACCGCGTGATAAAACAAATCAATATTGCGTTATCCAGTGTGTACAGTGAGTGGATTGCAGCACCTTAATCCTCCCCTCCTGAGGCTGCACATCCCTTATCCCTTAAGGATTTCAAGACTTGAGACAATATTTTTGCTTTGGAATTTACATCATAACACAATTTTACAGTGTTTTTTTTTTTCTTTCTGTGCTGGGAACCAGCTTAAGACACGGCAAGGACGCAAGGAAAAACTGATTTTAACCACTTAATAAAAGGCTCACCAAATAAAATCTACACCTGCTGAAGTCTACGATGTCTTAAGGATATCTTTTCCACATTATCACACCATTAGACAGCCTTTTCCACTGGAAACTGAAGTAAGTTAAAGCAGAACAAAGATATTTCAAACACCTAAATCACAAAATGAACTTGCTGATGGAGGCAGCACTGAATCAACAACTCCTGTTTGCTGCAATGTAGAATTGCAGATTTTCCTCTATAAACTTTGGTGGTATGGAGTCAGCAGTTGACAACATGACAGTTTCCAACAACCACAAAAAAAAAGGTGTATAAAATGAGGAACATGTTTTTAAGATAGCATAGACTGAAGCAGACACGGATTTTATCGGGTGAAAGACTGTCTGTGTTTCAAAGTGTCCCCTCGCCCGTTCCAACAGGAATCCAGTCAGAGAAACACACCAATAAACCATCACGCAGTCATCTAGATATCACCCGCATGTCGCATATCAGCAGACAGGTGGAAGCACTTCCAGATAAATCTTATATCTCTCATCTCCCTAATGGCCCCACATAGCATGAACAATTTGTGGTCATAACATTGCGAGATGGGCTGTCATGTGAGGAGAAACACACCATTAAGAGTCAAGCAGCTGTGTCAGATCAGAGTTTTACACAGCCCGCTGCTTTGTCATGTCAGAGAAGGTTGCAGCTTGTCCTTGTCCACTGAAGCGAGTGTTTGCACAGTGGAAACAAGCCCAAGGCTGGTTATCTGCGCGGCACTCACCCATGTAACTGCAACATTTAAAAATACTACAACAGCGCTTCCACTTTGCTGCCATGTGTGTAAATGTTAGGTGTTCGGTCTCACGTGGCTGGGATGTAATCATGGAAACAAAGCAGAGCTGTGTGACAAAGCTGGTGTTGTGCACAGGAAAACATGACATCCTGCATGAGACTGAGAGAAAATTGTCGCGAGGGAGAAAAACAGCCTAATTAGAACATGTCACCACACATCATAACAAGGTAGCTGCTGTGGGAGAACATTTGTTTTACTGTTTTAGATGCAAGATCAAACTAATGCGAAAATGTGTAATGTTTTTATTTATTATTAGCAGTCTCTGCATTTGAAATTACTGTTGGAGGCAGCAGTGGTAGTAGTTTTCAAATCTGACTTGGTTTTTTAAAAACATGGGAGACCGAAGACACAACGGACTTTGTAACCGATTTTCAATGTTTTCATCCTGAGAAAGCACAGACTAGACGATCCAGTCAAGACGCAGGACCACACACTTGGTGTTCAATCAAAAAACATTTCAGGGAGGAGATTCCAGGGATTTGGGGTCTCACAGAAACTTGCATGACTTAACGTGACTTCAGAATATAAACAGACATGGAGGCGGACTGTCGGCGTTGTCAGTTAATAGCTGTGAATGAAGCCAAGGCTGAGAAGTCAACTCGCTCTCATTGGTTATTGCAGGGTTCT
The DNA here is from genome assembly GCF_963457635.1 of Microchirus variegatus. Lineage (NCBI taxonomy): Eukaryota > Metazoa > Chordata > Actinopteri > Pleuronectiformes > Soleidae > Microchirus > Microchirus variegatus. Next base: position 17,039,387 of record NC_139808.1, read on the forward strand.
GCTCACGCACCAATCAGTTCTTAAATTTTCTAGGGGTAATTTGACCGGATAATCTGTTCAAATCAGCCTAAAATCGGAAGACACCCATGATTGTTGGAAGGACCAGATCGGGACCAAAATCTGGCCAGTTATTCTCTAGTGTGGGACAGGCTTAAATTGAGAATGAGTGGTTTTACAAACTTCAGTTTCCAGGCAGAAAATGTTGTCATATACCTGAAAAAGTGGCGATCATGTTCGTGTATTGCAGGCTTAAGTGGGCCTCGTTCCTATTAGTGTGAGTGTTTTGTTCAGTAGCCAGAATTTTACTTTGTGTTCCAACTGTCAGTGAGAGTGAGCGTTCCTGTCCCAGGCTGGTCCTCAGTGATGGTGGGACCATAAAACGGCACCTCAATAAACCTGAACTATCCTTTTTAATGCATCATCATGGATGATATATTGTAAAAGCAATCAGCACATTTTACTCATCAAATTTTATTTCCACTAAGTTCATATTTTGATGTGAATATCACAGTCTATATTGAATAATGGTCTTAGAAAAGTGAATATCAATAAAATGCTTCCTATTCAAATTATGAATTGACATTTTTACTGACTCAAAGCAGTGTGATGCTTTGTCAGGAGCAGAGGATGTCCAACATTGTTGTGTTATCCTCTCGAGGATCAAAGTCCTGACAGTCTATGCATGCTAATATTTCAAGTTTCAGTATTCAGCATTACTCCAATTGTAGAATTTGCAAGTATGCCCCATGTATTAAAACATAAACATTTCCACATCTGCAGTAGGTACTAAATAAACACAATAAAAGCATCAAAGTGCTCAATCTATTGATAAATAGACAAGGTTTCTGTAATTGACACTGTTTTACTGCCAATATTAAACTGAAATATGCTATATCTGATCTGTCAGCTCTTATAGGTGAGCGTGTTTGTGTGTGGAAACTCACAGTGTGGAGATAAAATGAACTGCCTGGAGTTGGAGCTCTAACAAAAAAAAAAGGATAATAAAAAAAAAAGTGACGGTTTTATCTCTGCAGCTGCTGCCCAGGCAAAAACATATTTTAGCTATAATTCCCCCACACGTTGCAGCAATGGTTGAGCCTCTCTCTCCCAGTCAATCCATTTCAAGATCCTACTCAGGATGACTGCTCCATCTCCTTCTCCTAGTAATCCACTTAATCCACCAACGATTATCCTAACTGCCCGTATCACCCGCCCACCTGATGCCCCCCAGGGAGTATCAGATTCAGTGAGTGGACCAGTTCACCCGCAGGGTCGTTCAGCCGAGGAGAATGAGCTGAAAGCTCTGAGCCTCTCGACTGAAAGTAAAGCCCCATTAGCACCCGCTATTAGCATCATCTGCAGTGAGATCCAATCACAAGTGGACACATTGGATTTGTCTGTTCACACCTGGCATTAACATGCATCCTGGATCATGTTACCACTTGTAATCGGATCCCACTCTGCTGCGCTGTATGCCAACACAAATGGATGTCCTGTCTGTTCATAAGAACAAAATGTCTGATGCCTTACTTCAACTAAAAAAACATTGGTTTGATCAGATATATGACAAGTGGGAATATATAACATCAGCAGTCACTCCCAGGTAAAATGACTCTGCTTCATAATGTGCAGTGGTGTAAATGCCTGCATCGTTTTCCTGCAAAATGTTACTGCACGCATTCCTTATGCATGAATGTTTGTGGCAAACTTACATACTTTTTAATCAACAAATTGGGACATAACTCAATAAAACATACTTCCAGTTCTCTATGAAATGTCCGAGGACAATACATGAGGAGTCTTTACAGCATCCTGAGGACGCACTGCATTTATACCAGAATCGATTGCAGGGAAACTCCCTAGAACACAACCAACTACTTGACTAGTTTGTTCAGAATCAGCTGTTTATTGCGGGTCGTCTGACGTGATTTTCCTCTTGTTCATTCCTGCAGCTGCCTGTCTCTCTGAGAGAGCAGCACAGAATAGCTTTTTGTCACTGTGGTGAGACAGATGCTGAATGGATAAATGCGACAAAAACACAACTTCCAGGGAAGCTCAGCATCTCTGGGAGTCAATGGAGCTAAATAAGAGACCGGAGCCTTTTCTGTCTCAGTCCCATGCAGAGTTTGCAAGTGAAGTCTAACAACTCATTGATGTAGAACATTTCCGTTGGGACACTGTCAATAAAAACACTATTAAAGCATTTCCTTATTTCATGTTAACATAATTATCACATTTCCTTTGAGTTGTTCATTCGTCAGTTTGGTTGTGGGCGGTAAGTAACTGGTCCTGAAATGAGCTTCCCCTGTTTCAAAGACCAGAAACCACCACTAATTTACACATGCAAAAAAACACATGTGGCCATGTGTCCCAGACCACCTCTGAATGTGATTTTGGTGGTCAGATCTGAACTTTCGCCAGTGATTAGATCAGGAAGGATGTCTGTACTGGACGGGGTCTAAAGGGGTTTTCAAGACATGTGGAAAATGGAGAAATTATTCAACTTTTCGGAGAATTCTTTGACTACAGCACATCTGGAATACACGTCTCAAGTGGGGTTTTTATGGCATGTTGCCACCCATGGCTTCTTGCCTGTTCACCGTCAGCTTTGTGCCTCGCACACAAACCAGGTGACAGTTTTGCTGAAAAATGTGGTTCGGCATGGGAACAATCAGGCAGTGAAATTAGAAAGGGAATCGCTTACAGTCTAATGAACATCGTTGTTCACAGCTTAGTGGGAATATTGTATTTTAGGACAAAAAAAAAATGGCAAAAACGGACTTCTTCTTCTTTAGCCTTCTTCGTCATCTTGTCCTCTCCCTTGTGTCCTCTTCTGTTACACCGACTGTCCTCATGTCCTCCCTCACAACATCTATCAACCTTCTTTGTGGTCGTCCTCTCTTTCTACTGCCCGGCAGCTCCATCTTTGTCCCATATAATTCATAAAAAAATCATTATCCCTCCTCTGCACATGACCAAACCATATCAACCGTGACTCTCTTGCTTTATTTCCAAACCACTGAACCTGAGCTGTCCTTGTTAAGGCCATAAAACACATTCAAAAAAATGGAGCCAACACAGAGTTCAGTGTCAAACAGACAAAACAAAATAGTTAAGAATTGGACAGCATTGTCTCTCCCTAATGGAGATCAGTTTGTAACACATAAAGATGCTTGTTTTCTCTCTTTGTGTCCAGAATCAAGGTCTGTTCCTGATTAGAGCCTATCACGACGCCTTGTGTCACACTCCAACAAGCTGGACGGTTCAGGCTGCTAAGCTGTGCATTACCAAGAATGGAACTGTTGACACTCGACTTGTATCGCACCCCGAGATAAACACTCACAATCACTCCACTTTTGGATCTTTCCACCTTTCCGGGTCGATTAATCCACTGCAGCTTCTCTTCTTCCTCCTGTGAGAGGGAAGAGTGTGAAATGCTGAGTAAACACTGAAGTCAGTAAACCTATGTTTGTGCACGGTTTACCTCACGACAAAATACTGCATTAATTATTCCTGGCTGCTTTGCTCACTTGACTCAAAGAGTATTTAACTGTATTGTGCATGCCTCATGACATGGGAGACATGGAAATCATGCTGGCATCAGGACAAACCACATGTCCTCATTCGTCCTTTAGCTGCAGTTGGGAAGCACATTTGGGATCCCTAGTCTTTCTCCTCTGCAAGTCAAGGTGGCGATAATTACAGTTAGGAGATAAGAAGAGAGAGTCCATACTTTGACTTTGATTGTATGTGCATCGTCCAACGTTTTTGGTCCAAAACCAGTGTTGAAGTACTGGAGACTGGACTTTTTGAAGGTTTTGGTCACGTCTTTAGTTCCACATCTTGTCTTGTCAAGACAAGACAAGAGTCCCCTTTGACTCTTGGTCAAAGGGGACTCTTGCCCCTTTGACCAAGAGTCAAAGGGGCACAGGATTTTAAAGGTGAAGTAAGTAGTTTATAGTGACATCTAGAGGAGAGGCTGAAATTTACAACAAAGAACTGCTCCTCTGCTCACCCCCTCCCTTCCCTGAGCCCTACGGTATCCTCAGCCGGTCAAATGTCGTCCTCGTCGTCTTTCTCCGTGTCGGCAGAAGAGGTTCGTGAGGCGAGGGAGAGGGCGAGCTACCGCGGCCGTAGCAGACGAAGCGGAGAGATTGGAGGCGGGACTTCCGCTACAGGTAAAGCGACGCTTGATTTGTTTTCTTGCGTTTGTCCTTACAGGCTCCGGTAGAAACATGGCGTCTCGCTGCTAACAGTGGCTATGCAACCGCGGCCCGCGACCATGTTATTTTATATGACTTTTTGAAACACTACGAAGATGAAACAAAAACTATCATACAGCGACTAGACAATGCAGGAGCACATATGTATAAAAAAGTGGATTTTGGGTTATATAGACCCATAAATACTACACAGTGTCCCTTTAAATCAAAACCACTCAACACCACAACTGATTTATTTATGAACTCATAATTGTGATTGGATGTGGAACGTCTTTCTTAAACGGGGACACATAACAAAATGTAATCAGAATGTTTCTGTCCCTGATGACAGCTGCTGCCCCTTCGCACAAGGTAAAGTAAGGTGTATGAAGATTAGAAGCTATGCAAGAGATTTGACATCTTTTAACACACCTTTCTATGAAAGATTAAAACAATATTTTACTGCTCTTACAAATACACCGATACATACAGTACATTTACACAACCTCGTCATGACTTAGTGTCCTCTGAGTTTTCAGTATGGTGAAACCATAAGCTCTGTACTTTGCAGAGAGAAGATTAAAAAATACTAAATTTATCCTAGAACATTAACACATTAACACTCTTTCAAATGCAGCCAAGGCGTTCCGAGCTAGAAAATGCAGTTGGGATATTAGATACAGACCTAACAGCTTGGTATGCCAATGCATGGCTGTTATAGTGAATAAAAGTCTACTGCTAATTTGTAAAATAGAGCATGTTTTTTTGTTACATTAGCAGCAGGAATGTCTTCATTGCACAAGCGCAGCTACACAAATGCAGTCATTCATTTGTAGTGATATGGTCATATTATCTCATGTCTCTGTGCACTGTTGCTTCCAGATAAGAGTGGATCCAGGACATGCAGCGTGTCCTGAGGTAACCTCTGGACTGAGAGTAGGTGTGTGTGCGTGTGTGTGTGTGCGTGAATGAGCGTGCCCACTTTATCGACACACGAGTAAATCCACGAGCAATGCTAACATCCCACAGATGTGCTGGCGACTCCTGACTCAACCGCAGAGATGAATGTTATGTGGACGGGCGAGTGCCTCATTGATTTTTGTGTTGCAAAGATTAGTGCACATAATGCCTGGTATATATTAAAGAGGAACGCACAATTTTAGCTCGCCTGCAAATCCAGCGCACCCACTGCCCTCTCTTTTCTGTTCATGGAGATCAGAGCATGGGCTGGACCAGGCTGCAAACAGATGTACTACCCAAAAATACACAGCTAAAGACTTTTGATCTAAGAGTGAATGTTAATAATATCTGAGTGAGTAAAGCTGGGATGAAATAAATGCACATGTTTCTGATTCAAATCAAGAGATTTATTGGAGGATGGAGGTTCTTTTTTTGACCTTCGGGAAAAGTGAAAGTAACAAAATACTCAAAGCTCAAGTGTCTGCTTTTTGGCCCTTCATCTGACAGCCTTTATTCAGCAAACAGAGTTGGCTCGGTTATCACCTTATGAGCTAAGTAAGAAACTAAGAGCAAGTGCACATGTGCTGGATGTGAGAAAATGGTTGGCGTTGTGTTTGTTCTGGGCCTCCCTCTGTGTTTCAATATGGATTTAATTTTTAAAAATTCATATTTTGTCGAGGACGCCAATACAGCGGAAAAAATATATTGAATAGCCACCAGGGGGCGACTCTGTTGGTTGCGAAAAGGAAAATGGAAGCCTATGGGAAAATGAGCTTCATCGTTTCACTTGATTTTAAATGCAAATCAACTTTTCTCTGAGGAGGTAATTGTCCCAGTCTAGAGATTCAGGTTTTCCTCAATAGAACATGATTGTAAATTATGTTCCTATTTTGAAGTAAATACATAATAAAGTTTGACACACATGAGCAAACGCCAGTATGATTGACAGCTGGGATCCCCCAATGAGTCCCTGGTTGAAGGTTGACGTTTATGAACTTCCAGTTCAGATTCCCATGGGTGACATCACAACCAGTGTGGTGTTCCTAATTAAGCTTTGGTTCATGATGTTGAAACTTAGAGTCGAACGCTTGCAGACAGAGTCTTTTCTCAGTGCGGCGACAACGAACTACGCAAAGGAGTGACGTGTTTTCTCTTGTCCAATCAGCTGTTGTGGGTGGAGCCGGTCGAGCTCCAGAATGAACTGTACCATTTTACTCTGGTACCCCAAGAGGAGGGTGCCAAAGCCTGAATGGTTGGGGCAGTTTATTTTGTTACTATTTTTAAAGCTCACATAGAGTGGTCCTGTTGCACATATATGTTAGCTATGAAGGTCTGCTTACATACATTAACTTGTTTTTATGGTCAAAAACCTCCTAGTTGCTGTAAACGAGCCGATAGAAATCCTCTTTTCTGACGCTGTTCCCCAGCCGCGATATTTCAGACTCAACTCTCACACCCAGAAGACAGACTGTGTTGTGATTGGCCAGCCAGCGTAGAGGCAGTTCCCAACTGTCTTGTGATTGGCCAATACCTGGAAGTGACATATTCAGCACCCGCTCTCAGAAGCACAGCTCCCCCCTCTGGAACGGTGGATGCACTGCTACTCATTATCAAAACATTGTTTTAACAATGTTTAAAAATAGCTTCTTCACGACTCCCCGCCGCAGTCCCTTTTATGACTTTGACCCGGAGTCAGACCCAGAGTCAGAAGACACTGTCGCTCGTGAAACACCTCCACAACGGACATTATTCTACTTCTGCGGTTCAATGTCCGCAACCGGATGTGCCTGGACTAGTGCCCGGAGCAGGACGATCTGCTGTTCAGGAGAACCGCTGTTTACGTAACCGGACCGGGTTTTCTCAGAGATCTCGCTGAGCCCGAGATTACAATAAAACACAGCGTTCTCAGCAGTAGCTGAACTGTTTGTTTTGAACCTTCAGGGCTTCTTAAACAAGGTAATGACGCAGATACACACTAAAAAACAGCGTTAATTGGAACTTCCGGTCTAGGTCCGCTTTAATGGAAACACCAAAAATACATACTGTACTGTGCCGAACCAAACCAAACCAAACCATTCCACTTGGTGGAAACACGGCTTAACACTCTGACTTTACCTCATATAAACCCCACTTCAAAAAACCTGACCTATACCTTCAAGAAACAAGTCAGCGTGGACAATTTCACTTCACAAAATTGAGTGAACTAAAAACGGTTTATTTCAAATATGAATTATTTATGTTTACTAAAACATAAGAGAAAAACTACAACCTGTCAAACATGGTCAAGATTCAGTGTAAGCAGCTCAGTTGCAGAGCGATCAAAGTCCTCACTCGGCACACAAATTCTTCACAATCATCCTGAGCCATTTCCACCAGCTAAAGGTCAGTTTCCACTCAGGTTCACAGGTCAACAGGCTCCTCATGTACAAGTAAATGAATCCTTATCACCCGTTATCTGAGTGCAAGCTGAAAGCTTCCTTTGTGTTTGGAGTGCGGAGTCTCTCGGCTCGCAGCGGAGCTCGAGGATTGTTACATTCCACAATATTAGTTTATCTGATCTGACGCTGCTTCCACAGCTTGACACAGCATTAACATACGACGTTCACATCCAGTTGCTCTGATGTCGGGGAAATCCAGTGAGCTGCCACTCACGCTGCAGCTAATGTCAGCGGTACAGCCGAGGCCCCCGCGCGCTGTAACGCTAATGACACTTAAATCGTTTTTCTTTACTCTTCCTTTCATCCACCTCTGGTTCTTTGATGTGAAGCAGCGAGTCTCTCCAAGACACTCGACATGAAGTGTGAACAGGAATTTTAGACAACCATGCCCTTTTTTTTGTACAAGACCTGCTACCCTGACAGTGATTTCTTCCTCCTCTCCCCTTTACCTTCCAATCTTCTCTCTATGTCTCCCACCCTTTACCCCACTCACTGTCTACACGGTGCGTCAGCTGGGAAGCACGCCACTGTACCATTCAGATGTAATCGACACCTCTCCGTGCCAGAGAACAGCGATTGAATCGCGGCGGGCAGTTGATCTGTGACACGCTGACAGGATCAGCATAGCGACACATGTGTGGGTATGTGCTTTCATACATCATGTCCCCGGGGGAGAGGGGGAGGAGAAGGAGGAGGAGGACGAGGAAAAGCGGTGGGGGAGGGGTAGTGTATGGCAGGAGGCCAAGGTCTTGTGATGTGAAACAGAGAGGTGCTGGAACTGGGCTGAGCAACTGGGTGGGGACGGAACACAAGCTGGCTGAGGCCGCAGTGAAGGGATCTGGAAGGATAGTAAATTGAAAAGGGGAGATAAGAGAACACATAAACGGAACAGGCGAGTACGCATCATTACATCAGCGAGAATGTTGTGCCCAGCAAACCATGTGGGAGCAGAGGAAAACACAACATGCATCCTTTTAAATTCTCTGTGGTTATGACTACAGTCCTACAACTGGTCTGATGACTTATCTGTGAAATTCAGCCGTTCAAGGATCCTTTTCTTGACTTTTTAGATCTGCAATTTTTGGCTGACAAGAACCAAGCAATGCAAGTAAATGTTTCCAAGTCTTTGTAACTGACCATCCAAACCATAAAGCATTTATAAAAATTGACAAAGTCTTTTGATTGCAAAACAAACTGGCACCAGAAGTTCACAAATGCTACAACCAGAAGTTCACAAATGCCAAGCTTCTTTTAGTCCTCTAAATGGGGCCATGGGTTAGGCCATTATTTACAAACTTCACCTCATGCTCTATTGAAGAAGATCTGAATCTAGCTATTGAGACCACAAGATAAGTCACCCCCCATGAACTGCTACTTCAGTGATAGTTCCTGACTGCCTTTTCCCCAGCCACTTCCACCAGCTCCTCTGGGGAGATCCCAAGTTGTTCCCAGGCCAACCAAGAGATACAGCCAGGCGTGCAGCCCAGATTTTGGAACTGCAGGCAAAGAGGGTGTTGCAAACTGAACTTCCACCCCACTGATAGGTGGAGTATTAAGCCCAGCTCACCAAGCAGAAAAAAAACAACAACAAAAGTAGTCGTCGCCAAGGATAGTTATCCGAGCCTCGATCTGGCAACCCACAAACCAACTGCCTGATGGGCCTTTCAGCTGTGAACTAGATGTGTCCAAGGGAGCCATAGGATTGTTCTCTTTTTCTTTGTTAGGAATGCGTTCTATTCCCTGCATCCAGACTTGTAATGCCACCCAATGGTGAAGTGCGATACTGCAGGACACCTGACACGCAAGTATACCAGGGTGGGCGGCATGTGCGCCAAAGTATACCAGGGCCTTGAGATCTCCATAACAGGTTGGCGTCCAAGAGGCATCCTAACCATATGCCCAAACAACCTCAGGTGGCTTCTCTCTACGTGGAGGAGCAGCGGCTGTACTCAGAGCCCCTCCCAGATTTCCAAGCTCCTCATTTCTAAGGTCAAGCCCAGCCACCATGTGGAGGAAACTCATTTCGACCACCTGTATTCGCCATCTCGTTCTCTTGGTCATTACCCAAAGCTTGTGACCATAGGTGAGGGCTGGAGCATAGATCGAACAGTAATTCGAGAGCTCTGGTCTATCGTCCATACTAAAACATAGCCCCAGAGTTTTGGCAGTTCTTAAACAGATGTAGAAGAAGAATAGATGTAGCCAAAGCAGAACCTACGCATTTCTAAATGGAATTAGAGTACTAAAGACATCGTAAAATAGACAGAGGAGGTTAAAGGGACTACAGTTGACTAACAGAGGAGTGCAGGTGGAAGATAAGACGTGTCGGGATGAAGTCGTGTTATGCTTCGGCGGCTGTAATCAGCGTGGAGAGTCCATTTGTTTCCTTGGCGTGTGTCAAACAGTAGCAGTAGAACTGACACAGCCAAGCAAATTCAAACAAGGAGCAGAGTGTGTTCCTGTATTATTCGCTTGAAAACCACAAGCTTTCATCTGTGCACTGATTCTTGTGTCAGTAATGTCAGGGGAGCTTTGTAGACACGGTGCTCAGGGAGAACGAGCACCAAAAAAACCTTTGTTCGCCGTCTGGTTGCAGCATACCAACATCCAAGAGGCATCGTTAGTGTGAGGCTCAGCACCACATGGCAGCAAGGTGGACTTCACGCGGAGGCTAAAGGGCACTGTGCCGTGGACATAAGGTAAAAAAACAAACACAGCCAAGGCCTTGGAGGATCATAGGTTTCCCCCTTATTTTTTTCCCTCTGTACAAGTCTGTAATCTGCCTGTGAAAATATATCAAAGTGTCTGATGAGTGTTCAGTCTACCGCAGCTGAAAATGAAGTGATACACCAACAGCTTGTTGACACCAACCTGGGAGAGCTTTACGCAGTTTATTTTATTTATTTCCATCCTGCGCTGCCGTGTTTCAGGAGTCATAAAAAAAAGCTGCTTGACTCCGTGAAATCAGAGCAGGAGAGCGGTGAATGTATCCAGCACACGCAGCCCAAAGAAGGAGAACACCAGAAAGCAACAGCGTTGGATTGTTGTTTCCAACTCCCTTAGCACTTAGAGGTTCCCTCCAGCACACTCTCTCGCTGAAATATTAATAGTGTTTGACAGCTGTTTTAGCAATGAAAACAAACACAAGACCAGAGCTGTGCTTGTTTTTTTTTTTTATTATTATTTGTTTTTGGGAAAAAACGCAGAGACATATGCTGGAACGTGGACTGGCTCAGATAACGAACAACTGTTGTGGGCAAAAAGAAGAAGAAGAGGCTCAAGAAACCACAGTGTGGAAAGAAGCAGCCTCATTAGAAATGTGCTGTTGTTTCACACTGGTTAACTACAGCTCATTAGAAATGTGCTGTTGTGTAGCAGCGTGAAATTATGACAAGCTGCGCTACATCTCTCAGTTGTCAAGTCGTCAGGAGGAGCACTGCAGAGGAAGCTTTTATACTGTACTGAGACATACACGAACTAAGTGTCTGTTTAAGGCCCTGTGATCACTAGGGGGGGCCGCCTAAAGTATTCCATTGTATTTATATTTGTTCATGCAGGATGATAACATTACCCAAGCCAAGGTGTTAAAGGGGCCATATTATACCCTATTTCTCCAACACAGTCTATCGCGGGATCTCGCGAACTCTCGTCCGATCGAGGTTATTGCGTGATCTTCCGTGAATATATATCGCTGGCTCCCAAGGCACCGCGCCGCCAATTCCAGGAATTTAGCATGTGACGTCCCAATGAGCGAGGAAGTCAACATTGCATGTTTTATCTCCTGTACTTAGACTCAGGACCACAAAAACATTAGTGAGTCATCTTTTTTCACACTTTGCCGACTGATAGGACCGCCAGTCGCAAATATAAGGATTTAAATGATTTAAAAGTTGATTATGCATAAAATGGGACCTTTAAATAACCCAAATAATATTTAGATAATATTTATACATAGTGCTCTTCATGGTTACAATAAATGCATTTTATTTCGCTACTTTTTAGTCAGCTGACACCATATTCAGTGTCCCTCAATATACGGGTAAGAACATGCCAGGCTGACGATGAGATGATAAGCTACAACTGTGCACAATTCCCCCAGAAACATTGTGTAATTTACTGCTTTATTACTAGTGTTGACAAAGGGCCCCAATCTGATCTAATTTTGCTCAGGGCCTCATGAAGGCTTGCGCCGGTCCTGGTGATGTTCAACTAAACTGCAACCACACATACAGTTCTTTGTACATTTGTTCCCCAACAAATAAATCTAATTTTGACGCAGATGGGTTAAGCAGGTAAACACACCACTCTTCTTCAGCATTATCCCAACATATAAATACAACACTCATCATGATGTTGTCCCTCCACACCTCACAACCACACCAACGCCTTCCCACCAAACATTTGACACGGCTCCACTGAAGGCCTTAAATAGATTAAGCTCCGCCCCCTCTGCCTGCACAGGTGTGGGACAATTACTCATCAGTGTCTCTTCATCACTGACTGACCACAAACTAGGACTGAAAAAATGAATAAAACTGGATATTGTTTTGGTAAGAACACAAGCACACAAGATGTTTTTACATAAATCACTCACAATCTGTGAAGTGCTTATATCTTTGAATGTACCCCTGAAATCTTAAAAAATGTGTGAATAATTAGCCTGTTTTTTTTAACTAAGGTGAAATTTGTGAACATATTTTATCACCCAATATCTGGTGTCCTTCGTAAGTCACCTGCCAAGTTTGAAGCCTGTCAAGTGAACCGTTGGACAGTTAAGAGATTAACAGACAGACAGACGTTCCTTGCAACTATAGATAAATAAAACTTGTCGGACATGATATGGTGTGACATAAGGAACAGATTTTGAGAGTCTTTAAATGACCATATACCAGCCTGACATTAAGGCTTCTAAGTCTCCACTGTGTTTTGTGTAGAATCTCTTCTTTAAAGTGTCTTCTGTGTCCTTGTCGTCGTCCTGAATATCTACATCTCCTTTGTCTGGAGGTTTCAGTACTGTTGGGGAATCTTGTACCAAATGAGCCAAACGTTTCTCTTCTCTGTTCTTTTGAAGGTTGGGTCTATAATGACCACATGTAGACTTACAGTAGATTCTTTCTCACCATCACTTTTAAGTTTTAGAAGGTATTTGGAATCCAAATAAATCCACTCTTGCATTACGTTTCCTGTGTACAGCAAAGGGAACAAATGATGACAGATCTTTAGACGGAAAAGGTTATTCCTTCTCTGTGGTGGAGTGCTTTCATCTGATCTTACCAGCAGTACGTTCTGTGTGGTTGAAAGTCTTCTCTATATTCAGATCTTTTTTTTGGAATGTTGTAGGTCCTCGTTGGCTCAGATTGTTTTAAAATGCATCTCTTGCTACGATTGCATTCTCTCTTTCTATTTGTCTCTTTATTTAGCACTGACGTGTGACAGATTTTGTGTATAAAAAGCATAAAAGAGGTCGCTTGAGAGAAACAGTTGCTGATTGATGATTAGCCCACACCTGTGCAGGGCAGAGTGAGTGTCTCCCTGCACAGGTGTGGGACATGATCTGTTGAAGGACATCGGTTTTAAAGGTGAAGTAAGTAGTTTATAGTGCCATCTAGAGGAGAGGCTGAAATTTACAACAAAGAACTGCTCCTCTGCTCACCCCCTCCCTTCCCTGAGCGCTACGGTATCCGCAGCCGGTCAAATGTCGTCCTCATCGTCTTTCTCCGTGTCAGCAGATGAGGTTCGTGAGGCGAGGGAGAGGGCGAGCTACCGGGGCCGTAGCAGACGAAGCGGAGAGAGTGGAGGCGGGACTTCCGCTACAAGTAAAGCGACTCTTGATTTGTTTTCTTGCGTTTGTCCTTACAGGCTCCGGTAGAAACATGGCGTCTCGCTGCTTACAGTGGCTATGCAACAGCGGCCCGCGACCATGTTATTTTACATGACTTTTTGAAACACTACGAAAATGAAACAAAAACTATTATACAGCGACTAGACAATGCAGGAGCACATAATATGTATAAAAAAAGTGGATTTTGGGTTATATAAACCCATAAATACTACACAGTGTCCCTTTAAATCAAAACCACTCAACACCACAACTGATTTATTTATGAACTCATAATTGTGATTGGATGTGGAACGTCTTTCTTAAACGGGGACACATAACAAAATGTAATCAGAATGTTTCTGTCACTGATGACAGCTGCTGCCCCTTCGCACAAGGTAAAGTAAGGTGTATGAAGATTAGAAGCTATGCGAGAGATTTGACATCTTTTAACTTTCTATGAAAGATTAAAACAATATTTTACTGCTCTTACAAATACACCGATACATACAGTACATTTACACAACCTCTTCATGACTTAGTGTCCTATGAGTTTTCAGTATGGTGAAACCATAAGCTCTGTACTTTGAACTATAAAATACAAAATCCTGATTTTAAATTGTACTTAAAAAATACAAAATACACAAAAACAGTATTCAATACAGTAACTTGAGTAAATGTATTTCGTTACTTTCCACCTCTGCAACTATCTAACTATATCAGCTGTTAACACTTACTTTCAGTTTCCCTTTCAAATAATTTAAAAAAAAAACTTTCCTTTTACTTTTCACCATTGTTGTTTCTCATGAGAAGTACTTTCTGAAACTATGCCCAGTGTACCTGACTGTATGTAGATTATCTCTAATAAGGAGCTGATACAGTTTTTATTTAACAGTTTTATAGATGTTGTACTATTATAGATATAGCTTCAGATATCAGCAGGTCAGATCGTGAAGAAGTCACCATTACACTTTAACAACTTCCCTTTAACCCCGGTGCAGTCCTTTTCTCTCTCTCACACACACACACACACACACACACACACACACACACACACACACACACACACACACACACACACACACTCGGCTCTAGCACAGCAGAGGCAATTTGCAGCATTAAGCTGCCTGATAGCACATGTCCACTGAGAGTTAAGGAGTGATTTAACGGACATTACTCACACCAATTAGAGCGAATCGGCCGAGCAACGCTACCTACGACAAGTGGATGCCAGCGCTGTCAACACGCGGCCTCGCACACGAGCTCCCACACGCATGCAGAAAAGGGGGGTGTTTCACTGTTTCCTTTGTGATTAAGAGCATGAATATAGCCCATTTAGATTATCTCTCCCTGTCAGCGCTGTCAGCCTGAGAGACGCCGACACATCCCCTCGCGCACTCATTCCCTCATTATCATACGCCAGTCATCTCAAGAGGGACTGCTACAAAGCCCCCACCGAAAAAAAAAATGGGAGCCGACGGCAACAGCCACCTGCTTCTCTTTTTGAGCGCTGACTCCTCAACTGTTTGCTGGCCAAGCCTGGAGCTACATGACATCGCACGAATGCCACAAAAAAAAAAGAAAAAGGGCTAGAGCGCTCGAGCCACCACACAGCTGCTTGAAAGAGAGCGTGCACAAAGGGATTTCTATTTGCACGGCCATTGGAGGAGTCAGGCCTTGGAGAGCACCTGATTCATTTCTTCTTGAGGGCTATTAATCTTTTCAAGCACCAGAATCACTTTGCCTCTTGTGCGGGGAACGGGAGAGGAGATTGAGTTTTCTATAACAATCAAGCAGAGGCTGTGTGTCGCTGGCCGAGGGAGCAGTGACGACGGCGTCCTCGCTGCCCGCCGTTCTCGTTTAAAACAAAACAACAACAAAAAAAACAATGGAGGGGATGCTCTATCACATTAGTGAGATAATGCAGAAATTTCTATTCACATCGGCCAGCGCGAGGTCATGATGCATATGAAAGAGCCAAGTGGTTGACTTCATCTTCGCAGACGTGCAGTCTGAATCATTTCAAACCAGCCATTATTTTTACTTCATTGAAATTCCTCTTCTCTATGCGCACAACAAATTTTTCATCCACAAGGCCCTCATATACTTAACTTTCCTTTGCCCGCGTTGTTGAGTTAATTGTGCAGAAGAGCTACCTCCATTATCCCGCGAGTTATTTATGTCCTCAAGGTTTTAACAAGGTCACAGTGAGCCATTAGTGATGCAACGCTCCAGCAGCAGATTCTTCATGAGGAGGCAACAATGCAAAAGACATTAGTAGAGACTAAACTACATTTAACAGTGGTGCTTTTACAAAAGTTTTTTTTTTTTTTTTAATTGGTGTTGTTCCATACATGGTGGATGAAGCAAAACTGGAAAAAGTCACTGGGCCAAACCCTCTGTTTTACTGAGAGCTGAGAAGGAAAATCAATATCCTTCTTCTAACTGTTCACTGAATATGCCAGGAGATGTTACAGTCTCGCAAAGACTGGAAGCAGCAGAAACTGTGATGGTTAAAAGCAAATGCCCACAGTAGAGTTTAAACACTTCTTGGCTGGGTGCAGTGAGTTTAAGTGGTGCTGGTGGGTACATTTTAATTTTTTATGTTTGTCAAGCTGGGTGATGTAAATCATCTCATCTTATCCATAGCCCTTGGCTGGAAAGCAGGAATGCATACTTGTCCCAAATGCTCCTTTAAGTAAGATGATTGGTATATTAGGTCTTCCAACATTCAATCCTATTACAAACATAAATCTCATATTGCATTCCAGTAGCTGCAATTTTTCACGAGGAGCTCCCTCTCATTTGTATTTCCTTGAATGTTTTGAGTGCTGACTTGTACACGTGTGGACACTGGTAGTTACCAATCCTCTTCGTTGTGCGCAGATTAGCCCCTGTTGGGTCTGTACAGACCAGTGGAGATGGGCAGATGTGGAAATATGATCCTGTCCTTTACAGTTTGGTTTGATACAGGCTTGTGCTTTTTTCGACTGAGAAGAGTACCTTTACTTGGTGGGCTGTAGTGATGGGATCGGCAGTTCATTTGAATATACTGAATCACTTGAATCAGTTCATTAAAATGATTAGTTCAAAAGATTTGTTCACCGAATCGTTCAGTGACGAGTGAGTGATGACGCCGGCGAACGACTTCACGAGTGATTCACAGAACGCGGCAGTTCCACTCCCGGCTGCCACGCTCGCTGCTGAGCTCAACTGAACTAAGAAAGGAACGAATCGGTGGGCTGTGACTGATGGCTGTGAGATACGTAGCTGGCTCCCTGACACGCTTTTCTGTTGCCCAATCAGATGACTTTCATGGGTCTAGCTCCACCTGTACTGTACTGTTCCGTACCATCACTCTGGTGCCCTAAGGGACGGATTATGAAAAATGGAAGCATTGGTTATTTTGTTACTATTCCTAATTGAAACGCAAAACTATACGTACCATAACCGTTCCACTCAGTGGAAACACGGCTGAATTGGTGTCCTGGCTGGAGTACTATACAAAAAAAAGCTCAAGACAAGAAACAAGCTATAAAAAAAGAAGACAATTTTGAATTTACCTGACCGCCAGGGTCAACTCACAATCTCACCATTGAGTACAAATTCCTATATCTGCAATATTCTTTGTGTTTCCTTTGGCTCTTGTCCAACCCCTCCACAAAGTATAATGGAAACCAATTTTGTAGTTTGTGAGTAATCTTGTTGACAGTCAAACAATGAAAGCATGGCCTCTTTGGTAAAGGCCATTATAGATCTGGCAGGATTCTCCTGGTGTGGTCTTCCCCGTGGTCAGTCTGACTATGACAGACGGGTCACTGTGTTTGTCAGCGAGAGAGAGGGTGCGTCGGAGAACACTGCACTCATTCATTTAGCATTACTCAACATTAGTGATATTTTGTCATTTGAAAATGTGTTGATTAAGTAACTGTGCAGATGGTTTATTTTTAACCATTATGCATAGAACTGGCCTTCATTATTGTACACGTTCTGTTGATAATGGGCTCATTTCGAGGATGGCCTACATGAGTAGTTGAGCACATTACTCCAGTTTCTTAACGCCCCGAGGGTCAAAGGGTAGCGTCTGTACATGGATAAGGGTCTGATTTATCAAATAAAAGTCAAAACAGAACACAGACGTCGCATTAATTACTGTCTTGTATAATTTATCATCCATGTTCATTAAAAAGCAGCCTTCTCCATTGAAAAATGTCAGTTGGCGAGGAGTATTAATTGCAGAAGAACCAAGTGAAGTGCCGAGCCTCCGGTCAGACGACAAGACGGCTGCACTAATGGAGGAATATGGAGGCCACTTTAAGATGAAAAATGGCATCGGAGCCCACTGTCACTTAATCAATGCGAAAACCCCAGTGGGGGAGAGGAAACCACCGCCTGTGGGGGGAACGCACAGTCCCCACACTTGTGTCCCCTGAATGAAAGGGGTTTTAAATGGGCCGACTCTCCCGACGTAACTCATCTCCCTCACAGCGATCATGACGCCCTCTCCCAAGGGGGAGTTTCAAGGAGGCTGTCTCTTCTTGGGAGGTGTCTAACAACACCATCCATCTGGGTAACACAATACCGCAGACACTGCCTATCTGAGCAGCCATCATCACCGCTGTCTCCCGAGCCACTTTCATTCAACGCGGGATGAAATCCTCCCCCCCCCCCTCCTGAAATGGCCCGAGGCAACACGGTGGCTGTGCTTAATCTCTCACTTCCTCGACTTGTCATGACCCAGAAGCATCACAAGACCTGGCTATTTCTGGTCATGCAAAGTTTTTCTCATGCAATAATAGCAGCACAGGCTAGAACATGGGACTGAATGCAATAATTGCAAAAAATATGTTTTATTATAAATGTCCATATTTAGCATTTTCTAAAAGCTTATGAATTACAGAGGAAATAGACACAAAAACATTATTGACAAAGAATGTTACAAAATGTTGATTTAATGGTCCATTGTGAAACAATTAGACACATCTAATGCTGAGACTCCCTCCCTTCCTAAGTCTGTCAGGGAACTACAGTGAACTCTGCATACCGGAAAGGATGTTGTCCTTCATTTGTGTAGTAAGCTTGCGCTTCAAAATGCAAAATGGGACCGCTGAAGAAACATGGTGGCGCTAATTCTGCGGCTACAAAAAAACAAACAATTATTTTTAAACAATTAAACACTTACACAAATATAGTATATCTGGTTTCTCCCAATAAACTCTCCTAAATGTGACACACTGGACCTTTAAAGTGAGAAACTTTGAATCTTAAATAAGATGGAATGGCTGTAAAAGAAATGCAGGCTCCCCCCTTGAGGAATCAACATAAATCACTCCTATGCCGTTCCCAATGGTACGAACAAGAGTTCAAACCAGGTATTAAATGGGTTATTCGACAAGTGGGAATGTGTTTGATCAGCATTCACTCCCGGGTCAAATAACTCTGCAATGCACACGTTTTTTATTGGCTTTGGCGCTGATCGGCATTACTGCGAACACAAAACCATCATTTCCAGTGCAACACTATATGTCGCGCATTCATCTTCGTGCTAAGCCTTAGAACGGACAGCAAGTTGGACGAGATTTTCAAGTCACTTCCGTGAAATGTTAACGATTTTTCCCCAGTGTGAGTGATTTCTACTGTATCATCCCTTGAAAACACCTACTTAGAAAAGACCTCCTTACCAAAAGGATATCACTGCTGCCACTGTATGTGGAGATGGACATGACTCAGCTGGTCAGAGTGTGTTTTTTTTCTCTCTTTGCTGGCCCTTCAGGTTCTCTATCTCTGCGCTGCCTCAGGCCCCCGCGTTCCTCTTATCTCTCAAAAAAAAAAACCAGCTGCCGTGCCGCAGCCTCCCTCGCAGTCCTCATCTATCTGCTTGACATGCGCTTCCTTGTTTGTTCTCTCTCGCCCCGCTAGACGCAGGCTGATGATATTGAGCTGCGTCGACGGCGCTCCTCCATTCATGCCAGATGAATCAATCACCCCCGCCTGCTCCGCGGCTCCTCTTTAGTGCCGACAGAGTCTTTTCCACTTCAATCAATGCCAGGGCTTTAGGAAGGAGTTAGTGCCTTTCCTAGTATTTATTAAGAAAAGAATAGCTGCCTCAAAGTAGCTCTGCCAGTCACCTTAGGTGAATGATGAACAGCAAAGAACCAATGACAAATGTGTGTCAGCTTCCTGGAATGACATTCTTCTTCTTTGTTTCGATCCAACATGGACGTACAGCTTGAAAGTGTTCATATTTATATGGGAATATGACACATAGGTATTGAGAAGCTCTGTACTAAAGCAGAGTACGTTTACTGAGCAACAGCCATAAAGTCAGGTGAAGGTTGGACCGCTGCTTTTAAAACCACTACCACAACTATCGACAGCGACTGTGTGCATTCAGGCACGACAAGTCAAACTATTGAAGTTCACGGCAAGCATCAATATGGGGAAATAACGGGGAATGTATATGACTTTGAATGTGGCATGCCTTGACAGACAGGAGTATAGCAGATTGTCAAGAGTTTACAGAGAACGGGTCAACAAAAATGACAAAATATCCTGAGAAGCATCCACAAAGCCAGACGGAAATAGTCATACTGGTTTGAAATGATAGAAAGACTACAGTAATCAATCTAATAACCATGGTACGCAGAAGACCATCACAAAGACAAATTGAACAAACCAAACCTTGAAGCAGAGGAGCGACAGCAGAAATACACCTCGCTTTATGAGGTGTCCTCTGTACTTAATAAAGTGGAAACCTTTATGACCCTTTGCCAGAGCCACTCAGTTTCCCACAGTGTCATTACGCTGCCCTCTCTCGCAATTTAACTACTGTTTTTACAAAAGTCTGACCAAACTACGTGACCAGCTCACGACCAAAAATCATCACTAACATCCCTGGGAAACGTCCTCAACATTTTGAGGTACGCTGCTCACAGCCAATAGACAAATGCAGCCAAAAACAATATGGTCCTTTCAACGAAAGTGTTAAAGAAAAAAAGATGATGCTTGTTATCACAATACACAGGAGAAAAATTGAAATTCCAAATATAGAAGGAAAAACATTCAAAGCCAAAAACGTCCGACAGATTTTCCTACATCACGTCCACCGAGGTCAACAATTACTTCCAGCTCATGAAGCTTTTTAAGTCACTGTCATCGGGATGCTCCTGTGTTTGTACAATGAGCAGAGGATTTCTTTGAGGACTCGGCTCTAACAGAGTCCCACTGCTGCTCCTCGCAGATGTTGCTTCACTCTTCCCCTCTTCGGCGCCGCTCAGCTGTGAGCCGCTGCTCTCGTCTTTGCAGCTGGAGTCTTGACAGATTTGCAGCTCCTCTGCCACCCGCTCCCCGAGCTCCTGGATCAGCTGTCTGGTGCTTTGTGAAGCCGAGGGGAGGGCCTCCACTTTGCTCACTGCTGAGATGAGCATGCTCGTTGATTCCTGGGGGATGGGAGAGACAGCAGAGGTGGGATGGAGCTGGGGAGGGATGTCCTTAAATATCTCTCCTCCTCCTCCTCCTCCTCCTCCTTCTGTGCTGGATTCAGCACAGGCTTGCCCTTGAGCCTCGAATTCCTCGCTCTCATCAGACGAGCCACTGCTGCTGCTGTCACTGGACGCGTCACTGCTGTCACTGTCACTGTGCTCTTTGGCTTCTTCTCCTTCTTCGTCCACCACCATAGTTGCTGCCTCCTCTAGTTCTTCCAGCTCCAGCTCCAAGTCTTTCTTCTGCAGAGAGGCTTTTTGTAACACAGCAGCAAAGGCTGACACTTTCTTGGACCTGTGAGGACGGAAAGGGAGAAAGAAGAAGTTAGGAAAGTTGCCCCACTATTTCAAACAAAAACATGACTTTACAAAGAAAAGAGAAATCCAACTACACCTTCAGTGGAACACAAGGAGAGTGAAACACGGCGACTGACTGATTGAGTGGTTCTGTGAACTAAAGACATAGCCACAGGAAAACCATCTACAAATCTAATACCCATTAACCAAATCCCATTCTCATCTGAATACTAAGTAGACCGTGATTTGCGGCGGCAAAGGGGCTCAACGAAATATGGAAATGTGGGTGTTTAATAATGTAGGCTGAGGAGCGCTGCTGATACCAGGGGCTTGGGCTTTTCTCCGCCCCCACCACCACTGCTGCTGCTCTCCCTGTGAGAGGCGATAAGAGACTGAGCAGGATTACACAGAGCAAGAGAGAGGGAGGGAGAAAGAGAGAGAGAGCGCTCCTCTCGCACCACAGTCCACACAAACACACACTCACGCCTTCACATTCCGAGAGGCTAAACCGAGATGCACCTACGATTGGTAATAAGCTTGCAGAAATTGAGACTGACTAGAGATGGGAGCTGGGATTTCATTATTTTACAAGCAGCCAAACGTGGCTTGAGAGAATTTTGTCAGAAAGCAAAATGCACTTTTTGGGTGAAATGAGTTTTAAACTTTTAGCAAACAAACAAATCACGGACCACTTGGAGCTAAAACAACTAAGACAGTGTTGTCGGACTTTAAATATTACAGTAGTATTGCTGTATGTATGCAAGTATACCTACAGCATTAAGATTACTATAAAGATGCCCTGAATTGTACGCATACACGGATTTTACAAGAAACTCCAGTTACACAGTTTCTAAACTCTTATAATAATGACGTTTTTTTTTTTGTAAGTCAACTCAAGCTATATTCATACTACTGCATGTTTCATACACATCACATCTGCTATGGTCCAAATGTCTGGAACAAAAGGAATGTAGTTTTGTAACCAATCCAAGATGGTGTTGGACCGAGAGGCGTGTTACACCCTCGCAGAGGTGATGATTATTGTTATTAATGAGATCATTCTCAAACACACCTGTTACACAACTATTCGCTGTTTCTATCTCCTCTACCTTCTACTCTCCACCCTCCCAGTTACCCGCCGTTGTTTTCTAAAGGACTCAGACCAGCTCTGACTGGACTGTAAGCTGTGAAGGAAACACACAAGGTTGACTTGCATGTACTAGGCTCAAAAACCCAAGAACAAACCACTGGCAAAAGGGAGAATAGTCTTGTCCGAGTACCATTTTGACAATGTACTGAGTTGATAGGGTGGTGCCGGCTCTGCCATCGGGGGAACCTGAACATTTCTCTACTTCTGCAAAGGGAAGAAACAAACCCACAATGCAGTTCTGCAATGCTCAACACCTCATCATACTAGTTAATGCAATCCCCATGCTTTGAACAAACTCGGCAAACAACAGAGATGTTTCCCGTTTAAATCTTCATGCAGACGCCCAGTGGTATGTAAATGGTCATAAGATGTAGATGATCAACAAAAAATACTCGCCGGATCTGAGACTTGACTCAAGACCCGATGTTTAGTGGCTCATCAACAGCACTGCACAGGCACACGGAGGTGAAGCAGGGGGAAACCTGAATGGCCACAGACTGCAATTTTGCACAAAGTCGGACTGCAATACAGTCAATAAAAGTCTGGAGAGAGAATGGCTGCAAACTGCAGTCTCACGGCGAAATGTCTCGAAAGATTAAGATGAAAAGAATGTCCTCATAAAAGCACAGAATTAAACAATGTCCCCTGTCCTCCCTGCCTCAGTTTTTGTAGCCGTGTCACCGCAGAAGACACAACAGACTCCTTGAAGAGAGAGGGTTTTTATTACTGATGAATGTCCTCCCACAAGGCCCCATTTGTGTGAAGCCATCAGATTGTTGGGAGGCCCCTGTCTGCACATTATTCACACTGGGAATGCCTGCCATGCTGCCAAAAACTTAAGTGGTTGCTATTCGTCCCTCAGTGCGGCCGGGGGCTTGTGTGCCGCCCCCATTGCCATGGTGATTATGTGCTGACCTGTGTGGGTCACTGCGATTCAGACTATGTCCATTCAGGGTGGGATGAAAATGTGTGAGCCATGCTGGTGTGTGTGTGTGTGTGTTTATGCATGGGGGGGTGTGTATGTGTTGAGAGGCTTCTCTTCTGCTGCCATTCACATTTTCACACTCAGCTCCTGTTGCCCTCTCTGGCCCAATTAACCCAGTGCTGAGCTCCAGGATGGCTCCTCATTACTGCGCCGTCCTAATGAGCTCCCTATTCTGCAGCCATAAGTGTTTATTGGAGCAGCATGCAGAGGCTGCGTATTCATTTAAGACCTCAGGAGGGACCGTGTAAACAGATCTTATAGCTGCGATATATTATCTCGATACACAGTAGTGTCTGATAAACAGAGAAGAATAGAGAGGGAATGGAGGGGTGGGAATGCCAGACCAACATTTCTGACATTTCCAAAAATGTTTTGGCAGTTTTCGTACGTCACCATGAGGAAGAATTTGAAAAAGTCCACTGAATGTCCATCTGGCTAAGACGCTTGGGCAACTTGCCAGCTCAGACAGAACCAAGACACTTTTTCTAGCAGAATGTTCCCCCCGAGGTATCAATCACAGAGTCGTCCAGAGTTGTGAGTGATATGCACAACAGTCGAGGTATAAATCCTGTCAAATAAACCCCCACAAGACACAAACAAGTAAAAAAAAAGGCATGTCCACCTGAGTAGGAAAAAGCTCAAATTGATTGTTTCTTGTGTTAAAAGGTCAGAAATGGAAATCCATATTTTCTCTGCTGTCGACAAATCACATAAAAGGACCAAAACCAACACTGGATTCTAATATCAAATACTGCCTGTGATTTCAAAGCCTGATATATCTTATATCGGATCATTGTGCCATAGCGACAAATCCCTCTTTTTGTCAAGTAAACAGTTCATTTGTTGTTTTAGTTGTTAAGCCCTGTCTTACTGTGGAGTATACATTAGTTCTGCAGTGTTTTGACAAGTTTCACAACATTCACACATGATTCTATTTAAAGTGGATTTCCTTCAGCTCATGTATCAGTGGTTAATGAAACAACACATTCACATGTTTTTGACTGACACACGAGACAATTCAGGTGCGACTTCGTCTTTGAGTGAAACACAAATTGAGCATAGTACTACCCACTTAAGTTAATGTGGTAGCATGTTATTACTGGATAAGTGTCACTTAACACAAAGTACAACAGAGGCAGATCAATCCCCCCCCCCCCAATCAATTTGTAATTTGGTAATCAAGAAGCAATCAGTTATCATCCTCTGGGCATCATAAATCAAAATTTTACAACAAAGTTGGCTGAAAAATTTCTAAACCAAAGCAGTGGATCGATTACTGTCCTAATCTGGTGTGAGATACAAATTCTTAGCTGCTTTCAGACCTGCACTGAAGTCCAGACATTCTCTGGAGATTCTGTGTGTGTGAAATGTGTGAAGTCGCACCAGATATTTTCTGAAGATTTTCCTGCCAGTTCATTAGTCTAATATCTAAATGTGACAGGAGAAACCCCTGGATAATCCACATCAGATCAGGTGAATGTGTGAGTATCCTGCAAACCAGGTGACACCCCATTGCCTGGACACTGCACTGTAACCAGACAATGATATCCTGCACTTGTCACAGTATGTGAACAACAAACACGAAGAATGTCCGGAGCCAATTCACGGGACATTACCTGGAACCAACGATTGATAACGGCTCGTGTCACAACCCAAACCACTGCAGTCTTTGGAAACAATGTGTGAAAGCCAGAAAGGCAAGTATTCACCAGTCCTACACAACTTCAACAATGGCTCATTTCCTTTTCAAACAATGACTACAGGATATGAAGACATTACTATAACCTCGCCTGATCCTGATGAGTGTCTACAGGCTGTGCAGAGCCAGTTTCAGTCCCAGACTCTATAAAATCCATGTAAGAACTTGCTGCAGCGAGGCCGGGGCAGAAGAGCCTCCTGCAGCACAGCCACTTCAAAGTATGCCCCGTATTCTCTTTCCCCCGTGGGAAGTCATTACTGAGTTAGCGTTGGAAAGGCCTGCTTGTTTTCTCTCCCCTCCCTTGCTCTGTGGTGGGAGAAGCTCAGCCTGTGGTGAATACAAAGGATCCGTCCAGGAGGGGGGAGGGATAATGTTGTACACAATCCAGTCATTACTACACTGCTGTTGTGGTTTGCCTTCATTAAACTGAGGAGGGGTGGCTTTTTCAAGGTTGGAAAACTTCTGGTGAGACAAAGACACTTCCATCTGCCAGAGTCCTTGGGAAAATTTAATATACGAGTACGTGCGAGAGAAAGAACAGAGATAAACCTCAATCTGACAATTCTTGTCATGTTCATTCATAGAGCACGTCTGTGCTATTGAAAACATTTGAGATAAAGCTTGTCTCCCGATGTATGAGTCTGTGTAATGCGATCGCAGCGTTCTCTCGGTGTGACTCGCGAAATGCAACATTGACGAGCCGAGGGGAATAAAAGCTGACAGTGGGAGATTCGATTCGTCAGTGTGACTGAATACTGGAATGGTGCGAGGCACTGGACGCCACTTCGATTTAAGAAATAACAAACACAGATGTATTTATTCAACAACCCAGTGTTGGAGAGTATATTTAAGGGCTGTCTGAGGAAAGACAGACACACGGTTTGTAGAAGTACAACATAAATACTGTACTTGTTGAACTAACATTTGAGACATAAATGTATTCTATGAAGCCTTATATCACTGTCCACAAAAACTATTTGATGGTAAACATTTGCCATTGATGTGAAAATGAGTATAGAGCCCAATGAAATCAAGGCATGAAAGTCAAAGATGAAATCTCTGTTTTTCATATTTTACCAGCAAAAAAGTGTCTGAATGGGATTGAATAAAATACCAACACCTTATTGATAAGTAATAATAAAAAACACAAGACTTCACTATTTTATCATGTGCTTTAAGTCTGATACACATAATTGCAATTATCATTAAGTGATTTCAACCGGGATGTCATGTTTTTCAACACTATGTACTTTAGATAGTGGGGAGTTTGTCAGAGGTAACTCTTTCACAAGAAATGGCTGTAGCTTCAAGGATTTTCTGGAGAACAGAGCCACAGAGTCGTGGATAAATTCTCGTTTTGATTCTGCCGACGTACTTTGAGCTGTAATTGTGCTTTGCACCACCAGCTCCTGGATTAAGGAGTTACATTTGAATTCTATAACTTTTTACACAGTGCGTTTGTCTTGCAAAACTGCTCCGACCTCACCGAAAAGAAAAAAATGACAGTGAAATCATGAGAAATTCTGCACAATTCCATTTTCAAATCGATGAAATTGCTTTTTCCATATTGGGGAAATCATGGAGCTCTATTAAAAAAATGGAAAAAGGTGGCATTGGCAGAAGCAAACAAATGAGGCTTCAACTATTTGCACCTCACTCACCCAAATAGGCAACGTCTGACTTTGTTTCCAACGTTGAGATCTCACGTGGGTGGTTGCCATTTTCAGTTATCTATGCTGTTGAGAAGTATCCACAGGCACAAGAAGTGAACTTCTGCCACAAATGGATAGTAAAGCTTGAGCATCAGTGGACCGAGTGCATGGAAGTTAAAGGAGACGGTTGAAAAATAATGCAAGAACAATATTTACTCCTGTGAGGTTTCCTGGGTGATGCACTTTTTTGGGGGGTTTGGAGGATGACTCATGTTGTAGCTGGACTCATTTTAAGGATGTTACCATGTTTCCAAACTCTTGCCTATGCCTTTGTGAATAAAATATCCTAACCAGTAGAAAATATGTACAAATCTATAACTGTAAGACTTTTCTAAAAAAAAATAATAATAAAAAAAATACTTTTGCCTTTGAGGCATTTGTGGTTTTCTGGAATATAAGATGTAGTCAACTTTAAAAGTGTACTTTTAAAGTCAAGGTTCTGCTGTATTTCCCACTTCATCAATTAGGTGTAAAAGTTGGTCTAAAACCTAAATCATTATACAATATTTCTAGCGGTGTAGGAACTGGACTGGTCTGTTCTTAAAAAAAAAGTCAAAGCCTTCAGGCTTGGATTGTAGAAGTTGTAGTTATTAAAAAAAAAAAAAGATAAATTTGAACAGCAAAATCTGACAAGATCTCCTTTACATCTTGTTGCAAAAAGGTGATTGCAGTTGTTCAACTGGTAGGGATGCACCGATTGCCATTTTTGGGGCTGATTCCGATTTCCAATTTTTCAAGAGATTTGACCTGCCCATACCGATTTTAGCCGATTGCGATTTCAATTTTTTAAACCACTTTACAGCATACAGAGATATATATATTTTTGCATAATCTTTAATAGAACATTTTAACATAGAAATATAATCAGTTTACATCCAATATCCAACTAAAAATACAAAAACGAATCACTACCTGTATGTGTAGTTTATTTTAGTTTAAACATATTTCACAACATATTACCTACACACAAATAAGTAAATGAACTAATGACCAAGAGCGCAGATCTCTCTCTCGCTCTCTCTCTCTCTCCCGCCATGTGCCTCGCTCTCTGCGCACACAGGTTTAAATGACAAACAAACAAATGCTGATTGCTGATCAAAAGTTTTCTGCAAGTGATTTAAGGTCCTGACACTTGTCCCAAATATGACAGGCTTCGTTCAGTGATTGAAACAAATATATAAACATTAATGAAACGTTTACATGCAGAGCGCTCACTCGCTAAGCAGACAGCAGCCGCAGCCGCGCGGATGTTGTGTAATCAAATACACCGGCATGGCGGTATATTAAAAATGCATATCATAACTGAAAAAAAAAAACAGTATTCGGTGTGAACCGGTATACCGCCCAGCCCTACACTCTACTACATGTGCGTTGCTGATGCTGCGCGATGCGGGTGCATTTTGATCGGCTTATTAAAATCGGAATATTCTGACTGATCGGCCGGTCACCGATTTCGGCCGATCACGTGAAAATCGGCCGATTCCGATCACTGGCCGATTAATCGGTGCATCCCTATCAACTGGGCTTCATCCAAATGCAGAGGCATGTGAGGCTGCAAAGGCAGGAAAAAAAAGACTGTAATTAACTGTAATAAGTGGAGTGGGCACTCTTCTTCTATGTGGAGAGAAGAAAATATGCAAACACAAGAGTGTAAGTCTGTGTTTAAGATGAGCCTGTGTACTCAAGACAAAAAAACTGGAGTGGTAACACGCTGGGAGGAAATCTGCTCTACTTATCCCTGTTAGCTGGGAGACATTTGTGTCTTTGTTCTCCCCAGCGGGGGCCTCTAGGATCTCCTTCAGCGCTGAGGCTAACATCAGTTAAAGCTGCTTCATTATTTGTTTAAAAACCTCTCGCAGGACGAGCATTTGACAGCTGTGCAACGCTACCCGGTGGTTGCAGGAAAGTCCTTTTCCAGCAAACATCTGGGTGTCACATCAGCTGCGTGGTTAGGAGGTGGATCAGAAAACCTGCCGGGCTTGACAAGAGCACAAATCCCCCCACTTCCTTCCCCACAGGCAGCATCACACCACAGATAGCCTCAAACGACATTTTTTTTTATTCTCCAGCAAAAAGAAAAAGCCCCAGGGTACAAGTAAAACGAAAAAGCCTGTTGTGCTAAGTAGCCCGTGGGAAAAACCTTGGTAATAAGTGCCTTGTGTTTTACAACTGTACAGACAGGTATGGTGAACGGCACGCCGCTTCACAGCACGGGGGACGAGCATTAACACCAACAAGCTAAAAGTGCATTTTCAAGACATTTGACCACCAGTCTGCGCTGTCACGCTCACCCCCACGATTGACCTTGTTGCCCTGAGACGGGCCTGTTATTGCAGCTCCAGATGCTTTTCCCTGCGGGGGAGCTGCCAACAACCCTCCCCACTGACACTGTTATGCACACAAAGCAAAGGATGAATGAGACAAGGGAGAAATAGAGAAAATGTAATAACCCCCGAGGGCTGATTCATACTGGAGAAAAAAAAACAAAGAAAAAGAATGTCTACAAGTTCATTTTTGGCAGCCTCTTTTGTTGTTTTCATGTGGCACAGCAGACGGTCTTTAAGATTGCTGTTCATTGTACTCATCTTCTGAAGGGAAGACAACACCCGCTGTTTTCGGGGACTGCTCACTTTCCCACTGTCCAATTACCTGTTCTCAAGTACAGTTTAATCTGTCCCTGAACCTTGTTTCAGCCTCAGGAGCAATGTCCAAATCACACATCTTAAGTCACATTTTCAGCCACTTCATGCAACAAAAAAAAGGAAACAACAGAGAGCTAGTTATTCCTTTTGCAAGTATGACTTCATATGGAAACTCAACTCCCTTTCCCATCTCACAGACTAACCCTGGAGCTCATCATTTGTATGATGCCATGTTTTTTTTTTCTGTTAGAATCTAATTGACCCATTTAATAAGGGTGGGTGGGTGTTTTGTCAGTGAACCTGAACGGGAAAAAAAGGAAGTTGTTGCCGTTCTGATTTAACAAAGGTACTGTAACACAACACCAAGCTTATAGGCTTTTTGTCTGTGCTGGCTGCCATGGATCTACGTTGGCCTCACTCCCAGCTTTCTGATAAAGTGGGTGAAGACAAAGAGAGAGAAAGTGAGGCGACTTTCTTTTTTCTTCGCAGTCCAGCAGCTCCGTGGGGGCTTTGGCATCTGAGGACCGTCAAAAGCATGCACCAAGGCTAATGGAGTGGAGAGGCTGCTGCTCCATTTGGAATAATACTCTCTGCTAACAATTCGAAGATAATTAGGAATGGGTGGGATGTGCGAGGGCCAAGTTGAAACAGTTTCCAGAGAGGAAGAAGTGTGTTGGAAAAAAAAGAGAGAGTTCCACACCACTGAGACAATGAGAAGAGCAAATTGCTTTGAGCTTGTACTCCTGATTTCAGTGTGCCGGCTTCTCCTCTGTCTCTAAGTGTGAGAGAGAGAAAAGGCGAGTGCTTGCCCCAGAGCTTAAATCACAGTGAAGCCTTTATGAGGTTGTAAATTTGAGACGGATGTCTCAGCAGTCAGAGGAACTTTAGGAGTAGAAATGCACGTGGGACAGTCAGGGAGACTAAATAAATCAACTCTCTAGCCAACAAACACCTATTAATCGCTGTGTCCATCATGCGCAGCTGATCACATCTGTCTCGCTGGTGGCAGGGAGTGACAAGATACAGGGATCGCATCCGGGGTATAGATTACATCTAATTTTTCCACCTGGCTCCCAGAGACGACTCACTTAGCCGAGGATGACAAATCCCGCACGAGGGAATATCTCACACTGAAGAAAACAATGCCTACACAATCTGTCATCAAACCTGTCAGGAGACACAAAAGGGGGGGGGGGGCTGCCATAACAAACCACATGTATGGTGGCAGGAAGTTGGTCTGATCATTCAAAGCAACAGAGAACAGGCCCGAGTCTCCCGTGCAGCTTTTGGTTCCTTTTTAATATTAAACTACAAACATGAGAACATAGTTTCACAAACCACAAGAGGAGACTGTATGCAATTTCTATGGAGCCAGAATCCTCATACTGACACAACAAAAAAGCAACTTAGGCTTGGATGCTCTTTTAAGTGGCTGGCAGTGATAGATGTGGTTTTTACTCGTCTGAATGTCTTTTTTCAAGAGATGACAGCTCGCACAAGGGGAGAAAATAAAAAAACAAAACAATTCAGGCTTCTCTGTGGGGGGTGGGCGATATAAGCTGAAAATGTTATCATGATGTTCCAGAGAATTTTTGCCACGATTTTCATCGTGGCTTTTTTTTTTATTAATGACTACAGGCAGCAGCGTTGTAGGGAGAATGCACTGTGTTGTCACTGTGTGACAGTGTTTGCAGAAGTAATAAAAGTCATGAAACTCCTTTTCTGGTAACACTTTAGATGAGGGAACACATATTCACCATTTATAAGGTGCTTACCATATAAGTAGCGTACTGGCCCTTTATTAGTAATCATTAAGCACGTATTAACTCCTTATTCTACATAACCGTATTCTACCACTATTACGACATGAATTGAGATTTTTCCTACATTAAGGTGTTAATATTTACTAATAAAGTGCTAGTTTGCTACTTATATGCATGTTAGTAAGCACCTAGTTAATGGTGAATATGTTTTACCCCTTTTCTCTATGATCTGCTCCCTTAAATTTTACTTTTAGCTGCCTCAACCAGAAAGTTCAACTGTATTAACACACACACACACACACACACACGCATACACAACACAAAACAAACCAGCAAGTCATGTGTTCCTCAAACTATTTTGGCTTTCAGCCACATTGGTGTCGTGGTGGAGACCACACACAGTGAAACCAGTGGCACAGCTTCAATACACAGTCATATTTACCATAAATACATTTCAGGAGTGCAGGAGAAGAAACTCCAACCCCAAAAGACTCATGAGGCCCAGCTTTCACAATCTGCAAAGCCCTACTTCACTGTCATTACTGACAGGAAGAAACAAAATGTGAAAGGGGAAATGTAACAATTCAATCACAGGTCTGTGCTAAGTGAGCACAGGCTAATCCGTTTAATGATCGATGGACGATGGAGTAGGAGTCAGCATGTTAGGTCAAGCTGACATTTAGTTCCAATGTCTTCCAAGGAGAAGAGTCATGGCTCCAGTGCCCCTCAATGAAGAAGAGACCGATTGAGATTTTCCGAAAGCTGACAGAGTGTCAGCAGCTTCATGTGCTTACAGAATAAGATAAAGAGCCTGTCTTCTCTGTGGTCAAAGACCTCAAGAGATAAGAGATCACACAAATCCTGAGCTGAGCTGTTGATTTTTCTGCCACACAGTACGATCCCAGCATCCACAACATCCACGAGGAGCAGAATTTGAGTCTTCTGCTGGAAAAATGTTGCAATAAGAATGTAAAGAGAAACAAGGGAAGAGAAACTGCACTAAATCCCTGCAGACCTTTTATCGTGTCTGCATCTGGGCGCAGAGCCTACAACATCAGGCACACATTTTTCAACTGGGCTTTTTCCAGACGAGCACACCACTTGGCTGAACCCTGGCCAAGAGTAAAACAGAGCTCATTACTGAGTAATGTGCTCGCAGGCTCACATTTGAAATGTGTAAGTAATTGTAAAATATGCGCAAGGAGGAGTCGAGAGCCTTCAAACCTATATCATTTCAGGGGGGGAAAATTGCAGATTTCGCAGGAATGGCTTAAAATGCTGGTGGAAGGTTATGAGCAGGGAGGATGTGAGAGGCTACAGCACACACATACACACTCTCTCTCTCTCTCACATACACACAGGTTCGTGCACCTATCCTTGTAAGGACTCTGCACTGACTTCCAATCAATTGGACAGCCTCAGCAAAAATGTCCTCCTTTACCTTAACCAGTTCACGCCAAACCTTTACTTAAATACAATTCAGATCTTAGCCTTCAGAAATGAGGGTCGGGCCCTTGATCAAGCATTTGTGTTTTTTCTCCCTCGTCGTGTTCGCGTGGTATGTTATAGAACGTTGTATTGTGTGAAGGTGTAAAAACCTGCGGCCGGGAACGCATCATTTAAAAACGAGGAAGCATATCATCATTAGCAACATATGCGTTCATGGAAGTGGATCTCAGCGGCTCTGTTATTATTGTTGACGTGGACGTACTTGTTCATTTATGGCTCACATATTAAAAAATTGTCGGGCTGAAATCTCGGGCTCGTAATTACAGTTAATGTGTCAGGCCGGGCCGGGCCGGGCTCGGACACAACATGCACGGGTCGGGTCAGGCTTGATTTTTTGGGCCCGATCTCGGCTCTAATTGGGACCAGATTTTGGTTACTATGAGGACTACTGGTCATGCACACGCACACAGAAATACTCTAAGAAGTTTTGCACACTGTGAATCTACTGAGTGCAGTTGGCTCTTTTGAGATTCAGTGACGGCACTTTTGACACATGATAATAGTTATGATGAGCGACTGCATCTATCGGCTGCCTTGGTCACTCACTCCGAGCTGCTGTGACAAACGCCTCTTCTAATTCTCTCCTCAAAATCACTGATGCATCATGGGGGCTGAGTGGCACTTCCCTCGGCTCTGAAGGTGCTGTGATTCTCTTGAGATGAAGGGTCTCTGAGGTGTGCGTGTATAGATGAAAGTGTGTGTGTGTGTGTGTGTGTGTGTGTGTGTGTGTGTGTGTGTGTGTGTGTGTGTGTGTGTGTGTGTGTGTGTGTGTGTGTGTGTGTGTGTGTGTGTGTGTGTGTGTGTGTGTGTGTGTGTGTGTACTTACTTGACCCTCTGGATCCAGACGCAGTAGTCTGTGATGTACAGATCGTTCAGTATGTAGGCCGGCTCGTTCTCTCTGAAGACTTTGTGAATATCCAGCAGGCATTTAAGGACACAGGCTTTCCCTGGGCACAGAAACACACCGTGGAAGGCAAATGGAAAAACAGTGTTATTCTCGCTCCAGTATTAAGGATGACAATGTACTCCAGCTGCTGGCAGACACAGCATGAATCTAAAGGCTTGCAGTCATTATTCCATACATAAAAGCCAAGGTACAGGATCAGAGGAAAAACCCCAGCGTGCTGCGGAGTAATTTGATCCATACGGTTTACGAAGCCTTCCTGGTTGAAAAAGAATGGTTCATCCGGGGCAAAAGAGCCACGGAAGAGACAGCTCTATTTCTGGCAGTCATTTCAATCATGATTCTGTTCAGACCTTTTTTTTTTTTGTCAAACGCGTGTTTGCTTTCATCTGTCAAAAAACAGCAGTACATGGTTTAGTAATTGATGGCTTTCCACTTGAAATAGATTCTCGGCGGGCCATTCAGCTATTGTGCAGCACCACAGGAATCTAATCTGAATCCAGTTTTATGCGATCTGACAATCACAAAGGCCTGATTTCGAACTAATAATAAGAATAATACAGTCCTACAGAGTAATGACTGTTCAATTTTGCATGACACCAGGCCACTTAATGACACTTTATCTGCTTTATTTACTAATTTGTCTCGAGCTCAACTAAGTAATTGTTTTTTTTGTTTTTTAAAATCCTCTCTGGTCCTTAACGAGGAGTAAAATTATTATTTCAGAGTTCAGTTCTCGCAGTAGTTTGTGAATCTATCTATACATGTCTCTGTCAGAAAACTTCGAGCCTAAACTTGTGCTAAACCCCCTAATGACAGCATGCTGAACACTGTTGTAGTCTTGTGGTGAAAGCTGTCTAGTATGGATTTGCCACCCATCTGTCTTACAGCTCAGCTTAAAGCCTCTTAATTACTTGAATATGTTTAATTGTGCCACTTTTCTAGCGTGAACAGCTGCACGGCATTAAGTGTGTCGTATGATTTATGCACATAATCGCCGCATTGATGCCTGCTCGCTCCGTCAGCTTTTGTAATACTTTGGAAGCGTCCCAGACAGACAGAAATGATACTATTCGACTTATGACTTAAAGCAATGCCGCACTGAAGATCAGCGATGATGTGATATGAAAAATTCAAAACCCGTGACTTTGCTGCTCCACCCTCTGCTAGAACATAAACGTCTCCTGCCAAAGCGACACATGTTTGAGTGTTTTTCACAAAACCTCATTTCTCATGCTACAAGCACCATAAACAAAATTCCATTCACCTCCGTGGAATTTGGGTGGAGGCTGCAGAATCTGGTGTGCAAAAACCTCTGCATAAAAACCTGTTACTATACACAGCCTTAGATACCAATTATACGTCAGTCAGGAAACACGTGCTTCTTCAGGGACTCGGGTGAACTTGTGCTTTAAACAAGCAACCAATTAAATAAACAGTGCAATTACATGTTTGCGGTTTGTTTGCAGCTTGAAAAACAAATTTTTATGCTTCATATTTAATAACACCTACATCCAATTTATTTTTTTCTAAATAACTATGTGCTTTCTTTTTTCTTTTCTTTTTTTTTAACAGCGAGTGTAGACAAAGTGAGAAGTGCTTTACACCAATGACCACTTTAAATTATTCAAGCTCATCTAATAATGTAAATGTAAATGTAAATGTAAACACATTAAATCCCGGTCGTCATTATGTGTTCCAGAATTGTAGAGAACTATTGTTTTTAATGATGTCTTTTGCTGCATCGCAACAGCGCCTGAGGTAATGTGGATCCCACATGGTATTTACTGAACACTCAGCATCAGATTTACGCTGCAACTGATTACATAAAGCCTTGAGATCAATCAAGACTCAAATATATCACCTGTCAGCAAATGTAACAATCAGATATGTTTATCTACTAAATAGTTGGGGGAGCTTTTAGCTGCGATGCACATGACATTGTTTATGGCTGAGGCTGGCACTTTGGCAAACGTGTATAGAAATTGTGTTAGCGAGCAATCGACACCACAAATGTATCACACATGCAGAACTACACACGATCTCCATTTGTTATTCTGACAAATTACTTTCCCCAGAGGTATCCCGCAAGCAAAACTGCCAGAGCTCTTCTCTCACCAATCAGACGTATACATAGCTTAATGATGTGATCAACAACCCATTGAGGGCAATAGAGAGAATGCCCCCACCCCCTCCTTCCACCTCCGCAGAGTTGGTTGGCATTGTCCATGAACATTCTGTCCAGTCAAAATAAACAGCGCACTTGCAGTGAGGAAAACCTTAAGCAAACATTTGGTTCTCATTTAAGTATGGGATCATATGCAGGGAACTCTGCCTTCAAATTCAGGACTTGGATCATGCAAGGAAAAAACACACTTGCTTCCAAAATTTGACTTTTTCTCTCTTTCTGAGGATTCTTGTTACTCGAAACTTACAGGGGAAAAGTTCCTCTCTCTCTCTCTCTCTCTCTCTCCCCCCACTTTACTCTTGTGATTCTTGGCGAAAGGCTTCTGACAAGTGATAGAGGTGCGTTAATTGGGCAACAGCAGATTATCTGATGAGTGGGGGGGAAGCACATGACGCCCACGGAGGAAGTCGTCTGCAGATGCTAAAAGAGCAGGCTGGCACAGGCGCAGAGGTGGGTGTGAGGAAGGACAAATACAAAGGCTGCTGTGTCCTCTGGACAGAAATGTAGTGACTCCTAAAACTGTTAAAACTACTGCATTTGGTGAAATTGTACTTTTTTTGTGTTAATCCAAGTTTTATTTCTCAAACATCTGTACAGGGTTCTGTGAATTAAGGTGTCATAGTATAGTACGTTACATATACAAAAATTACAGTTTTTTTTTCCCCAATTCATGTTAAAACTTGTCCAGCTTGGAATCAACATCAGATTATATAAACAAATTAATTTTATGATACACATTACATCTGCCATGTAGGACACTCATCACTCATGCAAAGTATCTTTAGGGCCAATTCCAATTCCCATCTTAACCCTCAATCTTAACCCTCAAGCTCAACCCTTAATTTTAACTGGCCCTCAAAACCAAGTGTTGAGGGTTATTTTGTCACTTAGAAATGGGACACTCCTTAAATGCAGATACGTCTTCAGACTGTGGGGTGCATAATAATGCGAAAACTGCGTCCAGTCTGTCAACTCCAAAAAAGAAGAAGAACACATTTACGTCACGATTATTTATTACGATCCGTTTGTCAGTCAAGTTATTAGGTTGTCAGTTAGTTATAAGATGATACAAATGATGATACAAATACCACAACCACGGACATATTCAGCTACCAGTTACTGCACACCACGGCTTATTGAAAAGTAAACGATAGCAAACGATCGCTTGTCTGCACCGGCCGACTATTGACAAAAGATCGCAAAATAAATGTTACGCAACAATGACGTCAGTAATCCATAATATGGGCCTAAACTAAGATAATACAATGGTTTTCATAATTTTTTATATCTCTATTAACAAAGAAAATACTTAATTTGAAGCTTACTATTTGCTGCTTTCAGCGCCATCTTTGTTATGTAAAAACACGCAATGCATTCTTGGTAGCCCTTGCTCCCAAGGGTGGACTTGGAAAATCTCAATATTGAGGGCGATACAGCCCTTAAACTTGCCCCTCAACTTAATTTTTCTGAGAATCGGGACAGCACTTGCACTAGAAGGAGCACACATTTTTGAGATTGAGGGTTAAGCAAGGAATTGGAATTCACCCGTAGTGTGTTGTAATTGAGTCATATCGTCAATCATACTGTTCAATGGATGAACAGAATAGGAGCTGATTACAGTACTCTAGCTAATTGGCAACCACTGAAAGTATTAAGAAACAGTAAACCAGTGTAATAAAGGAAGAAAAGTTTAGCTGCTATGAGCACATAGTTTTAGTTCAACTCTTTCCCTCGCCTGTAAAGTTTTCTGTTTTATTTTTGTGTCTTGGGTAAAACTTCCCAGCACTTGGTGGAAGGGACGTTTGGAAATGTGAAAACGTATTCTAGAGAGAGGATTAATTTTCCTGACTGAAAATACTGGCTAACAGGAAACTGGGGTATGTCACATTCTCTCACCACATCTCTGTGAAGAGTGTGAAATATTTGAGTTGAATTTCTTTTTTTGCACAGTTGATTTTGTGACTTCATAAAAAAAAAAAATGCCAGGCAGCCACCGCGGCACCTCGTACAAGAATAAAAGCAATTCAGTCAGCGACAAACGTGAAGAGAAACGGGATTCTGGTCAAATATATAACATTGCCTTAATTGCTGGATTAATTACTCTACTAGTGCATGAGGGATTTAAAATAAACTTTCTTCTGTTCTAAACCTCTTTCAAGTGATATTTCAGGATACGCTTGAGAAAAGGATCCTCACTCTTACTGAAAACATGACTGCCAGCAGGGACGCAACGGAAAACACATTTGGCCATTCAACAAAATGCTCAACTAATAAAATCCACACCAGC
This sequence comes from Microchirus variegatus, assembly GCF_963457635.1. Taxonomy (NCBI): domain Eukaryota; kingdom Metazoa; phylum Chordata; class Actinopteri; order Pleuronectiformes; family Soleidae; genus Microchirus; species Microchirus variegatus. The sequence goes on from NC_139808.1 coordinate 17,077,422, forward strand.
TCAAGTCTGCCATATCTTAAGAATATACAGTATTTGTCTCATCATCTGAGAGCCTTTTCCATCTGAGAATTTGCTTGCTCTCCAACATCAAAGTCCATAGAGAAAATCAGCCTTGGTAGCTGAGGGAGTTGATGGTGAAGAATTTTGGACAACAAAGTCCCAGTATAACACATTTTTACCTTACGGAGGCAACAGTGGATCAACAATTCATGTGTGCCATGATGTAAAAATGTTGATTTTCTCTTTGGCGTGGGAAAGCGATTTTCGACTTAGGTGGGAGTGCGTTTTCTCAGGTGAGCTAAAAATCTGTTTTGCCTCGCGTCCCCGCTGGCAGCCATGTTTACAGTGAGAATAAGCTTCCGCACCTCAAGCTGTTCTCGGCATAGGGAGCCAGCTGACTATGTGTCCATACTTAATACAACCACAAATCAAAAAAACCTGCACTATCCCTTTGAAGCGGTATGTTCATTTTTCTTTTCAGTATCTGGCAGCTAAATGAAAGCGGGAACTGCAGCAAGAAGAGTAATGCAGAAGTGACATGCTATAAAAAGCCGGGGACAGAAACATCATCCAGGTTGACGTCTAATGTAAAGTAATGTAGTTCAGCCTTTACAGTGCTGCCAACTAACATGCCAATATGCTCACTACATTCCAGATGTCTACTTCAATTCATCTAGTTGAACTCATTCACAGTATGCATCCAGTATCAGCACATACTTTCAAACTGTTCACTGCATCCAGTTCTTTTCCTCAGAGAAGGACACACACTCCCAGGTTTGCGCAGTGATTCTTCCTTGGACACTGCATTGACTTCCATTCATCTGGTCAGTCGAAACAAATTGTTATCCATTATCTTAAAGGACTCATATTATACCCTATTTCTCCAAGTTAACCTGGTTCCCTGGTGTCCAAATGAACATGTCTGTGACATGCTTTTGTCAAAATACCATAAGGATGAATCACCACAGCAGCTCAATCACCCTGCCAAAACAGCCCTGTTCAGAACGCTGTGTTTAGTAGTATCTCTTAAAAAAAAAAAAAAAAATTAAACTGAAGGGACAGGAAATGACATCAGCCACAGAGGCTACCGGGAGCTAACAACAGTTAGCATTTGTAAAAGTGATAATTTGCAGGCTCTAGCAGGCCCATTGCCATCATATATAACATGTATCCACTGGACAGATAAATCCTCTGAGGCTGGAAGTTTGTGTAGGACTCTGTGGTGCACTGTGGAGCCAAGCATAGGACTTTTTCGCAGACTTTCCGTTTTCGGATACCGTTGCCCTCACCAGCACTATCGTGCGTTTTACGGACAAAGCGGAGCTCCGCGAGACAAAAATTCCAGGAAATTAGCACATTGTGACGTCCCAGTGAGTGCGCAAGTACTTAGACTGAGAAGGACCACAAAACATGACTGAGTCATCTTTTTTCACACTTTCACACACCGACTGATAGGACCTCCAGAGTCCCAAATATAAGGATTTAAATTATTAAAAAGTTGATTTCACATAATATGGGACCTTTAACCATAACCAATTCATGTCTTACCTTAACTTGACCAGAATTAAAATTCATAAACATAACCAGTGCATCAGAATTTGGTTCTGCTTCATTAGGACCAGGTTTGGGTCTCCATGAGGACTACTGGTCGTGATAAGTTTCAGTGTTCATGTGAGAAAAGGTCCTAAAGACATGGCGCGCACAATCGACTCATCTCAACGAAAAATACATCAACAGCACAGTGCTTATTTAATGGTGCATTATGTAATAAATCTAAAGCAACTGGCCATAAAATCCTCCTAATATGTCACAGAGACTCAGGAATAATGTTTATATAACAAACTGAACTCACCAACAACAACAGTACAGCCAAAATATTTGCATTAAAAAATCTTTTGCAGACTGCAAATCATGTTTATGTTTTGAAATCATGTTTTGGCATGTGGCGCCACCTACCGCCGTCTACCAATCATTGCAGTCAGTAGAGTCTCAGCTGCAGAGCGACCACGGGTTGCCAGTTGCGTCAGAAAACGAAACCTAAAAGACCTCGGTATTTTGAATTTGAATGTAGTAACCGTTTTTGGCCACATTCTTACATATGGCACCTTTAACAGAAAATTTGACCTCATCTCATGAAACTCACAAACTTTCCTTGAATTCCCAAAATGCCAAAAGATTCCACGACCAACACAAACATTCCACGAAAAAGAATAACAGCAGGGATGCATGGTGGATGGATCTGCAACAAAGGACCACATCTGGCAATTCTTGGGTGAATTCCAATTCCTGGCTTAACCCTCAATCTTAACCCTCAATCTCAAAAATGTGCGCTGCCGCTAGTGCAAGTGCTGTCCCGATTCTCAGAAAAATTAAGTTGAGGGGCAAGTTTAAGGGCTGTATCGCCTTCAATATTGAGATTTTCCGGGACCACCCTTGGGAGCAAGGGCTACCCAGAATGCATTGCGTGTTTTCACATAAGAAAGATGGCGTTGAAAGCAGCGAAGCGAGTGCGATACAAATTAAGTATTTTCTTTGTTAATAGAAATTAAAAAATTATGAAAACCATTGTATTATCTTAGTTTAGGCCCATATTATGGATTACTGATGTCATTGTTGCGTAACATTTATTTTTATTTTACGATCTTTTGTCAATAGCCGGCTGGTGCGCACATGCGATCGTTTGCTATCGTTTACCCTTCAATAAGCCGTGGTGTGTGGTATATGAATATGTCCGTGGTTGTGGTATTTGTATGAGTATCATCTTATAACTAACTGACAACCTAATAACTTGACTGACAAACAGATCGTAATAAATAATCGTGACGTAAATGTGTTCTTCTTCTTCTTTTTTGGAGTTGACAGACTGGACGCAGCCCCCGCAGTCTGAAGACGTATCTGCATTTAAGGGGTGTCCCATTTCTAAGTGACAAAATAACCCTCAACACTTGGTTTTGAGGGCCAGTTAAGGTAAGGGTTGAGCTTGAGGGTTAAGATAGGAATTGGAATTGGCCCCTTGTCTCATCTTGTCTCCTCAGTCCAGCGGTGACACAAGCATGACCACATATTTCTCCGTACCATGTCACCTGCAGCTCCCTTAGGCCCTCGGCTCTTTTGTACCTGCACAGTAGTTCTTTAGGAAGCAGGTGTAGGAGAGTTCCTTGAGATTGCTCACCATGCCACTGGAGGCCTGTTCAAATATTTACCCACGGATAAGGTTTCCTTCAAGGTCTTAACCTGCGCGCTGCCATTAATGGGTTTGTTTTACTCATTTCGATGAATGTTTGCTTTCACGGCCACTTAAATGAAGTGTCTCCAAAAAAATGGAACATGCATTACCATTGGCCTTATCCTGACAAATTATTTAGTGCATGACAAATGCTGGGAGAAAAATTGCCCACAGACACACGCCAGGCTGAAAAACTGTAGTGTTACCATTACGGAAATGCTCTATTATTCAAGGCCCTAATGCTTTCAAGTAATAACTTAAATCAGCTGGGAATCAACATTAGGAAAAATGATTGTGACAAAATTATTTTTCCTTGACAGATACAGTATAAATAGAGTGTCTTATCACTTGGATGTGGATGAAGATGTATGAGCTGTCAGGATACACTGGAACAGTTTCTGGATTGAAACAAACATGAGAAATCTGCCTTTTGATATGAGAAGTGCCTCTGATGTACGAGAAAAGAAGGTGAGGGTAACGGTGACTCAGACTTGCTGTATCCCCGGTTCTCCTGATCAACTCATCTTCCGACTTAATGACGCGCAGAAATGCTAATCTGGAGCTTAAAAGGCTTAATTTGCTGTCACTTGACAGCATTAAAACCATCAAAAGCTGGATAATCTTAGCCCTCACACATCCAGAGAGTTTTTGAAGCCCATTACCCTGGGCTTCAAAAAAAAAAAAAATCAAACTCAATTGTCCGTTCTCATCTAATCCACATTTCACTCCCCCAGGGGAGCCGCGAGTCAGGCCACGCTCCTGCTCAGCTGGAGCAATATTACTTTTAAACACATGCCGCAGTGTGCTTGTGAATTCATCCAACGATTGGGGTCTGTTGGGAAGGCTGTTTTTTACTGGGCAGTGTACCACGAAAAGCATGCTGACTTTCAGGCTGTCTCAAAATTGACCTGCATCCCAGTGCTTACAGGCAAGCAGCAGACTCCGACTTCACACTCCAGCCTTATTTACATAATGACAACACTGTTCCGACAAAACTGCAGGGGTTGCCAAAATCAAATAACACTAATTAGTCATGATCATGTGTTCATGGTGGAGTGAAACAATTCTAGTTTTGTTCACATTTGATTTAATCCATGCCGTTAGTGTATCATTTGTTAGCCTACGGAATAAAAACGACAACATTTCCCTGTTCTTTGGCTTTGCCAATTCTATACAACCGCAACAAAATATTTATCATAAAGATAGACAGCTTGTTCCAACAGGAAACCAAAGTTTGTGTCCATAGAGAAAACCAGCTACTTTAGCCCAAAGGTTGCAGGAATCCCCAATGATTCAATTCTGTTTCTTTGTGACTTCAGTCCATGAAATCCTTTGTTTAGATTGACCAAAGTAACTCAAACATAGTAAACAAGGCAGCAATAGACCGACAGTATCCATGTCCTGAGAGCTACTTTGAATTTCAGCCACGCTTCTGTTTTAGTGCAGAGGACAGGCTGTGGACCCCACATCACGAGTCACATAAAAATTTATACCGCATAATCATGAATAATATGACATGTCATGGTCCTATTAATGAACATGTGGCAGACACTGCAGGGTCACAACTGGTCTGCTGAGATGAAAGGTCAATGCCGTAATGTGAGTTTATTAGCCCCTGTGTGCGTGTGTGTGTGTGTGATGTTCATGCTCACACTCACCTGACTGCAAAATCTTGGTTGTGTCACAAACTGCTGCAGAGACCAGTGTGAAATGTCTGTAGAGCGGGTAACACGACACTCTACGTCCAAATGACACCAACACCTCTTGCATGGAGCAGTATGTCTGCAAAAGAGAGAACGTCACAGTCAGAGAATTATCCAGTGCAAAACGAGATAGTGTTTTTGTGCTAAAGCACTGACAGAAAATAAAGAGGACACAAGACAAAGCAACTGGTCGACTAATTAATCTGTATTGAAGCAAATGGAAGGCTGGGGATCTGACAGTGTGTTGCCTTTAAAGTGCAACCAACTTCAAATAGTTTCTTTTAACATTGCAGACTACTTTAGAGTTAATTGATCACATGGCAATTCTCCATTTCAATAGTCTTTGACAACGTATAATTCCAGCAATGTGGTTACAAAAAGTTCAAAATATCCAGCCTAGAAGCGCATCAGGCAGTTTGAAGAATTCCGTGAGCACATCTTGACCACAATCCTTGTCCTCTTTGATCATCGGACGACAACAAGAGTGGCATTGTGTTGTCGTGACAAACAAACTTAACCGTCATCCTGAGCCAACAATCATGACACAAATTAATCTGAAAAGAGGTGTGTGGAAGTATTTGTGGTTCTACACCATAGATGATAAAGTAATGAACAAATCTGAGGACTCGGCTCTCGTAATTACCCCAGCCTCATGGTAACGCGAGACTTGACCACAATATTCTTGTAAGATTTGAGCAGAGGGTACAGTTCTAATTGTAGTAGTAATTGTAAAAAAAAGCCAGCCCTAACACACACCTATAACTTTAATCAAATTCATAGACATTACAATTGGTTTTTATATTATACCTGAACCATTTTCAATTTATTTTACATTTATGTTTCAATTCCTACCCAATATCTCTTAAAAATAACAGCTTTTTGTTCCCGATTCCACACAGTCTGAAAAGTCCATCATTGCTCCATTATAAAAGGCAACTTTAATAATAAAGATGATTTGAACAGATACTGAATAAGATTTCACGCACACAAAAAAGAACAAAAACTAACCATTTTTATTTTATTGGCCACTTTCACTCAACTTCAAAATGTATCTGTCAGTGTTTCAGTCTGTGTGTGCCCTCCTTTCTTTTTGTGAAGTTGAAGTCTGGCTCCCATTGGAGTGCACTGCAGTTGTTGGTGCTCTAATTACTCCTAACAACTCCTCAATTATAGAGCTGGCAAAACAGGGGATTACATCTCTTAAACACCTTTGCAGTCCTGGCCAATTAATTGCTGCTTCCCTTTAATCACTGCCTTCACTCTCAGATTTTCTCTGCACTAATGGACACACAGCCTGCAGATGAAAACAAGACATTTTTATCCCCCGTTTCTTCTTTTCTTTGTGCCTTGTTAGGGATGTGTTGTGAGCTTGTGTATGTGTGTGTCATCGGGGATCACGTTCTCCCTTGGGCTTGTTTAGTAGGAGTGTAAATAAGGTTTGCTGCTGCTGGGTAGAGAGAAGGGGGGGGGGGGCATGCAGTCACACCAGCGCAGTCAACTGAGGACAAGTCAACACAGAGCAGATGGAAAAGTGGGGGGGGAGGGGGGTTGGGTGGTAGAGGGAAGGAGAATGTTAGGCATAAGCAAGGCGAGACAGACAGTGAGAGAATAAAAAGGAGACAGCATGGAGAGAAAATGGAGTGAGGAAGCAGAGCTGATATCAGCAGTGACACACAGACAGGCAGCCAGTCAAAGACGGAGAGGGATCTATAGTGGAGCAGAAAGTGAAGGATAAGAGAGGAGGAAGAGGGGGAGAGAGGGAGAGAGCGAGGCAGCCTGTCAATCGGAGCCGACAGCTCCGCTGACTGACAGACGGAGTACTAAAGGGCTGGCAGGCAGGTGGAGACTATTCTTTACTCCGCTGTCACCACAGCGAAGACAACTGCGACTTCTCAAAGTGTGGTCACGGTCAAGGGACACAAACTCTTCACAAGCTTGTTTATTATTAGAAACCGAGTGTGTCTTGGATGACTCAAGGCGCCTAACTCCGAGTCAGGACCACACACACACACACACACACACACATTTATATAAATAAAAAATGCATTCAATTACTTTGGGGTCATTGCAACACATCGTGTCGCATCGAGACCTCAGTGCAGCGATACCCAGCCATATTCATAAAATAATCAAATAAAATGAAATGAAAATTCAGGTTGATAAAGTAACTGCATTTGCATTCATTTGAGTCCCAATCAAGATACACTGATAAGAGTCACTTCACATTTCTAATTTAAACTTTTGTTAATTGCAAAATAGTGGAATTTCAACACCATAAAAATGTGATTTATCGCAATTAACTACTGAACCAGTGCACTTTATTGCAATAACGAAAGAGTTTATCATTTGACAGCCCTATTTGTTTTTATCTCCATTTCAATTTAATGAATTTAAAGAAGAATAGATGGAAAAAACTATTGGCTCAGACAGAGCCTGGCTGTCTGAAAAGGACAGTGTTCTGCATGGACATGCATGTCCTGCTGAAAAGAGCAGAAGGAGAGAGAGATGCTGCAGCAGGCAGCTGATGTCTCTCCATGACTGGTGGCCCAGTTGATTATGATGGAAAGATATTAAGGCATTTAAATGTATTAGCGATGTTCTTTTGAAAGCCCTTTAAAAGAAGCCCCCAAATTGTTATTCACTTTTCTTTGTAAGGAAGAGAATCTATACTTAAGTGCAAACTCAAATGAGCCCTGTTAATTAAAGATCATTCAACTAACTGCATCACCTGCCACGGTAGATACTGTATATGCCTTCAATAAGTAATGATAACTAAAACTGTGGTACAGGAAAGCAAAACCACTTTCTGTTAACGGTTCCCTTATTTGTTATTCATATGCCAGGAATATCAGGAAGACAAACGATGATCCTCGGAACAGCAGTGAATTAATTCAGTCTAGTTATAGTGGGGGGTGCACCCACACATGTACTTTCACCCCCTCAGTCAAAAACCTTTTTTTTTTTTTCAGTTTTGCTTAAAGCACTTATAGAACAACATTTACATGCTGAGATACCCGTGACTTTTCTGGAAAATTTAAATAATAATTACTGCTCCGCTCCGGTCTGTGTTCTTTTGTAAGTACTCTAATTAACATGTGTTTAATCCATGGCAAGAGCTCGAGCAAGTAAAAGGTAAATAGATGCAGACAGCTGGGATGTTTTTTGTTGTTTTTTTCTTTATTAAAATTTTCTGCATCGATTTGTAATCCTTCAAGAGAAGCGTTAGAATTACGATGCATATAATAATTAATAGACTAGCTGTGACAATTTTAGACTCAAACTCAAATGTTGTATTTGAATTGAACAGTCACAGATTTAGAAAATAACATGGCCTTTGATATCATCCATGCATGCATTTTCTACCGCTTTATCATCCACATGAGGGTTGTGGGGGGAGCTGTGCCAATCTCAGCTGACGTTTGCCAGTCCATCACAGGGCCACACATAGAGACAAACAACCATTCACTCTCACACCTACGGTCAATTTAGAGAGTCCAAAAACATGCAATATGGTGATTAGGTAAACTCTAATGTGGGACTGTGGGAGGAAACCGGAGAACCCGAAGAAAACCCATGCACGCACGGGGAGAACATGCAAACTCCATGCAGAAAGACCCTTGTTCAGACTGGGACGCAAACCCAGGTCTTCTTGCTGCAAAGGCAAGAGTGCTAACCACTACACCAACAATGTGGCCCCCTTTGATAGCATGTTGAACTTACATAAAACATAGCGTATGGGAAAGTAGACACAACTCTGAAAGGGCTGTCATTTATTTAAGTGATGTTCAAATGCATTGTTTTCAATATCAAAATCTATACCTGCAAAAAGGTCTGATATAAAAACACTTATTCCAAGAGGGATTTACTTCTACTCTAAATAAAACTGTCCTCTTGAAATAGACCACTACGATCAATATTGATGTGTGTTCATGTTTACCGTTATAGATTGTAGAATAAAATTGCAATCTTTTCAAGTTGATTAACCAATTAACATCAATTAAATCAGTGTTTAATACATGTGCAGAGATATAGTGACAATAGTGTCAGGGGGACAAGACCTAGATCAGGTGTATGAACATGTTTGCACTCATGTCCCATGTGAAATCACACCTTCTGCTGCAAGAGCGAAGACACGCTTACAGCTTTTTTCCTCTCATGCATATGTGTTCATGGGAGGGTCGAAGGAAAGTGAGATTTAAAAAAAAAAAAAGGAGAGAAGTTAAGAGCGACTGAATATATATTCCATTGTACGTATGAAAAATGAAAATTCACGCAGCAAACTAGTGTGAATGGTGCATGATAGAAAATAGCAAGTGTGTGTTGATGCTCTGTAAAAATGTGTATGTGAAGAGATGAATGGCAAAAGGTTGTGTAAATAACTCAAGCTACACTTAATGTGATAGGTAGTTGATGGCAGACAGACACACTCCCAACACACACAAAAATATGTAGTGGCAGACAGGCACACAGACACACCACCTATCATTTACTCTTTGAATTGGAAACACCTGCTATTGTTATAGGTTACGTGCCAAGTCCAATAACTGACAACTCCCTGCAGGTCACATTACAGACTCCTGTCAGAGCAAAGACCTGAGCTGTTTATTTCAGAATGGTCTCTAATGTGTCTTCAAATATCAATTCATCTGTCAACACATTTATTATGTGCGTATGTGTGAAACATGTTCGCACTTAGACATTCACTTGAAGAGCCTCTCTAATCTCTTTATAATCCATCCAGGCCACAACACAGTCAATCAGTCAAACCAGGAGTTGCAGCTGAAAGTGAAGTTTAAGACTTACAAGAGTATGATGAACAACGTATTAAAAAGCTTCAATGCAATGAGTTTTTAGTATCGGGTAGGGTAGACAAAGCATAGATCTATAAATATTCCCATTTCTAAAGCACTTCTCTCTGACAGAATGTCTGTTAAGGCTATGCTAAAAAGAACATTCATGACGTACAATTTGCCAAAGTGCTAATCGACTCCGATTTTACTGAATCAATAAAGCAGCAAATGCTATGATGGTAGTCTTGACACCATCTAAGGTGCACTGTGAAATAAAGCCAGTTGATGGCAACTGAAGTGTTAACACAATGCAGCACACATCTCAAGTCACGTCCAATGCCCTTGTTGTTAAAGGTTTCTTATAACTTATTGTTATAGGAAATACTCAGCACTTATATGCATAGCTTCTTGGCAGCATCTGCACTGAAGTCCTGGCATTTCCCAATATCATCTATAGAGGACGTTTTAGAGATTAACTTGTCTATCCGAGACCAAGGGAACCCATATGAGCCAGAGTGAGAAAGTATCCTGTCTCCTGCGTACTGAAGCCAGACGCCGCCACTCACCCTCAATGTTCTGAAAATTCTGCTGCTATTGTGAAGGCAGCAGAGCCAGACAATCTCTTGTGGCGCTCGTCCCATGTGAATGGCAAATCTTTCTGGATATTTTCCAAAGTCTAAAAATTACATATGGTGCAAGGAGAAGGGAAAAATCCGTAAAAAAAAACACAAGCAGTATAAACTGAGGTTTTGAAGTTGCTGCTGGATTTTCACAAAGTACACTTTGTAAGGCCAAAAATGAGATGAAGATAAGACAGAAATTTCTCTGAAAAATTACAACTTATCTATGTGCAAAGCACGAGTAATATGTAACATATTTAATAAGGATTCTCCTCGCACAGTCACTGTTTATAATTAGGATGAGCAGAGCTCTCTCTTCTCTCAGCATGATGGTGCAGAGACGTGTTAACGTGGTCTCCACTCACATTTGTAACATGATGAAAACCAGCCCAATCTGTTAATGAGCACCTGGCCTGAAAAGCAGCAGTACTGCAGTCTGTTAGTCACTTACGCTATGAAAACAGATACAATATTTACAAGAAGCCATGAATAAAAACATATTTACTAAATGTTAAGGGGAAATTCAAGGTAAGCTGAAGCAGATCCAAAATTGTTGGGAAAGTTTGCTGAAGTCTTGCAGGGCTTTTTTTTTTTTTTGAATGTGCTTAACTCAGTTTCTTATTTTTACTAAAGCACCACGTCAAGGTTTGGCACCTTTAAAATGGAACAAAGGCAACACTGGTGAAAATACAGTGTTTGTTCTGTTGCGATATGTACGTTAGGTGTTCCAAAACATGGGAGCAGGAAATGGAAATTTGTGCAAACCCTTGACACCTGCTTTATCACTGCCAACTGGCGGCTGGCAATGGATTCAATCGTGCCAAAACTTTACACGTGGGAAAAGAAGCTTTAGTGTTGGACACACACAGAGCGAGCGAGAGTAATACAGGGGAGAAACGGGGAAAAAGGAACACGCATTAAAAGATGCATCGTAAAATAACTTTACTGGAGCTCTCTGCCTACCATCACAACACAAGAGAAAACAATAAACTAAACGATGAAATAGCTTTTCAAGAACAATTTCCTGCAGCTGCCTTTTATTGATTGTTCCTGAATTTAATGGCTCACAGCAGCCCCGGTTCAGTACAGTAAGTTTGAAGGAGTCAGCAATTAAGCAAGTTACTACTTTATTACCACTGATACGAGTACACAAGGAGTACACAAACACGACTCAAGCTATTTTCTTAAAATGGGTGAAAACTATTTTGCAACTGTGCACATTCGGAGGTGGTTTGTGTACAATATGGCCACATTCTTTTGTATCTTTAAACGAAATATGTCCCCAACACTCTACAGACCGCTGATGTCCTCTGACCTGCTGCAGTTTCACAGTACACTGATCACAAACATGATTTACTCAGCTTTAAGCGGTTTTTCTCTCCCTCTCTCTCTCTCTACACACACACACAACAGTACAGTCAAGTGGTCACAGGAAATGCATTCGACACATTAACTGCCACCATAATGTACAGTATGTGTATTTAATTAACAGCCTGAGAATGTGACAGAAAATCGTCACAGCAGCAAATATAATTTCCTTACCTCCAGCCAGCAGAGAGTCCCGCTGAGTTTCCTGATTGTCCATGGTGACTCAACCTGCAGAGGAGGAAATCACTTGTCATTACAACAATAGCACTACATGAAAAATACAATACAATCAATTCCAATTGACGAACTGAGAGCAGCTGCTCACTAAATCAGGCTACACATGAAATGAAGTAGGGGACTTGTTCAGGGCTCTTTCAAGATTAGAATATCCAAAATGCATTTGATAAAGACTATTGTTTGCTTTATGACAGATTTATTTGTATTTGTATTCACACCTGCTACCAAGGGTGTTTAAAAAATGATGTCAGCCTCAGTCACCTTTCCTTCAGGCAGCAACCACGTGAGAGGAATGCCACAAAGAAGCTAGATCTGAGCTCACAGATCTGCCAGTAATCTCTTAAGGATCTGTATGAAATGGAAGGGGGGTCTAAAGGATTTGAGGATATAGGGCTTTGTCAACCTAAATACCGCTTATGAGGGGTTGCCTCTTCACACATACACTCACTCACATTGTGCTCTCCCTCTGTGGTGCGTGCTTCGTAGGAGTAAGCCAGCAGAATGTCAATGAGGCCGAGCCATGCTTGGTGACGCGATGTCTTGTCCAGCAGGTAAGAGCGGTTGGTGAATTTTCTCAGCTGCTCCTTCTCATCGTCGGTGAAGGATACAGCTGCATGAGAACAAGCAATGTACAGTTAGATGTGTCATTTCAAGACAATCCGCACGTTTGTCCTATTATAGTCCATCATCTATTCATTTAAGTGGTGGTCTGCATGGATCCTGTGTGGACGCATGCAGGCACACATGCAGTTTTAGTCCGCGCAGACTGTACTCAACGACTGCACAACACTTGGTAACCATTAAAGCTTGCTTGAGATGACGTGAGGGAGTCCACCAGTAACCACACATGTACAACTCAGCATTCAAAGAATACAAAGACAAACAATTTTAAGTAAACATTACGCATTCAATTCAGAGAAGTTGATGGAATCACAAATGAATGTAGATTTTATAATAACAATTCATTTTAATGGAAACTGGGCAATTTATGCACACCTTTCAGCCACAAGGTTGGAATATGAAGTTAGGATTTGCCTGATAAAATAAACACAGGCACCATCATGTATGAGGACAAATGGCACAAGAGAAGAAATTACATTAAAATCACAGCAGGAAACTATGAGGCCGAGTAGAGGAGTATATACATCAACAGATGTTCTCTCTGATGTGCAGTTACATGTGTGTGTGTGTTGTGTGTGTGTGTGTATGTGTGTGTTGTTGTAGAATAAAAGGAAAAGGAAGAGAAGACTTGGCCGTTTCCTGTTGTTAAGATGTTTCCACTGACAGTTGGGGGCAAAGTGCATTGCTGCAGGGCACCTGACTGAGGCTGATAAGCAGCAGAGGCAAATTACGCCAAATACTCCCATATGAAATTATCAAGATTTTGTAATCCAATCCCATTTACACGCTTGACAAATCAGCGTGAAGAAAAATACACCGCTCCATTATATGATCATATCACTTTCCTGCTCTTTGCAAATTTACTACTGTTGCCTTTTGAAAGAGACATCTGCCTTAATGGGGATCAGTGGCAAGCCTAATGGAGTGACACAAACAGACTTCAATCCCATTTAAGCCATCTGCATCGTTCAGTACTGAAAGGTACATGGACTGTCTGCAACGACAGGCTGTAACTCAGCAGTTTGTTGTATCTCTCTTTCATCCAGTGCTTATAGAGCGAGACTCCCTGCTCTGAGCCCCTGATGAGCTAGACACACTGGTGCGTAATGGCTGGAGCAAGCACATAAATACACAAGCTTTCTCTCTCTCTCTCAAACACACACGCAGCACTTAACAATGATCTCTCCGGCTGCAGTGGGAACTTGGCTCTCCTGTGTTAGAGATTCCCATGGCATTACGTCAGTCTCGCTCCCTGCAGATGCTGCTTTACTAGTGCAGCTGCAGCGCAAGAGCACAGCTGAGTGAACACACACACACACACACACACCCTGAGACAGATAGCGAACCCCGCATCCACACATATTTTTTCTTCAAACACATGCACAAGCATGCGTCGAGAGAAGGGATGACAGCACAATAAAAACAATAATACAGTGCAGACTCACAAGCAGCACAGATGCACACAGCATACTCCAATAAAATATACATAAACATGTGCAGTATAAAAACAAATAATCTGCTATTTGTCAATAAAATCAATTAAACCACATTTAGACAAAACAACCAGATGTTTCAGCCTCTAAATCAGTTAAAAATACTTTAAAAGTGTCCAATGAGACCAGAATCCTCTGTTTCAAACATTAGGACATAAATGCCTGGATGAACAAGCACTGAAAATATAAACCATATGATTCAAAATTTATATGCAAAGCACATATCAACATTGAGCAAATGTACTGTATTAATCGCTCATTATTCACACTAAAATGATGAAGTGCCATCTGTGAAGAATAAAGTAGCATGACACACTTGTATTAAACAACTCACGTTTACAATAACTAAATGGAAAATCTAAACAGAAACAGAGCACTCACCCTCTTGGATACAGCAGCCTCACAATGCTGATATGTCATCTACTAACTCTGCAGCTAAAGCAGAGACATGAAATGAGGCGAGGCGACACGAGGTGAGGTGAGGTAAGGTGAGGTAAAGTGAGGTGAGCTGATGAGCTGAGATGATCTGAGCTGAGGTGAGTTGAGGTGAACAGATTCAATAAATGTCATGTTCATTCATCTCCTCTGTGGAGCCAATCAATTCTAGTGCATATTAGTGCACAGCACACAGAGACATCTCCTGTTTGCAAATTAATAACTGACCTAATTCCTACAGTCGGGAAAGGCAGTCTGGCTCGTCAATGCTCTCTACGGGTCCAGATGGCACGATGGCATGGAGTAAATATGCTTCATAAAAATACTGCTGAGGGTTGGAAAACTGTCCCAGAGTTTCACAAAATGCAAGAGGTCAATATTTGACCTTGGGAAAAACCGATATGATTGATTTTGTACACATGCATGCAAGTGTAAATTAAATTATTCATTATTTGTTGATATAGTCTGCTAAAAAAGTATAACCACTGGTAGTGAAGTAGTCGCCTATTGAACATTGAGAGAAGACGATCTTGGTCTGGGGCTCGAATTTCTAAACCCAGCCACAACAAAGTGGAGAAGATAAAGAGAGTGAGCTGTCAGGACCATTTAGCCTGAACCAGTGTGTGAATGCAGGCCTCCAGTGGGCAGCTGTGGCCTGTCAGTGTACTGGACCTGACACTGGAGAGCACAAAGGGGCCACTTTCTACTTCATTAGCACTTGTGACCACATCCATCTGTCAGGTGACATATATATCAGATTTAGCAGAAGAGGAGGAGGAGGCTGGGGGGAGCCTAAAAGACCCATGTGGCGAAGTTGTACTTCTCCATTATAAATATATGACAAACAGTTAAAATCACAAGCATGCCTTCAAGATTTGATGGCAAGCCACTTAAATACCCTGGCTGACACCATTCTTCACACTCTGCTGTGGCTTAATGCTATTCCACCTGTCAATCAAGCCATTAACTTTAATTTGGCCCATTTATCTACGCCTGGGCTCCCGACTGAGGCACTCAGTCTTCAAATGCAGAATGAGAAGAAGGAAAAGGCAGGGATACTGCGAAGCGTAATGTTCTTTGGAGGCTAAAGTCAGTCTGCTGCTAATGGCCTTCACGTTGCCGACTGATGGCTACTTGTCAGCAGTCAAGGTCCGGGTGCAGTAGGAAAAGCAACCAGTCTCGCTCAACGCTCCCTCCTGTGACGAAGCTATCTGTTTAATCTAAATCCTCTTTCAAGCGTGCGGCACCCATGCACTACACATAAGCTATGGCTGTGAGCCACGTGCACGCCTAAATGGTGGAAGTGCTGGAATAAGCAGGCTGTGAGGGGAGCTGTATGGCACAATTAAATAGTCTCTTACAGTGCTGAGGCCTCACGAGCTATCGCTTTCTTACAAGAGGCTCCAACGGAGAAATTAAGCTGGGAGGCTCGAGCCAACAAGGAGTAACAGTTTGAGTAAATGAGCCACAGTTTGGATGTAGACAAGGAACGGCTGCAAAAACTAAAACCATCATTTTACAGGGATAACCTTACTGTAAATAAAAGGAGATGGAGATAATAGCGTAAATTGAGTTGTCACATCCTAACTCAGTGATGGTGGCTGTTTAAATTGATCAACTGGCACCATAGAGATGTAGCGATTAGCTGAAGGTCCAAGTTCAATCTCTCTTAATGGTAAGGGCCTTTGCTGGCTGAGATGCCCTGAGGCTTGAGGCAGGCAGAGCAGCTTTAGCCCACGGGCTGAGCTCTGACCTTGCTCTGACACGAGGCAGTTAAAAGTGTGTCCTGTGGGGATTCATATTGTCAGAGAACAATGGCAGACATCAAACCCAGTGGACAGATTCCCATTGGGATCTATGCATAAACATTTCTTTTTTAAATTCATATTGCTCGTGACGGTTTTGTATTGGTACACGGGGAGTAACATAATGGTCAACAAGAGTATTTTAATTTGGTCAAAGAATTAATAATGCATGATTTCCCTCTCGGTTTTTGCAAATTCATGCCACCCTCTGGTGGCCTTCAGTCACTACTTTGCTGGCTGCTTTTAATTGCTTGGAAAATCCAGTCATCCACATCAATAAACCTGTGATGTGTGAAAATATGTGATAATATTTTTAATCACTGAATTAAAAAAAAAAAAAAAGTCACTTTAAAGTCGAATTCCCATGAGTTCAACACATGAGAGCTCCACAGACTTTAATGCTGAAGTGGGGGAGGACTCACTGTACAAGAGAGGTACAACTTTACTGCAGTATTTTTATTTAATGCTTTTATTAGAAATACTGCTTCCTAAGAACAAATGTTGTACTTATTACAACACCATTTTTATTTCAAAGAATATTTAATGATTCAAATCATAATGCACTAATGCAGATTAAATGTGTGATTTCAAACCATTTTAAACTGTGATGTGAGTCACTTAAGAGTGATGACCTTACTAAATTAATTACAGGCAATTCAAATATAATACATGACAAATAAATATTTCCCTACATTGTCCAAGAAAACTGAATATGAATTACCCCTCATATTAATCATGTGACTCCTTGAAAAGGTGCAGTCGACTCAACCAAGCAATTTAAACGTGAAGTAAGTAGTTTATAGTGCCATCTAGAGGAGAGGCTGAAATTTACAACAAAGAACTGCTCCTCTGCTCACCCCCTCCCTTATCCTCAGCCGGTCCTCATCGTCTTTCTCCGTGTCAGCAGATGAGGTTCGTGAGGCGAGGGAGACCGCGGCCGTAGCAGACGAAGCGGAGAGAGTGGATGCGGGACTTCCGCTACAAGTAAAGCAACGATTGATTTGTTCTCTCGCGTGTGTCTATACAGGCTCCCGTAGAAACATGGCGTCGTGGCAATGCAGTAGCGGCCCGCGACCATATTATTTTACATGACTTTTTGAAACACTACGAGAATGAAACAAAGAATAATATACAGCGACTAGACAATGCAGGAGCACATAATATGTATACAAAATTGGATTTTGGGTTATATAAACCCATAAATACTACACAGTGTCCCTTTAAGTAAAAGCGAGCATTTGCAGCAGCAACAGTAAATTATTGTAGTATTTATTTTAGTAATGCAGCACTAATAAAGAGATTATGTTTTTGGGAACAACATGACCTTTTATGATCAAGCTCATACCTTAACTCAACTGAACTTAATTTAACACATTATGGAATTGTACTTCAACGAGTTCAAAAATCATGGCAATCTCAGATATTTCGTCCAGTGTGCTGTGTTTATTTTAAAATAAATAAATAAGCATTACTTAAGCACACCTAGTCTTGGGTGTTGAGCACACATCAGACCAAATCATCAAGTGATTGTGACATTTAATGCCAGGAAGCCATCATGTCTATTCAAGCTGTTCAGTAGTTATAGTTATTACTTAATAAGAAGCCATTTAAGCAGCAGCAGCAGCAGCAACAAACTTTTGTTTATAGAGGAATGCATCAGTAAACATAGTGACCATGGCTCATTACTATCAGTGTTTACTGTTGCGTTCAAACTGTACTTGTTAACTAAGTGGACTATAAGCTGTAATTACGAGTTAACAAGGTTGCAAATATAAAGGGGATTTGTTAAATGAGCTAAACAGAAAACAGTGTTATCAGGAGCGTGTCAGGAAATGCAACTGTGGGACATCACTCTCTGCTCAAGACACTCTCTACTCCACTCTATACCTACATAGTTTACATAGAGAAAGTTGTAGGGGCTACAGGGTTGGTGTGGTGGTTAGCTCTCTTGTCTTTAAATCAAGAAGACGCGGGTTCATGACCCGGTCAGAACAAAAGCCTTTCTTCATGGAGTTTGCATGTTCTCCCAGTGTGTGCATGGGTTTTCTCTGCTTTTCCCCCACAGTCCAAAAACATGCAATATGGGGATTAGGTAAATTGGACACTCCAAATCGACTGTAGGTGTGAGTATGAGAGTGAATGGTTGTGGAGGATAAAGCAGTAGAAGATGGATGGATATTTGTTATATATTGCTTTATGAGGCAGAATGTTGCATATTGTATCTTTATGAAGAGGCCCTGAGATTGGTAAAACGATGTATTGGACAAATTTGTAAAGAATTACAACAGGTGAACTCACCAGCTTCTCCGTCTTGCTCCGGTGAAGGCGTCAGCTTTGCCCACCACGGTCTGAACTTCAGCAGTCTCTGTATTTCATCATCCTCAAACAGATCAGCACTGCAAAGACACATGGATGTATAACCCAAAACAAAACAGCCCCATACAGTATATATTCAGCAGAGTCAGAGCTTTTTTGACTGATAAACTCACAGGTAGTGGTCTGGTGAAAAAGCAGATGCTTCTGCTTCCAGCCTCGCCTGCCGCCTCTCTGCTGCTGTTGTTCCCTCTGGGTTCTTGATATCAATCACATCACTAAGTTCCTCCTGTCAGGACAGTCACAGCATCACATCAACGTCACTTTCTGTTAAGAAGAGCTTAATCCCACTAAAGAACGTGGGTTCTTACAGAATCTAGGAAAGATCTAAATCCGTGGACATTACCTGTAATCTGGCAAAGACTCCAGACCTCTGGTTGCCAAAACCATATTTCTGCAAGGCTCTCAGCTCCTCCTCAGTGCTCTCCTTGTACACCTCCTGCTCAACCTGCCAGTCAATTTCTTCTTCATCATCATCATCGTCCTCTTCGTCACCTACACTTTCACTGCATCCTTTAACAGATTAAGAAGGTATTGTTAGTCATACTGTCCGGTTTGGGCTAACAGAACCTAACATCCTAAATCCTTGAACTGAAACAACACTAACAGGCGTACCTTGTCTATACAAATGACTTACCAGAGGATAAATCTTCAACGAGTGGTTTTGCTGAACGGGATCCTTTGGGGGCAAGCAGACTCGTCAGCATCTGAAGTCCTTCAAAGTGTTCTCCAGCTGTCTCCTTAGGGATCCGAAGAGTGACAAGACCTACAGGAAAGAAGGAATATGAAGGTAGGGCTGGGCGATATGGCGATCCAATTTAAATTGAAGATAACTTAAGGCATGTTCCCCCTGCATATTTCAAGGAACTATGGTTCCAGGAATCAGTCACTGTTATAATTATGATAACTGATTTATAATGTGTTGTTTTTGCTGTTTCTCATTTATATGAAAGTATTAAGGTGTGAAATCAGAAGAAGTACTTGAATGAGAAAACAGCCTTTTTAAAGCATCACATTAAGCTCTGGGTAAATTGAGATGCAACTTTTTATTTCACTTGACAACTTGCTCTATTAATAATAATAGAATACACATGGGAAAACAACTCTGAGTTTCATTTTCAATATAAAAAAAGGTAACACTTTTCTTTTCAAAGAAACAACTAATGCCACATTCACACTGCAGGCTCCAGTGGCCCTAATCAGATTCTGGCTCTGATGTGACTAATTCTGTGATAACCCATTACATATTAAATTTAAAAGTAAGCATCTCTTTATTTTAAGCAACGGCAGATAAATCGGACCACCTGCACATGCAGTACAGCAGAAATTAAGTAGTTCCTTTACAAACTGTGATAAAAACTGAACAGATGAATAAAAATGATTTGCCTACACCACAGAGATAATCTGATGGCCGCCTAAAGACCTCATAAAATTTCAATGCACCCAAGCGTTAAAGCTTACAAGTGCTTTATGACAGAAGCCGACTAAGTGCTCGAGTTGCAAGCTTTGCAGAATGGAGAGCCTGCAAGAAGGATCTTAATGATTGCTCATTATAAGTCTAAACAAGGACACTCATTAGCAGCACTTTATTAGCAGATGTTCAAGGCTTATTTAGACACAGCGTGTTAACTGGGGCCACGCTGACAGACGGGCAAAGAGGTGTCAGAGTCCATAAGGCGAGTGTCTCCGTAAAGACAACTTCATTACCACTGATTAAAGTGAAGACAAATCAAAGTGACAGAGACTAATGTAAAGACAATAGTGAACATCGTGCCAATAGTCATTATCATGTTTCATTTGCTCGTTACATATTTAACCAATTTCCACTATGAGCTGCCCGTCACTGTGAAGAGAGACGGAACATGCAGCCTGCAGGCTGTAATCGTGATGACACTACAGATGGTTCCAGTGGCTCCTTAAAAGGGATGAAATAACATGATCAGTATGATCATTTACTCTGGCTGATTGACTGAAGTACATACTAAAGACTCCCTGGGGATCAATCACTGTGGGCTATTATAGCAAGGCTCCGGGGTCTTGCAGTGGTTTCTGACTGGTCACGAGGCTACATTATACTTTCATTTGAAAATGGATAAAAAAACATATCTGTATCCAGAACAGTGGTTCACCTCAGTATGAGAAATAATCTGCATCCATACAAAATACGAAATTTAAGGGATAGGAAATGACATCAGCCACAGACGTTGCCGGGAGCTAATAACAGTTAGCATGTGGAAAAAGTGATAATTTGCAGGCTCTAGCAGGCACATTGCCGTGATATATAACATGTATCCACTGGACAGATAAATCCTCTGAGGCTGGAAGTTTGTGGAGGACTCTGTGCTGCACTGTGGAGCCAAGAATAGAACTTTTGCGGACTTCCGGTATTCGGATACCGTTGCCCTCACCAGCACTCTCGTGTGTTTTATGGACAAAGCAGAGCGCCACGAGACAACAATTCCAGGAATTTAGCGTCTTGTGACGTTCCAAGGAGCGTGGAAGTCAAGATCGCGTGTTTTTTCTCCTGTACTTAGACTGAGGAGGACCACAAAATCATAAGTGAGTCATCTTTTTTCACACTTTGGCCACTGGTATGGTCTTCAGAGTCCCAAAAATAAGGATTTAAATGATTAAAAAGTTGATTTTGCATTATATGTCCCTTTTAAAACGTGCTATCAAAATATATGATTGATCACAATTTATCACTCTCTTGTTAAAAATTGTACTCGCTGGCAATCTGACTGCAACAGTCAATATTAACAATGTAAAGCAACATACCAGTGTATTTTAATTGGGATAGATTTTTTTCTATAAAGTTCAAATCTGTAGAAATGCAATAACACTGAGGGAACACCTTCTACTGCAGCAGTGTTTAAATGCTACAACATTTGCACTTCTGCAAGAGTTTTAATCTAGTTGCCTTCTCGTCCATTAGGGCTGGGCAGATGAATGAACCAGCCTACAGCGTTTAACATGTGACGTGCAAGCAGTCTAAAATGATACAAGCAGATTGATTACGTGACACGGAGAAGTAGAATTATTTATATTTCCCACAGCAGCTGCAGCTTCATTTATTTATTTATTTCACTTCTTGACTAAGCAGTTGATCCACAATCTTATTCTTGAAGTCACATTTTATTCCAGTTTCTTTTTTTGTTGTTGTTATCAGCTGCTTTAGTAGCTCTGAAAAATTCCATGGTGGACAAGACAATACATGATTTATGCCATTAAAAGTATATATATATATATATATATATACATATATATACACAAATACACACGCTCAACAAAAATATAAACGCACAAACTTGAAATGGTGAACAAAAATAGAATGTCTTGACATTTGCTCAGATTCTTGATGCATCTTTTTATGGAATGCTTTGTTTTGCTCAAACCCAGTAGTCCAGTGTCACTTGGCCACTCCTCTTGACTACAATCTCAGATTGAGTATTTCGGTAAATATGCACTAGAACGCTTGTCGCCACTCGCGGAGACGCATGAGTTTAAAACAGCAGAAGAAGAAGAATTCATAACAATGGCAGCGGCAAGCTGTAGCGGGAGCACCGAGGAAAAAACAGCAAAAAAAACACGTCTACGGTCTTCAAAAGTGTGGGAATTTTTTTACCCTTAACTCTTCCAACAATGCGGTTGTTTGCAGACTATGCAAATTTACTTTTGCGTACCACAGCAGTACAATAGCGATGCACGAGCATGGAATGAAAAAACCCTGGAGCGCTGTTTCAGGATGGCAGCAAAACTCCGTATGAGCTGTTGATTTTCCCCCTTCCCCGCCCTGAAATGTTCGTTTATCAAGCAGTCGCAGTAGTAAACCAAAGATAAATGCTACGTTAGACAGTTGTTGTCTAGTTATTGAGTCCGTTCAATAGTGTCACACAGACAGACACGCAGGCGCGCACAATCTAATCATTAGATTAGTCGACTAATCGAAAAAATATAATCACTAGATTAATCATTTGAAAAATAATCATTTGGGACAGCTCTACACAGAACGGCTGCCAACTTCAAGTGGCTCTGCAGGAGGAATGGGACAACATCCCCCAGGCCACGATCGACAACGTGGTGATGTCCATGCGTCACCGGTGTACCGCTCTGCATGAGGCTAATGGTGGACGCACACGTTATTGAAGTTTGTGAACTTGGATCATCGACCCCCATTGTGTTCTTCCTGCCATTACTCCAGGACTTTCGTTTTGAAATTGATCCTAATGCTCGCAAACTAAAGCCACTTTATTGATAAAGTTGTACTGTTATTTTTGGATAGTTACTCTGTTTTGTCACATAACAATAACTACAAGTTTTTCTTTGTGCGTTTATATTTTTGTTGCGTGTACATATATACACGTATGCATCTTTTTATATTTGGACAGTTTGTGTGAACATGTCACATCAGATTCTGCAAACTGCTTCTAGCTTCAGAAACGTGTGTACATGACACTCGTTAACATAATGAATGCCACCTGGAGATTAAATTAGCATAATTACCACCTCCATTATAGGAAATGAGGCTATTATCCCTGCCCGATATGCCAGAAAGTGTTCATTCATGAAAATGGCACCAGGGAAAGGCAAAAGTAAAAAAGTAGAATTTGCCGCATTCGGAGAATGAAGAAAGAAGAAAAGTGTTATTTTTGGCAGTGGGAGCTGAGGAATGAAAAAGTGTCTAACCTTAAGACAGGTAACACAGAACAGCATTAATAGAGCTGCTTTAGACTGAGGATTTTTAAAGTCTCTGCTAGTGCTGTGTCACCTGTGAGTCACACTGTCACTGAAATAAAAAGGCAAAAAACATCTTGCCACAGCAAAGTGATCGATGCCGGCACCAACAGGATGTGAAGGACGAGTGTCTGTCACAGACACGGATGAAAAAATGCTGCACTGTCAGTCATTTCCAGTGCCTACACTGCAGTACAAGGGTGCTTATGACACTCTTTGTACGAGACGAGAGCTCTTGTCCTGTGTGTCATGAGCCACAGAGCTAAAGCAGAAGCTCAATCACCAAAAGAACATTGTTCATTTTAGATAATTGACCTGAAAATACTGTGGTTTGTATGGCAACAGTTAAAAATCACCAGTATTCAGCCATCTCCAGGCACACCAGGCTGATGATGGCTTCAAAGTAATGATATATGCAATCCATTATTCCATTCAAACAGGATTTTAATACCAGCAGACTAAATGCAAGTGACCTCCATGTCAGGTTTAATCTTTGTTCATACCTGAGAGGACATTCTGAATGGTTCATGCACGAAGCACAGTGTCTGTTTGGAATGATGTCTGTGTTATTTAAATAAACCTTAACATTATGAATCATCATGGGGGATTTGTACCTGTTAAAAAGCCAAAACAGTCAACATTAGACAGTGTTACTGTCACTGAGAAGCTGAAACAAAAATATATGTGTTGAGCACAAACTCACCGGAACCTGTGATAAGTCATTTATAACCAGCCTATTATATTTAGCTAAATTAACAGACACATTTTCTTGTCTTAACACATCTGTCCGATAATGGTCAAAATCACTTGTCCAGATAGTCAACTAGACTAGATTTTGCAAAAAGAAGAAAAAACGTAAAATACCATACGGAACACTTACTATCATATAAGTATGCCACTTAGCACAGAGTGTAAAACGAAAAATAAAAAGCACTTATATTTCAACGAAACTAGTATCGTCTTTGGAAACAGAATAATTGTTAAACCGTTGGAGCATTATGTTTTTAAGTGCTTAAAAACAGCTTAGTAATAATACATTAAGGTGACTTAAAAGATGTAAAAAGACTATATATACTGTACAGTAAACTGTTCAAAAACTTTACCCTGTTCACAGCTTGTGTTTGGGGAAAGCATACGAGGAACACAGAATTAATGACATAGTGCCTCGGACAAGTTTTAATCTCAGCACATTGACACTAAATAAACAACAACAAAACAACCCAGGGAAACTGTTATCTATTTATCTGATCTGTTACCAAATGATGATGATTGACTAGAGCCAAAAAAAAAACCTCTTAACATTCCTCTCAAGCACATCCACTGGCCTGTTGTAATGTCATATTCAACTGTAATGATAATCATGTGACCTACCTTTATCAATGTCAAATTTAGCCTTTTCCCTTCCATCTTCCACAATTCTTCCTGGCAGATTTAATCTGAAAAGAACACATATTTTATTTACACATCAATAATGACATTCCATTCGCTTAATTCTCATCTCTTATTTTCTAACACATGTTTAGACTACCATTAAGGTAAGAAACTTCAGAATTAGAAATTCAAATCTGACATGGATGGTGCTACTACTGTAATGCCAATTCCTTACACAGGTACACCCCCTGAACATGGAGTGCTCCAAACACCATGTAGAGCAGAGGTCTCAAACCTGCGGCCCATCACTAAATATCTATTTACAATAAAGGTTTTGTCTGTTTTTTTTATTATTATTTATAGATTAATTTAGCATAATACATTTTATATTCTGTGCTATTTACAGTTCCACGTCAAAACAAACACTTTTAGTTAGAATTTCTGTGAAATATCATCATAAATAGTATTATTTCTATATATTTTCCCCCAAATGTTAGGCTTTTTTTTCACATGACCAGCCCCCTACTGACCAAACTAGACACTCAATGGCCCCCAGGTTGTGAATTTGAGACTCCTGATTTAGAGAGTTTGTCCATTTCTTTACCATTTTATTAGTATGCATGTTATTTGTACCATGGTTGGATTGTATACTATTTTTTGTTAAAAGTAAATTGCCATGAAATGCTTTTGTTTTGCGTGTATGTCGTAAAAACAATATTTGATTTGAAAGGGTATTATGGAATTGTAATCATAATCGTTATCAATAATGCCACAACATCTACAACCTACAGTACAGTACACAACAGTGAAACAGATTTACATTAATTGTTTGTCGCTTTTCTCACCTGAGAAAGTAGGGCTTGGCATAAAACTTGAAATCTGTTCCATCAATGTAAAGGTCAAACTCTGATGTTCTGGTGTAGGGCACACGGATGCTGAGGATCAAGTACTCAGGATCTTGGCTCAGGTCAAAGGCGGGAGTTATCATCATGAACGTGGATGTTACACAGACCTGTGGAGTCAATGGTGGGAAACATTCCAGTCAGATTGTAGTACAGGATCACATTTCACAGCTATTTTGTCTGGCTGCGCCAATGAATCATGGCCCAGCTGACTATAGCACGCCACCTTGTGGCTGACTATATCATGGGGATTGATCATGTGACCAGAAGCAGCAGCAGCAGCCACATGTGCCACAGCCACACTGCTGGAGAACAAATGTAAACAAATCACACATTAGCAGTTTCCCACTGCAGCAACTTAAAAGGGGGTATCTTCATTAGCCTGGGTAATTCCTGCAAATTCAAGGATATTTTACCAAACTACATTGGAAATCCGGGACGTTTAATACGGTTTCTCTTATTGACAGTCGTGTGTATTTCTCAAAACATCACTAACCCGTTTGTCTAATAACGAAAGAGCAACACGTAACTTCGGCATAATACTCGTTAACATGTATTTGAGGATACGTGATTACAATCACTCCAAGTGTAGAGAGTGTGACGGAAATCTGGTTTGTTTATCAGGCGGAGTGTTCGGACTTTACCCACACTCTCTAAAAACACAAAAGACTGTGGGTATTTTTTAAATCACTTTTATCGGAGTTCCTCAAATTTAAAATGTCATGCTGTTGCTGAGCAGCTGTTGACCTGTAAACTTAAGCCAACACATGCTGGACGTGTATCCTCGTGTGCTAACAGCAGCGATGCTAACTGACTTCACTCACTCACCGCCCTGAACACTACTTTTCCACCGCATGCAGACGAGCCTGGCTCTTTCTGTCACCTCACTGCTGCCTGAGGGAACACAGCACATCCACACGAATCACAGTGAACAAGGATAAACAACCACTCACCAGAAAAACACAAGAGTTCTTCCAAGAGGCACACACTACACTGTCAGCTCTGACATAGAGCGTCCATGTTTTTACTGTAATACACCACCAAAACGGGCAAGTAAAAAATTAAAAAATCACTTTGTGACATTTAGGTCCATGGACCACGCAGAGACAGATATTCCAACCGATATATAAGATAAAATATGCATCACATTTGCATAGACATTCTTTTTTTTTCACATTGACTTGTGTCATGGTTCTCAAACTGTGTAACGTGTAACACCAGTGGTACATAAGCTTGCTCTGGTGGTACTTTGAGGAAAATCAGACTTCTGACATACACTTGTGGTGGCTGCTTTCTTCAGTTACCTTAGTAAGTAACTGCAGCTACTGGCTGGGAGCAGATGTCATCAGGGGTTACACAAGCTTCGCAGAGTGTTTCGACCCTCAACCACTACACTCTCCAATTGGTGGGCCAACAGTGAGTGGCCAGCTCACTGCCCATCTGCTCCTGGCTCTTGCTTACTATAACAGAATTCATACGAATAACAAAAAAAATAATCCATCCATCTTCCATCACTCTATTCTCCACAGGTGCCACTGGTGCCAATCCCAGCTGACACAGGCGTGAAAGGCGAGGTACACCTTGGACAGGTTGCCAGTCCATCACAAGGCCACACAGATCCACTCTCAGTCAATTTAGAGCAGGGGTGACAAACTCAAACGGCCTGGGAGTATCTAGTTTGGTCAAGATGTGGCCAGTCAAGAGGAAAAAACTGAGAAAAAAAAACAACTGTTCAGTAGTGGGTGGGCAATATGAGCTTAAAATCATAAAACAATATTCCATCATGATATCACAATAAAGATTTTCATGATGATATTTCACAGAATTTCAAAGTAAAATTGTTTGTTTTGATACTGAAAGATGTATAACAGAAAAGTTTATATATGTCATTTCCTGTTAATATTTAGTATTATGCTTTGTCAATATTCAATCACTTTAGCCAGACACGCTCCATTTGTAGAATAGAATAGATGTACTTTATTATTAATCCCAAACTGTGAAATTGGAATGTAACAGCAGCAAGGCACATAATATACATAGAATAAAATATACAATTATAGAATGAAATTAAATTGTATGTACATACATTGAGGATGCGGATTGTATTGAATAATAAATAAATTGAACTGTAAAATGCATAGATTAAAAGATAGGGTGTAAGAAACAAAATGATTATGACTTTACATTATTATGACTATTGTAGAGAGATATGGCATGAGGCAGGAACAACTTTTTATATCTGTTCATTTGACAGCAGAGCTGCAACAGCCTGCAGATGTTGGAGAAGGAGCTCCGCTGTCTGTCCAGTGTGTGGGGGAGGGGGTGCTCTGCATTGTCCATGATGGAGAGCATATTTTTCTCCACAGTGTCCTCAAATGTGTCCAGCCTGAGACCGATTACAGAGCCAGCCTTCTTGATAATCTAATCAAGTCATTTGGTGTCGGTAGCTCTGATGCTGTTCTCCCAGCACACGGCAGCGAAGAATATGATACAAGCGACCACAGACTGGTCAAAGATCTCCAGCATCTTGCTGCACCTGTTGAAGGATCTGAGCTTCCTCAGGAAGTAGAATCTGCTCATCCCCTTCTTGTACACTTGATTTCCAGTCCAGTCTGCTGCCGATCATGACACCCAGCTACCTGTAGTCCTCAACCTCATCCATAGCCAATCTTAATCTAATTTTACCACTGTATTTTAATGTTGCATGTTAATACCATGCAATGCTGTGATTATATGACCAGTTAAATTGTGATGAGTTGTTCTTACCCAGATAACTATCAGAACCTAAACAAGCCACTGGGGGCAAAATCACATGCTCATAAAGCAGTAAGAAAGAGGTGAGAAAGGACAACGAGAAAACAGCAGGGATGTGTTTTATTTTTTTTATTTGCATAATCTGAAACAGAACAATGGAATGGGAGTATTTGTGATTTGATTACTGTAAGACTTACTATACTATAGTTCCACAGACTATATATTAAAATGACAGATACAAATAACGAATGACATGTAATTGAAACCCAGTGGCTTTGTTTTATTTAACATATATTTTCAGTGATTCAATGTCATGTTAAAGGTCAGAATATATTGAAAAGTAAAAGATGAATGCATCAGGAGCTGGAGCTTTTTTTTTTTAACTGATCATACATATTTCATGGTTATTTAGAACTCAATCACAAAACTGAAAATGAAACTTGAACTCGATTTTATTCACATAAATAAAGCATGAGAAACGTGAAAAATAAAAGATATGAAATATTAATAACACAAATAACATTTGAAACATTGCAGAAAAGTAAACAGGTCGAAACTAAACTGATATAGAATGATGTAACTTTAATATGTTTATTAAACCCTATCACTTCTTTACATGATGTCTTTACACTTAATATTAAACATATTTTTGAGCTTGCTGCTTCAGTTAACATGTTCATATATTCACAACAAGTCGGGTTAAATTACTTCTTGCAGACCAAGTGCAGTATTTATACGGCCCACTCGGGGGCCGCGGCCCTCACTTTGTGAATCACTGCCCAAACGTTATTACAATATAATTGCGCGTTAATACCACCGTCATTACGGTAATGCTGTAGAAGCCCCGCCCCTGTGTAATCCTCCATGGACGATGAGCAGCTCCCCTCTCAACTCCATCATCATTATCATCTGCGGGAAAATGCGAGCGATGGACGGTAAGAGAACGTCTCCCCGGGCCGCTCCTTCTTCTCTCCTGCAGACATGAGCGCAGTCCCGCCCGCCTCCGTCACCCGCAACAAGTCACTCTCACCATGCGGATCCACCTCAAAGTAGTTGTGATCGCCGTGTGTTTGGGAGTTTTCCTACTTTTGTACTTTTTGGGGGGCAATGCCGCGGACGATCCGCTGTTGAGAGAAGTTGCAGATGAGGTTGAGAAGGGGAAGAAGGAGGAGGACAACAGAAAGTCTTCGCCGTCAAAGCCTGAGATCGGGCGCGATGTTGCGCCAAAATTTACCGGGAAAGCACCCGCAAGAGTCGCCGTGCGTTTGGGGGAGAATCTCAGGGGAAGGAAAGAGGCTAAAGCGGTGAACAGAGGAGCGAGCGTCAACGCGAAGAGGTGAGCGGAGTTACTTTCTTATTCTTCCTTTTATTAGCAGCACTTTTTCTCCACACGCTCACCAGTTCCTGCGCACCATAAACTACTCCGATGCTCCAAACACACGTCCTCCCTTCTTCACACTCAGGTCGATGGCCTCAATTAAAGGTTCAGGGAGGCAGTAATGCAACATCACATGTGGCAACTGTCGTAAAACACCACAGAAGAAGAGGAATGTTAACATTGTGGATGATGAAAGAGAAGGAGACAGTAATGCAACATGATATGAAAATGTCCTTGCTTTGAAATGTGTATTAAGAGATTCTGAAATGCATTTAATGTAAATGGGCGGGGCTTTCTGTCCATACTCTACCTTTATGTTTTTCCTGTAACATTTTAAAAGCATCAGAAAACGGATGTTACATATTTACACACTAAGCATATTCTTAGTGAACATTCTATCATTAAATAAGAAGAATTTTCTAAATAATCCTGGGATGACTGGAAAGATGCTGGCTCCTCCCTTAGTGGCACGTGAATGAATCACAAGGACTGTTCATATCACCTGTCACATTGTTCAATTCCGATTCCATTCCAATTCAATCCAGATCATATTTGACGGTTTGCAGTCATGAACCACCTCCCGGTGAGCCAGATCAGATAGATTTATGCAAATTACCCTATTGCGGGAACAATAAAGGACTATATTTTAACAATCCGCCGTATCTGATTGCAATCCAATCACAGAAAACACCAGTTTATGCCAGGTGTAAATAGTCCAACTGTCATCTAAAAACGCACTCATGTTACCAGCTGTAGGTCTGATCTAGGACCACAAACTGACAGACCTGACCAAAAAAAATCAGTGTCACATCAGCGGAATATTATGATTATGAGTCATAATGGAAACTCACCACAATGGACTTATGATGGACTGTGATAATACAATGCCATAATATTGTATAGTGTCTCACCCCTACTTACAATACCCTCATCTGTCAAAGAGTGCTTGGCTGCATTTTATAACCAGTATTTTTTTCTCTCATGCGTTGGGCTGTGAATCACGCTCTTGCAGTCAGAGTGCAGCTTAAACATCCAGCAGAGATGTGAGTGGGGAGCATGACTAATGTGATTAGGTGCAAATTTTGGCAGTATTTACAAAGAGGATGTCAGCGAGCAGCACAGGACACAAAGAATTCTTCACCTGACCTCTAGATCTCGATCATTTGACCCACAGGCTTTTCTGCTTTGCTCCTCTGCTGTTTTTGGAAGCGAAAAGGTCACCTTGAAATACACAATTGGAAGATAAATAGGCCTCAGGAAAAACAATCTGGAAAAACAATTTAATCTTATTAAAGTCTGGACGACAGCAACAAAGGCACATGGAATCAGATTGTTTTTACAAGTTTGATTCAGACTATGGCCCCATTTAGATCTGGTATTAACATTTGTCCTCAGTGATCTGATGACTTGAGGATACACTAAGTACAACTAATACCTGACATTAAAATGTGTTCTGGATGTGTCACTCCCATGCACTGTAGATTATTGCAAACATGTCATGAACATGTACCCTCTAAATGCAATGTGTTTGAATATTTGAAATCTTACAAAAGATAAAAATAAAACAGTCTTTATCAATTAAAATGTCCTTGTTTCCCACTTTTAACTCCGCCAATGGTTCAAGTGCATATAATAACTGGTCAACTGCAAGTAATTAGTGCTGAGGACGGTTTGGATTCATGCTTGCTCAGGAATGTGGCCACATGTGTCCTCAAGCCACCCCTGAAAGTTTTTGTGATTAGATCTATGGACGCATTCACTACGGATTGAGAGGGTTCAGATCTGTACTTCTGGTTGTCTGCACTCAATCAGATCAGTTTAAACAGTTAATTCCAGGTCTGATTGGTGTCTATATTTAGAGCTGGTTTGAAATGTGATTCAGAACTGATTTCTGCATGCCTCTCAGTCTGGCCCCCCTTACACCTGTCATTAAAATGTGTTTTCTGTGATTGGATTGCAATCTGATAGCGCCCCTGACCACTTGTACAGGTGTAAATACACCCTAGACACATTTAGGACGAATTGTTATCCGATCTGCCAAAATACTTTGGGGGTGTTCCGCTCCACACACAACTATGTGAGCAGAAATAAGCTGGTGGCTCCGAGCACAGCTAATGTGAAATCAGCGACAAAGAAAACCTCTGCTTTCGTCGGATTCCCACTTGTTGATAGCGTAACTTCAAGTGCGGCAGGTGACGCAAGGGGGGTAGGGGGGTTTAATTGTGACCGTATTGCAATTGGATGTTGATGTGGGGAAGTACTATCCGATCCGAGGGGCTCTGACTGCTCTGGCCGCTCAAATCAAATTCCACATTATCTCCTGCATCTCTCTCAATGCATTACACAACAATGACGTCAAAGCTGGTACTAGAAGTGCATGATGTATTCATTCACGCTACTGTGAATCCGGCTGTAACTATAAGATAGGACATTGCAGTATTCATACCAGCCTCCTTCTCTGTTGCCTCAGTTTTTTGTTGTGCAAAATTGAGGAGTTCTGCTCTGCAGATTGGCAGGGTGATTATTTAGAGACAGAGATGATACACCTATTTTTCCTGCACCCATGTTTGAAATGTGCATCGCAAAAACGTGGGGAGGTTACCAAAGCGATCCATGTGGATAGATTGGTCAGGTCTTGGCAATTCACATGACAGTCGTCTTGGAAAGATCTGATTCAAGAAAAACAAACGTGATTTGTCTTAACATAGCCTTAGAGATGCAAATGTACAACAGAATGGTGGCTTATGAATTTGTTTCACTGCAATACGAGTGAGATGTCATCTGAAAATGGATGGAAACCCATGTGCTCTCAAAATCTGCCAAAACGATGTCTGTGTTGGAGTGAAAAGACTGTCATTTGAAGTGTGAGTGATTTTTTTTTTTTTTTTAAAAGCAGATTTATCCTGACAGACAATGATGATGAAGACACCGTTTTGTCACAGTCTTTCAAATGTTGGACCAAAGGCAGAGTTCTGTCAGGTGCTATTTCTGTCCAAGGATAGAAGCACTGTTCTAATTCCAGTCTCAGACATTCCTCACATTTCCTCCTGGCTTTGAATGCCAACAATGCCACAGCAGCCACAATGTGGTTGTGGAGATACACCCGCTTCACCGGCAGCCAGTAATCTGTAGTCTACTGAAAGCCTGGCTGGAGGATGGGGACACTGTTTGGTAGATAAAAGCCATCAAGGCGTTACACTGAGGAAGGACCTTTACGTCCTCCCAGAAACCACACTCCCTCATGTGTGCTCAGCACTGATAAGAGAGATGGGGTGGAAGGGGTCACGAGTGGCTGTACAAAAGAAAAAAAAGAAAATGTATAGCAGGTTTGGAAAGTGCTCGAGAGTGATTGTTGCGGTTGGCAGTAACACACCGAGCATCTAGCCAGATTCCCCAATAACTTCCTGCCATTGAATGCATCAGCTTGTTGGATGGATATTTTGTAGATTGTGACTATAAACATCACAGGAACGTTCTAAAACAGCATGTGGCTTTCACATGATAGGCATGCGTGCCTTGGAAAAATGATCACTTCTTATATCTGATGGACAAAACACAGGACTATAAGGATATAAATAGCCATTGATCTCAACAGACAATGTGTAAAAATCGGAGCGTCGGCCAGATTTCCTGAGCGGCATACTTAATGGACAAACATCCCTGCTTTTCCTAATCATATCATTTCCTCTTGACACATCACACTACTTCCTGTGACCAAAAATAGAAGGAAGAGCTCCAGCAGGGACAAAGGAAGTCAGCTAAAAATCACTTCAATAATTAAATAATCCAGTTCATCAGGTAAAAACAGAAAGGCAAATTTGAGATTTTGTTTTATTTTATATAACTATAACTACATTGTCTTTGGACGTTGATCAGAAATAAGAATTGACACTGCTTGTTATGGTAAATGGTTTGTGTTTATATAGCGCTTTTCTAGTCTTGATGACCAGTCAAAACTGCTTTAAACACTACATGCAGCACATTTACTATCACATATCTTTTTTGCACAGCTGTCAGTAGCAACGTGGGGTCAAGTGTCCTGCCTAAGGACACATGGGCATGTAGACTAGTGGAGCCGGGAATCAAACCAGACCCTTCTGGTTGAAAGACAACTCGCTCTACCATTGTTGCTCATATCATTTTTGCTTACCATACCATTAAGGCTGACATTTTTAAGCCTTTGATTTGTGATATTTTTGGAGTCAAGTTTAATATTGTTTTTTTAAGCTGCAGGTGGCAAATGCAGCATCTAAAAAACACATGAAACAAGCCAGAAATGATTTAACAAGGCACCATTACCAACATTCCCATTTCCAATGGTTGGTCTCCTCTGTGGTGTTCTTTTTTCAACCCCTGCGTCATGTGTGTGAAATATGACAATGTCACAAACACGCAGGGAGAAGTAAAGGGGAAGTAAAACAACACTATCACCAAATTGGAGCTCAGAAACAACGTCATGATGCTATTTTGTGTCTTTTAATATGTTCCCTCATTCAATCCCGACTACAAGCAAGCGTTGCCAGTGTAATGAAATAAAAACAGCGAGTGCTGTTTCCAAGCTGTTTAAAAGTAAGGTTCCCTGAAACAGCTATGCTAATGCCCGGAAGATGAATACACATTGTAGCATAGCACTGGAGTGACACTGGAATTTGCTTTG
Organism: Microchirus variegatus; assembly: GCF_963457635.1. Lineage (NCBI taxonomy): Eukaryota > Metazoa > Chordata > Actinopteri > Pleuronectiformes > Soleidae > Microchirus > Microchirus variegatus. The sequence continues at coordinate 17,111,889 of NC_139808.1, forward strand.
CTGCCAAAAGTGAAGAAGTAGAAGTACATTACTTTACCCAACAAAGCTGAAGTGAATTAAAACCACATGCATTTCAGAAACAAAACACAAGGAAATTGGATTTTTGACCCATGGGAATGGACTATAATGCAAGGTGTGTGAAAAAGATAAGAATAGTTTTTTTTTTTTTTGTTTTTTTTCATTTCAATCAGCATCAAACAATCAAAAAGATTGCCGTTAAATGCAGCCTTTGTTATTTACTAATTGTATCCTTTAAAAATGCATTTTCTGGTGACTAATTGGTCAGGCCTCCATTACATTGTGATTCAAAATACTTAACTAAACACATACCCTGACTGTGACCACATCACTGCCTTCAGCATGTGTATCGAATGCTGAGTGATACAGTCATAATCCCTCTGTCTGCGCTGTTACATGGAATTACTGTCTGTATCTCTGGGGTTCGATGGCTGTTGATACTCTGTGTTGAAACATATCCCTTGGACTGTCACTTTGTGTACAGTTAAGCACCATCCCTTGCAGTAAAGAAGTCACTCTCTTGCAGTGGCATTATGCATAGCTATAAAAATGCCTGCATGATTTAACACACTCTCTCTCTCTCTCGCTCTCGGCTCGTGTTTTGAAATCTCCCTGTTTGCCTGTGGAACCTGGATGAAGAGGCTGCAGCAGCAGCCATATCAGTTGTTGTGTTGTTGGCCAAGGAAATGATGGCGAATGAGTCATCAAGAGTGTGGGAGGAATAGAAACTAGAGAGAAAGTCTCTGTTTGGGGTAAAACCCATTACTATTGAGGTGCGTGGTTTAAATATTTTATTAAGCAGGTCTTTCTAAAAGGACAAAAATAACTGTAAAAAGTATTGATTCAGCAAATGTTGAAACAAATTGTTGAGTGATTGGTAAAATTATACACTCAACGTCCATGCACAGAACCTTGATAGCCCCCTTGTGGACCTGTGAGAAATAACTCAGTATAGTTTAGTCCAATGCCAGGTTTTGGACAGATGAAGCTTGTGCCTGTTTACACTGGGCTTGCACAATGAACTGACCCCTCAAAGCCAAAGTGAAGAAACACTGAGGTGTTGCCTTAACTAAATGCATTTGTGAAAGATACATTCAGGGTGCTTTCACACCTACAGCATTTGGTGCGTACCAAAAGTGTTTGGTCCCTTGGTTCGGTTCGTTTGTGTAGGTGTGAATGTAATCTCGGTACTTTGGTGCGCACCAAATCAACCAGTCGGACAGCTTTATCCACTCTACTTTGGTACGGTTCGTCTGATGTGAAAGCAACCAAACCAAATGGGACAAAACGGTCTAATGCATTATGGATATGAGATGAGATACGGGATTACCTCGAATTTCCATTGGGCGAGTATAAACGCCTCTGTGGAGCCACGCGCCACATCACACACGCGAGTGAAAACACTCTATTGAGGGAAAAACTACTAGGAAAAACAAGGACTTGACACAGTAGCAAACAAAAGTACAAAAACCTGACGAGACTGTGGCATGCATGGAGCAAATACTGATAATGCCTGACAAGGCACAGGCATTTGCTCTGGTTCACAAGACAAACTGGCAACAGACAAAGGGAGACGCAGACCATATAGTATACACAGTAATGGGGAACAGGTGGACACAATCAGGGCGGGGCAGACAATCAGACTGAAGGGAAAACACAATGGGAAGGAGCAAGTTACCTGAAACGAGAGGAGAGAGAAATTTCAAAATAAAACAGGAACCACAAGACAACATTGACACAAGACAACAACTAAACACTACCAGATTTCTTGGTCATGACAGAAGTGGCTAGTACAGTACTGTGTCAAAGCCTTCCCATTGAAACTTTCACTTGTAGATTGACAACATGAACATTGGAAAGGTGCTGTAAAAGATGATAGCAGGACATTAATGTGAACATAAAGACATTTTACATGGACTAAATGCTACCATTATACTACCTCCGCTATTATACTTGCGTCCACCTCGTTTTTATAAATATGTCGATTTATCTAAATATCTGTGTGACATTAAAGTGACAAAGGCTCTGGAGAAGCACGGACTGACTGAATGGACGGATTGAATGGATTCAGCAAGAACTGAGTCAGTAGATGTTTCAAATTCCATGAGGCATGTGCTGTGTCCACATCCACACGGTTACATTAACTACAGGAGGATTGCATTTGTTTGCTCAGGGCAAGCGCAAGAAACATACCTCATCAACCCTGATAGTTTATCAGGGTCATACAACAGTAATTCTATGGTCCTCAGAAGGTAATCAGCCAAAGAAGATTGGATATTGAACCAAAGTAACCCAAACAGAACAGTTACTTTGGGCAGAATACAGCTGCTGTTATATCGACTAGTATTGAGTAAATGCCTGCAACTACTGATTATTTTGTCAATTAAGCTGTTCGGTTGTTTTCTTGATTTATTGAATAGCTGTTTGGTCTATGAAATTGTTTTATTCATTTAAACTCAAAAGGACTATTTCCTCACATGTCTTTTCACAGTGCAGCCAAGTGAGGACACAATAAACTAAAAAGGCACAACACAGTTAGGGCCAAAACCAAAAGAAAAGGCTGGGATACGGCAGAATACAGAAGTAAATAGATGATCGACCAACACAGGAGGCAGGAGGGTACAGAGACTAAATACATAAGAAGGGAGGCAGGGATGATTGAACACAAGTAAAACGGGTGAGGCAGACAATCACAGTGGAGGGAAACCAGGACAAACATGGGGTGTAAAACTTGAGAAAGCGTAGATGGAAGAAACTGCAAAATTAAACAGAGGGACAAAGAAAATGTATAAAGTTAAAAATGACCAAGCAATAATGAGGTTTCCTCTTTATCATGAACCAAAGATATTCAGTTTACTGACAGAGAAACAAAGAAACCAGTTTTGAGTGAGTTTCTTGCCATTATGCAAGAATTTAATGAACTTAATGATCGATTAATTCATTCACATTTGAGAAACCAAAAAATCTGGGAACATGTTTTTTTATTGAAAGAAACTTTCTTGGTTTCCAAGGTCAGTGGTTGACCAGACCTAATGTTCTGAGATCTTTTGGTACATATTTGAGGCATTTGACAGTAACTCTCTTTGCCCGCAAAATTTCCCAAGTTTCGTCAGCACATCTTGGGTGAATTAAGAATTAGACTGTGATCACATGTTTGGTTGAGGTGATTCAACTCGATATCCTGATGACTGCAAATCATCCGGTCGGGTAACTCAGATGAAAATCAGTCTGCACGTGTGATCTGCAGTGTTGTCTGCGGCTGCGTTGTGTTGTTTCAAACAGGAAGAGCATAATGGCAGCATATTTTACTATAATAACTTTGATATCCTTTCGTTTAAACCAAAGTCACCATGTTACAAGCCTACCAAATGACATTGTTATATGCTGATGATTCAAATACAGGTTTTTTTCCTCAAATCATCTGAAAAGCTTGTCCACGTCCACGAGTGCTGCTCTTGTGCTCACTCTGCAGCCAGTAATGAATTCAGTCCTTCAGCTCTTCTGTGCTTTCCTGACTGCTTCCAGATGTGGGGAACTCTGCCACGACACAAAACATCATGTGTGCAGCCCAGGCTTTATGCAACAGAGAAATTTGTCTTTATTTGTGATGTTTTGTTATCCAATTTTAAACTGAAAGAAATCATTTCCAGGGCGTTTATTTTGCATTGCTTAAATACAGAATAATAACACTTGTGTGGGAGATATGGATTGCATTTTATGTGGAAAAAATGGGAACGTGTGTTCAACAACCTTGACAGAGCAGCAGCCTTTGAAGCGTGGAGGACATATTTCTCAGCACCTTCACATTCATCCTAATCTGCGGTTCATCATTGTCCCTCAGCCATGCAGAAAACGAAGTGTCACGCTCGGAGACTGGTCTGCAACCCACCTGTCAAATTTCACTCTACGCTCTTCCCATCCATTTTATGGTAGACTCTTTCTCTTCCTTGGGGCTCAGAAGAAATCTACTTCCTTTTGGCAGGGCACAGGTTTTCGAACCACTTGACTTCCACTGTTCTCCCAGTCAACGCGACACACCGAAACAAAAGGTTTTCTGTTCTGCTTTGTGTCTTTTTTCCCCTGCGGCTGTGAAAATATTTATGTTGAACGTGTTATTACAGCCAGCCCCATGTGGTGTGGGTGGGGAGGACACGTTGGTAATATTGGCCTTAGCTTGAGGCTCCACTATTGTACGAGTTTCCCCTTATATACCTGGAAATTGCTCTGCTGGGTAACTCAACGGCAGCACGGTATCTGCAGCTGTGTTGCCTTTGAGCATCGAAGAACAAAGTCTTGCAGTGCAACATTGAAGGAGAATTGGTATTTTTGCGTGTCTGTGAGTCTCTGAATGGTGGTGTGGAGAGGGAGAGGTTCAGACATGGTGAACAATGTGCAAAGCAACTGATTTCACGTCCTTGAGAGAAATCCTTGACTTTGTAGCTGAGTGATCTGACAGCACGATGAATTCAGTGATCCGCTTGGTTTTCAAATGCTTCCCTTGCATCTGCTGCGTTGGTTCTCGCTCAAAGTGACTGCCGTTGCCATTGAACAAGTGACATGCCGGCAGGCGTGCTGCTATACTGTGATACTTGATGCATTTGGCTTCAGATGAAAGCGTGGCTAACAGACGGACTGTATTCTCCCAATATGAGAGATATGACCCACTGTCTGCTCTCGTAGGACTTGTCCATCTGTGAGATATCTATGGAGAGCCCCTGATATTATATAATGTAGTCATTATATTATAAAATTCTGGTCTGAACGTTTAAGTGAAACCTTAGCTGTTTTCAGACATGAATGTGGGATAATGGAGAGAGTTTGCCTTTCACATATGATGAATGCAGCTGGAGATTGTCTTGGTCAGACGCGTTCACGTGTCCGGAAGAAACAAATGCAGGAGGCTGGACAGTCAGGCTACATCCACTTTGTGCTGTTTTCATTTAAAAACACATTACTATGTCTGCTGCACATCACAATGTTTTCAAGCTCCAGAAACTTCTTCCAGAGAAGTACATTTAGTGGACCTCAGAGGAGGTATGGAAGGACATTTACAACATATCCCTTCTGGAGAGCTCCATTTTACTTAGTGACCGTGTTCCACTGGTTTAGTTTAATCAGATTTTTCTTTGTTTTGCGTTTTACACGCTGGTAATCACCCACTTAGGTTAAGTTGAAAATATATTCACAGATTTGCCCTTCCGTGATTAATAACTTGGTAATGAAAAGTAGTGAAAACACAACGCGCAAAACACCTAAAATAATTGAATATTGCCACAAATTTTATCATTTAGTTTCTTGTGTAAATGAGAAATATCAGAGGCTTCAAATTTCATTCATTCTTTCATGACTTCATTTTGTATGTTTTGACTCAGGCCTGGCTCAGTACATGTGTTTTTCTGAGTGCGAATTGCAGTTCACAAGCTGTGTAGCTTTTACGAGCGATGAGTGAGTGAAACAAACCCCCCCCGTATCCCCACTCACGGCCTTGGCCCATTTAGACCCGACTACATTGCAGAGAACTGCAGATCCTGCACGTTATCTCTTTGATTAATGGAGGCCATTTTTATCTCTTTGCCCTCATTGTTACGTCGTATTGTAAAGATGACATACCAATGTAAAAGTGCCCCAGTTAATTGCTGAACATTTCCTCTGTTCTTTTGTGCTAAACTGCTCTTTTCACCACCATCTGTCTCTGCCTTTTGCCAGCAGATCGCAGAGCAATGTGGGCCGACCTTTGATAAGGCGCACCCGGGCTGAGCAGTTCATGCACTTAGCTGTGGTGGCTTGTGGGAATCGACTGGATGAGACCCTCACCATGGTCAAGTCTGCTCTCCTGTTCAGCCTCAAGAGGATCAAGTTTCACATTTTTGCTGAGGAACCCTTGGCCCCGCAGTTTGAAGAAAGGGTAAGAAGCCATCTCTATTATATGCACTCAGGCAAGGCTGCAATTTAGGATATAAGTCCTATAGTTTATTATAATCCAGGGTTTAAACCCAATGGTTTCTCACCTCCCTACGTCAGTGTTAAAGGACCCATTATATTCGTATTAGCATAATTTTAATTTGTACTGAACACCGACAGAGCTAGGGTTGTGTAAATTTATGGTTAAATATTGAATATATCAATATAAAAGGTATTCTTAAACATTGTTTATATTTGTTATGTAAGGTTCTGAGTCAGAGAAAGGATTTCAGAACAAGATTCCCAAATATATGTATATATGTATATGTGATATAGAGCAGTTGGTATCTGAAGTTGTCATGTGTTAAATCTGTAACACACTGAATACTGAAGTGAAGCTTGATTTAAAATCTGCATTTCAAATCAAAATAGAATCATTGAATCTGTCAAAAGAAATTACAATCAAGATATTTTTCCAAAACCTTTCAGCCCTCATGCATGTGTTCAAGTAACGGCACATGTGGCGCCACAGAATCATTGTCTGAATACACACACACACCTTTTTCCGTGTGCTCTGATTTCTGATTGCATGCAGCACTTCCCCTCTCTCTCTTTGCAAGAGATGACATCAAGATCAGAGCATGTTTAGCTCTGCCGCTGTGACTCCCTCTAGTACAGACGTGTAATCCTTTTATCTCAAGGCTGGGGTGTAATATATCACCGAGACACTCTTGCGTTTCCTCCCGCGCCGCGCAGCACTTCAAAGTCACCTTTACAAAAGGTGCTGGGCATGTTTTTGATTAGTTCCACTGATACCATAACTAACACTCTATTAAACTTAGTCCAATTAATGGACCTCAAACGGCACCTTAAACTGCTTTCAGTCGGAACCCTGAACCTGTGAACTGGCTGTCAAGTGTGTGTGAATTATTTCCAAGTGTAGAAAAAAAAAAGTAATCTTGTGGAAGACAGGGAGCTAATATATGGGCAATATAATGTAGCACATGTGCTGGGTTTTTACAGTCAGGCGCTTATGTGGAGACATAGTGATAAGAGTGTTTTAGAAAAGGTCACAAATCTCTTGTGATTCCTTCTCATTACATTCCCACTAGTCAAAGAAATTCATATAAAGTGGATTAAAAGTTTTTTTTTGTTGCATTATGAGTTAGGGTTAGTGTGTTTTAATAATAATAATCATACATTTGATCTATTTAAGCTCTCCAGGTCACCGTACATGAAAAAACAACAAGCAATAAAACATGGATAAAACAAGATTATATACAATAGATTAAAAACAGAGAAGAAAATAAAAGCAGATGTAATGTAGCAATGGAGTGGGACAGTGGAGTGGAGTCATGAGGGGAAGGAGAGTCGGGAAACAGCTGGGTTTTGAGTCTGGATTTGAATTGGGGGAGCGATTCAATATTTCTAAGTTCAGGTGGTAGAGAGCTCCAGGTCAACAGACAGCTGCTAGTTGGAACATAAGACTCAAATGACCAAGATTTCTTGTTTGTCTTCTTCAAGTCTACAAGCGACAGTGCTTTATGTTTTTGCATTTCATCTTAATAGTGTCTTTGTGCCTCTGTTAACCTGCCATTAAGTTTGATAATGGGACCAAAGAAAAAAATACAACATATCAATGACTGTCACTGAGCTTCATGGTGTTGTTGTTTTCTTTGTCCACCAGTTTGTTTTGATTCTGATGTTTGCAGCATCACATTTCATGCACAGGTGACACAAATGTGAAAAAAACATCACAGGGAAGAAAAAACACCGACAATGGGAATGATCTTTGCAGTGTGATGGATCTTTGCAGGGTTCCCACTAGGAGTGTGAAAAATAATCGATTCTTCGATGCATCGTGATTCTCTCTAGAACGATTCCGAATCGATGCGGATAAGTTAATAATCGGAATTTAAACAAATTAAATTACTTCGCCTGCTGCAACATTCTGTTCGCTTCGCTCGCTGCAGAGCCAGGGTTTCCCCCAGTGTATTATAAGCCTGGCGGGCCGCCAGGCTTTACCCGCCCCCCCGCCAGGCTTTGCGTTGCTTGTTTATTTATTTGAAATAGATTTTTTTAATACACCTCGGCTTTGTCTATACCGGGGAACAAGAACGCATGTTCCCCCATGTAATCCGCGCAGCGCACGCTTGTCCAGGTGCCGATTGAAAGTCACACTATCAAGTCCGTCCTTATTATGGTTACATTGTTCTTGTCAATAAAGATGTTATATTTAGGGATGCACCGATAATTCGGCGGTCGACGCACAGCTACAACACTGTGGAACAGCACCTGTTAAACGCTGGAAAGATTATGAACTCCCCGCGACATTCACTTCACAGCAGAGAACATTCTCTCTCTTTGAGCAGTTAACTAAAGACATCAGCTCATCTGATTCATCCGTTATTCCCGTAATTGCAGCGTTAAAGCGTCTTCTTTCACAAAGATTAAGACCATGGAGTGAAAACGATGAAAAGTGCGCCCTGCTCTTCAGAGTCTGCACTTTATCGCGACCGTACTCCATCCTAGTCATAAAGATCATTATTTTTATGTGGGGATAAAACACGTAGAGAAATGATCCAGTCTGCTTTAGTTATGAAATGAGCGATTGGAGACGCAAAGGAGCGACAAACGGCGCAGGAGAGGGAGAAGAGAACAGCGCAGGGGCAGTGCGCAGAAATAAAAGGGCCGTTTGTCTGCACCAGATGAGGCAGATGAAGGGGCACTACCACTTTTATATTTATGTTGCATTATCTTACTTTTAAATGAGTAGCAAAGTATTAAAGTAAAAAATTGTTGCATCGAGATGCATCGATAATCGGTTTAGAATCGAATCGTTGACCTCTGAATCGTAATCGAATCGAATCGTGAGGTGCCAAGAGATTCCCACCCCTAGTTCCCACAGGTCCTTGAAATCCTTGAAAGTTTGTGAAATAAAAAAAAAAAAAAAAAAACCAAGGCCCTTACGTAGGCGACGCAGAACAAACATCGAGTTGTAATTACTGGCAGTGTTTTGGACACAGTCCAATTTCTCTCTCCATCGTTGACATGAGAGTCCATGCAGAACAATGAGCGAGAAATGTTAATCGAGAGAGCGAATTCCATGATGCCTGGGAAATGAACATTTCAGGATCTGTCTCACCAAACAAAATTACAAAGACGGGCTTGCCCAAGATCCCACGGAGAATCACTTGTCGTGCTTCTGCAGAGCGTGCTGCAAATTAATAAAAGTGGACGCCATGGGAGAAGCGGCTCTTGCAAGTTGCCCTTCCATCTTCAGCTGTGACAGCACATTCGGTCAATGAAAAGTCCTTGATTTTAAGGTCAACCAAGGTGTGGGAACCCTGTCTTTGTCAGAGCTCTTGTCCTTGTTAGCAGCACTGCCCTCACTCTTTTCTGGGCCAAACTACTCAACTGTTGATTCCAGAGGGATTTGGCATCTCATAGGTCTGATAATAGGCTTCAAGGAAACACTGCAGTGCAGACATTTTTTTTTTCCTTATAGTTAAATCACAGCTGGCAGCTGCATACTGAACCATACATCACCACCAGACATGACTTCATTGTTTTAAACGGCTGTCTTTTCACACTCTTTTCTGTTGATAAGACTGTGTAATGAGCGAGAGATTAGCTTTCAGAATAATGATTGTTTATAGTGGCTTTTTTTTATCCCCAAGAAGCCCATTAGACACTTCCGTTTTCATAAAGTGTGATGTGTTGCTTTACTTCCAGCTGAACCAGTGGCCTCGCTCCATCTCGGCAAAGTTCCAGTTCACCATCTACCCCATCACCTTCTCTGTGGGGAACGCTGACGAGTGGAAGAAGCTCTTCAAGCCCTGCGCTGCTCAGAGACTCTTCCTCCCTGTAAGGCTGCAGCTCTTATCTCCCCTTTATATCCTCAGACACCATGCATAATGTAGTTATCCAGTGTTCGTGCAAATCATTTTATTAATCCCTTTCATTTCTCCTTAAACAGCATTTTTTTCCCCCCCACTCTTTTATTTTATCCCAGCGAATGTCTATAATTAAGTGCTGGCATGGTGACTGATGATTTCACACCTTTTCTGCAGCATTTAATTAACAAATGAGCAGTCTCCAGAGACACAGGCTAGTAATTGCATCAAGAGAAGGTTGTTCCTGGTTATTGATTCGCTTTTTCTGCTGGTGTTGGTTGAAATAGCGGCTAGCTTACTTAGCATGAAATGAGCATATTGCAGGTCAGAAAGATCCATAGTGTTTTTTTATTGTTATTTTGCTGCATGGCAATCAATGAACATTCACTGTTCACCTTTGTTGGAACACCTACTGAGTAAACTGTCGCAGTATTTTTACCACGACAATAAATCATTTAAGGGGTGGACTGGTCCGTTTTGGTTCAATATTGCATGCTTTCAGAGATGTTTTTTCACTTAATGCTGCAGATACTGTAAATCAGACACAACTTGCACAGTTGCTGCAATTTTAACAAGTTTCTGCTTTTGTATCCACCATGTCAACTCAGTAGAGGCAAAATCCATACTGCTATGGCCCTATTCACACCTGGTATTTCCAACCCAATCCCTAGTGATCCAAACATTTGTGGACAGAGTTGAGATTGGCAAGACATCCCTGGATGTGCGTCCTGTTACCACATAAGCTCTGGCTTCCATTGCTCTGTATTTGAATATACAGTACACTGGTGTTGCTGGATGAAAATAATGTTTTTAATGAGCCTGGGTGTGACTGTGTGAGCAGTGTGTGACAGTGAGACAGTAGAAGTTTAATCAAAGCTCTACTCGTGCTGCTGTAATGTTAAATTTAAAAAATGTGATAATTAGAATAATATTGCCGTTGTGGCAAAAAAAATAAAAAAAAGTGCTGATTAAAACTTGAAGCTGCAGATGAGTGGTCTCTAATCCATCCTGGAACTGCATGAACATGGATTGTGTTCAGGAATGTGGCCATTACGTGCTCAAACCACCTCCAAATGTGTTTTTTGTGGTTGGATCTGAGAGCATTCAGACCTGAACATGTGTGATCCAGGTCTGAAGGGGGTCTACTTATGATTGCATCTCCCAGGACAGATGTTAATACTGGCTCTGAACGGAGCTTAGGTTTCACAATCATTGCCACACAATGGATACTACACTCGACATGTTAAAGGATTTAGAGCTTAATCTGGGGTGTTTTTGCACTTTATAATCCATTTGTCATTTGCAAAGCGCAGTCTACGCTGACAGAGAAATTCTCTTTGCTCCATCTGTGTGTACTACATTTTCTGAACGTGAGTGGCAAACACTGTGACAGTCTGTGCTAAACTATGAAGGAATGCGTAATATTCTCTGTCCTTAAGTTATTGTCGCTTTTCTGAAATATAGCTCTGGAGTTTATCCACCCTGAAAACTGGCCGTTATAGCAGTACAAGAGTAAAAAAAACACATTCTATCTCAGCCAAACTCTGAGTAATTTGTCTGCAAAGCACTGACAGCTCAATTCATCACTGCATACTGAAAGTAATTATCTCATAGTGTTTGGCGATATGTGGATTCGAAGGCCTGGGCTGCACCGGTTGTGTGTGTAGTGCGCTCATCTGCTGTGTCTTACACATCACTGTTGCTTTTAAATATTCAGTTGATTATATATTATTAAATACTTAAAATATTCTTCTGTACTCAACTAAACGCCCAGACTTGTGCCAAGACTGTGCATCCATTGGTCCCACTAATATTTCACAAGCAACCAAAACACTACAGTGCATTTATTTTGAAACTCACGCTGTTTATTTTTAATTTTCACGCTCACCTTTGTGAGAAGCCAAAGACGTGATGTGATTAAAACATTTTTTATTCTTGTCATAAGAAGTTTTCAGGCGCAGTGCTGCTGCATGGAACTTTGTCTGCCTTGCCTGCTAAAATGAGATTGTTTGCAGCATGGGACTGTCACCATAGATACAAAAACAACTAAAAAACTGCTTTTTTGACACAGAGAGAGAGAGTCACATAGTGAATCACACACAGAAAATTGGTTCACAACCTGAAAAGTTGGTTCTCAGCTGGTTCTTTCTCGCGAGCCGTGACATCATCAATGGGCACGTCATATTCTGTGTTGTGAAGACGCACTTCCTCCCCGAGTAACGCAGAGTAATGTCCTCCCACTTTGGTTCCTCTTAAACTGTTGTGAACGTGGGCTGGTTCACCAGAAAGCACCAAGGTTCTGCGGCTCCAGAACGGCGCCAGAGCCAGAACCTGAACCGTGTCTGTGTGAAAACACTAACATGGAGATCACACACACTATGGGACTACTAATTAAAACAGCCCATATTCTAATTAAAACAGTCCATTGTGTAATGTTTCAGATGGTTTAATAGCAGAAATCAAACACACTACTTGTAAGTATATCAGGTTTTCGTAGCCTTAGAAGAAGTCATTGTACTTTAGAAAAGTGGCAGTCGCCATTTTGCACCACCGTGTTTCTACAGCAGCTCGAGGTATGCAAACGCCACTGTAGTTCTTACCGAATTGCAGTCAGTCGTGACATCGCAAACAAATATATGAATTACCATTTCCAAGCTTCAAGCTTCAAGAAGTTCAGAGGAGTCATCTGCTTCCAATCTTTATTGGATGCTGCCAGCTGTCAATCAGCTGTCATATGTGTCTCATCGATTGTCTGTTTTCCTCTAAATGGGAACATCATTTATCAAATTGCAGAAGAAGACCTAAAACTGGCAGCTGAGACCAGTAACTCCTCACAAATAAAGTGGTTTCATTTCCCCACGGACCATTCAAACACAGATCTTTCTGCAACCAGGGGAGTCACTCTCTATTTGACTATGTGGTCTATGTTTCGTACACACTGGACCTTTAAATATTTAGATGATCTCAACTAAAATGAACTTCATGATGCTCTCTGAATACTTTATAGTTATGATTTATTTATATGCGTGTCACTGTCTGGGAGGGCAAGCTGTTTGCACGTTGTGTGCAGATGGGGAGTGTTTGAGAGCATGTTGCAACAGCAGTCTTATTAATCCGATGTTTAATGTTTGTGCATTACGTCGTGTAATCATGTCCATCCGCGAGCTTTTGATGAAGACTGGTCATAAATATTCTGCTGATGCCTCTGCTTACAGGTCATCCTCAAGGATGTGGACTCGTTACTCTACGTGGACACAGATGTCCTGTTCCTGCGGCCCATGGATGACATCTGGAGGTTCCTGAAATCTTTCAACAGCACTCAGCTCGCAGCGATGGCTCCGGAGCACGAGGTCCCCAAGATCGGCTGGTACAGCCGCTTCGCCCGCCACCCTTTCTACGGCGTCACCGGGGTCAACTCCGGTGTCATGCTAATGAATCTCACAAGGATCCGCAGCACATTATTCAAAGTAAGGTCAAACGCGGTCGTAGTGAGCTGTGATGTCTCTTTTGTGAAGGGGATTTTGTTTCTGGCTAAGTGCTCTGAGTAGGCTGCGATTGAAGCTTTCTGATTACCACGCTTGCATCAGAGACGCGTGCCCTCAAAACTCAATTTAGCAGCTATCCAGTTCTTCATACTGCCGGCAGATTGCAAATGGGAGCTGGAATATAAATGTGCTTTTCCTTTGATGATGTGTTTTTGAAGAAGCAGCAGCTTATGAGCTGTTTGTGAGTGAACATTGTTATTGGTTTTTCAGAACAGCATGATCCCCAGTGGCCTGACGTGGGAGGATCTTCTCCATCCACTCTATCAGAAGTACAAGAACCACATCACCTGGGGAGACCAGGATCTCTTGAACATTATCTTCCACTACAACCCAGGTAACAGTGTGCATTCATCATGTCATTCCCTGAAAGCCCAGTGGAATGTTAAAAAACACATTTACCTGTGTTCGGCAATTTATGTCTTCTTATTTGTCTCTGGAAGTAGATTTGTTTTGCAGTTTGAACACAAAGGCATTCTGACATCAAAGTGCTTAAGTCTCCACTAATCGGGACATAAAATACACAGTAAATGACAGAACCATTGGACTTATACTAGAAAAAATAATTATGGCAAGAATAAATACTCAGAATAAACATTTTCAAGCTGCAGCCAATGATTTTTTTCATAGTCAATCAGTATTGATTCTTTTCTCCGTTAATCGTTGAATTGTTTTGGTAAAAAAAAAACACACTGATCAACATTTTTAAACATTCACTGACATTTGATGGACCAAACCTTGAAATGATGATGTTTTGTCCTCAAACCAAAAGTATTCCGTTTTAATTGCAGCATTTCTTTGTTAAGTGGTGCCAAGAAATCAGAAAATATTCACATTGAAGAGGCTGTGAAATCAGAGGTTTTTTATTTGATTATTAAAAAAAACAAGAAAAAACCCACAGCACTCAAACCAGTTAATCAGTGATCAGAATGGTGGATTTATTGTTGCAGGCAACCCTAATTTTGGAACTACATACCACCATCTGTAGGGAAGAAGCTCAAATTCACCATTTAGCACAGAGGTCACGCTGTCCAGACCCTGACCTGCTTCCATAAATCATAACCATAATGGCAGAGCTTTTTGTATTTTCTATTCTAGTTTTCGGTTCAATTTATGTCGATTGAAAGTGCTTCTCCTGACTTGAGAAAAGAGCATTTATTATATTCATTACAATGCTTATTTATAAGCCTTTAAATCACAGAAAACGAATGTTTAAAGGGGACATCTTATGTAAAATCAATGTTTTAATCATTTAAATCCTTATATTTGGGACTCTGGAGGCCCTGTCACTCAGCAAAATGTGAAAAAAGATGACTCACTCATGTTTTTATGTTTTTTTTTAAGGTGGACCTTTAAGGTGGACCTAAAGAGATACTACTAAACAGAGCGTTCCGAACAGGGCTGTTTTGGCAGGGTGATTGATTCTTATGGTATTTTGACCAAAGCATGTCACAGACATTTTCATTAGGACACCAGGGAACTAGTTTAACTTGGAGAAATAGGCTATAATATGTCCCCTTTAAATATACTGTGTATTTCATATCACTATAACACTCATTCTGGACCTTTTGAAATATACTCTGGACATTTTCTCTATCTGGATCTCTTGAAATATTAATTCACGTCCATGTTGCAGAGGGTGTGAGTCATAGTCTAAAGCTGAGGCTCAACATTAGCCAACGGAACTGTTCTTGAGAGACAGAACGTTTCCAAACCTGTACATCAAACAAAAATATACAATAGATTCAGGATATCATCATTGTGGAAATCAGACCACCTCCATAAACACAGCAGCCACTGTTACCCCTTTTTCCCTCACAGCTTTACATTTTCACACAGTTCTGCATCAGTGATTATCCGGAGTTATTGCACACATTCTGCATACAAATGTATTTTAAAATTCCAGTCTGCACACTTAAGCTGTTTTCACACTGTCAATGTCTTCCTATAGATTGCTTCCTGTTCGTATTTCTGTCCACGACTTTGAGTGTTGATCAGTAAACACACGAGGATGTGGCTGCAGGCAGCAGCAGGCGTCAAGACGTTCCAGCTGCAGCAGCCAGATGTGGGCATTAAGCGCTCCGAGCTCAGTGTTGAGTGTTTGCTTTGCGCGTTAAAGGAGAATTCAATTATTTATCAAACGGGGTCCTACATTTATTTTATGTGGGTGTGTTTTTTGGAAATACTGGATTCCCCTTTAAGGCGTTTAAGCTCTATGGGAGAGGGAGAAAAATCACATTAAACACATTGTTCAGGCCTGATTTTTGAATGTTATAAGGAATGTTTTTCAGTTTTTTGGTTTGTTTATATGAGGTACTGGCACATTTTGATAATTTTTACTCTGCTTTAAGATGAATATTCAGAATATTCAATGGATATGATATCTTTTTTTTTTTTTTTACTGATATGATAATGACAACTTGTCACACACCTTCCCTGAGAGTCACATTCAATGAACAGTTTAACTTATCTTAGGTGGTTTATATTCAAACCCCATTGTTTTGGTGTGATGTACTGTATGAATACATCATCAAACATTTTTTGCAGCTTGCATACTGATGGATTTACTTAGGGACAGTACATGCTCCTGGCTGTGCAGTGCAGACTTTCTATTTCAGGATGCAGATGTGGTTTTCTCCACAGAAACACCACAGGTGCAAATCAGAATCCACCCCTGTCGTTTAAACGCTGTTATCCTAAATAAAAAAGTACCGTCATCATGATATCAACTTTGTGAATATACATATTGCACATTGCAATGATTAAATGTAGATTTTCCGTTGCTCTAGTTTTGTTTACAGTTCTACTGTTGGATGATTTTAAATTATTATGTGCCAGAGGTAGTAAGGAAGTGAAAAAGAAAAGGTTTTAAGGTGGGACATTCATAAGATGTCATGTTTTTCAATCAAATCATGTTGTTGAAAAGTAAATAATGCATTTGTCTGCATTGACTACTCATCACTCTATGTTAGCAGCAAATCTGAGGTAGAAGAAAGATTCAGCTCCTTATACTTTAAAGTATTTTTTTGACTTTATGGTCTACTGTTCAACTGCGTCTTGGTGAATCGCTTTAATTTAACTTCACAGTCCTCACTCTGTCCTCCTGACAGTCCCACTTTGTGATTTACAGCGCGTGCTGTCACAGATCTGTAATCCTGTGTTTTTAATGTGTCATTTCTTTCTTCTACAGAGAGTCTCTTCATCTTTCCCTGCCAGTGGAACTACAGGCCCGACCACTGTATGTATGGCAGTAACTGTAAAGAGGCTGAACAGGAGGGCGTGTCCATCCTCCACGGCAACCGCGGAGTGTATCATGATGACAAGCAGCCAGCTTTTAAAGTCGTCTACGATGCAATACGTGATGTGAGTACTCCAGTTAGATATTCAATTTGACACAGCGTGGTACTGATTCACAGCGCCCTCTGTTGAAACCCTACAGCCAGTGCAAGGTGGATGTAATTGTGTATGTATAGTTTACTGAACACTTTAGGAACATTAGTTGATTTGTTGTTTGTGGCACTGATTCCACAAACAAATACCTGTGAACTCCCTGAAAAACAGTGTATATTTGAATAAGTCATATTTAATTAAATATTAAGCCAATGCAGTCTAAGAAAATATATTATGTTGTATTGTAATGTAGTCATAATAAACCTAATACAAATATTTTAATGTTGATGGTTTATTTTGCTCTAGGTAATGCAAAAATAAAAAGAAGACATTTCCCATAATGTTGAACTGTTCCTTTAAGGACAGTGCAGAAACAAAGAGCAACTGTAAGCATTTTCTCTCGTGCTTGCGTTTAACAATCTGGGTCAGTTTTTAAATTTAGAATTTGTTTTCTCTGACAGCAGAGTCAGTTCACCACTGTTCTGTTGAGATAAGCCTCTTATAGATGAGCTGTGTCACACTGTGTAATTAATAAAATCAAAAATCACCGTACCCCAACCCTGGTGAAGTCATTTGTAAATACACTTTAGTATATGATGTTTTATTTATAAAAAAAACAAAAAAAAAACTGTGAAACTGTAGTTGCTCCAAGGTCAAAAGTGATGTTAGCATTACTGAGGATCGTTTGATTTATTGAATGACGTGCGTGTATGACTCTGCTACACTAGGTGGCGATAGGCATTTTCTGGGTCACTACTTTTGCTAGTGGCTAGTTAGGCACCATGTTGAACACCATTCTATGTCTTTCTACCATCCATTAAAGGTGCATTATGTAATAAATCTAAAGCAACTGGCCATAAAATCCTCCTAATATGTCACAGAGACTCAGGAATAATGTTCATATCACAATACTGAACTCACCAACAACAACAGTACAGGCAAAATATTTGCATTAAAAAAATATTTTGCAGACTGCAAATAATGTTTATGTTTTGAAATCATGTTTTGGCATGTGGCGCCACCTACCACTGTCTACCAATTATTGCAGTCAGTAGAGTCTCAGCTGCCGAGCAACCACGGGTTGCCAGTTACGTCAGAAAACGAAACCTAAAAGACCTTGGTATTTTGAATTTGAATGTAGTAACCGTCTTTGGCCACATTCGTACATATGGCACCTTTAACTTCAAACTGTTAATTTTTTAAGCGTACAGAGCATAGATTTGGTCTCCCTATCTAAAAAGGCACTTGTCTGGATTTCACCATGTTTTCCTCGCTGTCCTTCCAAACCAAGTAACGTGTTGCTGTGGAGGGCTCTCCTGACTGAGAAGGAGGGTATAAAAGAGAAGAGAGGCCAAAATAATTTATGTCCTTCTTACCACTCGACCAGAAGAAGGAAGCAGTGGCCACCATGGCAACAAGAATAAGACTTTTAAGACTTGCAGTGCAGTATAATGAGCGTGATGAACTTGTTTTTATTTTACACAAACGGTTTACAAAGTGACAGACGTTTTGCAGTGTTTTTTCCAAATGTGCAGATTTATATATATTTATTTATATGCTTTTTACACTGTCTCTGTGAACAACACACACACGTATGTATTAGGGCTGAAACAATTACTCGATTAATTGAGTTAATCGAGAATCGCGTGTTGTACACAGCTGGGTAGGGGCAGTTTGAGATAGTGCCTTCTTCGTCTGAAGGCTAGTTTGGGTTATATGCAATACTAATTTTACTCCCAATTCCATTATCCATGTTAGTCTGACTTGATTTAGTACAATTTCAGTTGGACTAGCATAATCATTTTCTTTTTTAACAGCATATAAATGTTCTGAGTGTAACAATGTCTCTTTTTTTAACAGCATATAAATCATCTGTGTGTAATAATGTTTCTGTGTCTGCAGTTTCCCTTTGAGGACAACATGTTCGAGTCACTCTTCTACCCCATCCAGACCAAGTTCCTGGACACGGTCAACACCCTGTGTGGTCGAGTCCCTCAAGTCTTCTTGAAACAGATAGAAAAGACCATGAGGAAGGTGTTTGAGGAGAGAGTGATCAAACATGTCCGGCCACACAAATGAGCTTAAAGACAGAGAAAGGATATTGGACTCTTGTTTCTTAGACCATGCCGAGGAATGTCTTGGTGTGAATTATGCGTCATACCATCATCTCTCAAATAGAACTGGTGGCTCAGCATTTGCAGTGTATTCAACAGAAGACACTTCATGGAAGAGTGGTCTCATGCACATTTAGACTCTTGGGTCATGGTGTGGGTAAAATCCTTTTGTGTACTCTGAAGCATACAGTGCTGGTCAGTGATGCTGTTGAATACATTTTGCCTTATTGCCATCTTGGAATATTCACATCTCAAAAGGTGGTGATGAAATGTGAGAAAATGTCGAAATGATACAGTGAAAAGATAAAGTATCAGCTCTTCATCTCAAGTGTAAAAGCAACACTGAAAGGCGTGTTTTTGTCTTTTTGTGCTTGACTAAAGAATCTGCCTTTTTTTTCTCCTCATGAAAATGGCATTGACTGCACAAAGTCAGCATTCCGCTTGGGGAACCTGTACTACTTTAAGTAGTCCATTCATCAACCACTCCTTTAAAATCATGTGAATGTTAAACCAGCAATTACCTTGAAGAGTGAGCCTGTGTGAATGAGAACAAGTTGTGAGTTCCTTGTCTACTCTGCAGTTGCCAAATGCTACAGCATTAACTGCAGTACAGCAGAGGGGAAATATACATACTTTATTGTGAATGTTAAAATGCACTTTCAGAATGTTTGTATGTGACTGGATGGTTGTACACAAATGCCACACTGTCCAATCAATACCAAAAGTATTAGTGTTAAAAACAAACGTGACATATTAGAGCTCATTATGTGCCGTATAATCAAGTCTGCCATGTTTACTACAATAACAAAGATAATGACTGGTATTGACATGTGTGTTTGAGTATTTTGTACTACGTTGTGAACGCCTGGGTCATATGTAATGTCGCAACATTACATACTCTTAATTGTGAACTGATGTATCAAATGATTCAAACTGGAAACTGAACATGGCTGTGCAGTGTGCAGTCATCACATGTTTCGAAATAAAGCAATGCAATGTCCTGAACCTGCTTCATATTCATTTACAGAAGCACGCAATATAGTGTAATCATGTTGGAATAGCATATCATATGATGACATTGTATGCTGTAGATCAGCCTCATTCCTACAGATTGTGTCACAATCGATTTGCAATTTTGCTTTCCAGCCTTTTTCCTTCAAGACTTAGTTTGTGACATCTATGTGGAAAGCAGAGAAAAGTGGGAAAGGAAGGTGACCTAAGGCAGAAGCGGAGAGGGCAAACGAGGCACGCAAGAGCAGAGTTGGGCCGTGACGTTACCTCTGTGGGCTGTACAACAATCTGGACGTGGAGATGGGGTATTTATGGTGCAGATGGCAGTCAGTGGTGATGAACTGCAGGTGTGTGATGATGAGCAGGTGGGTGGTGCGGGAGTTCAGCCAAACAGACACAACCGGAAGGACGAGAGGGAGGGAGGGAGAAAACAAGGGGAAATGGAGACAAATTAGGCTGCTTACAATTTCTACATTTGGCCTACATGTACTACACATACCTGTTGCTATCTGCAGCATTCAGTGTTTCAATCTGTGTACGTTTCACATCATAATCCATGTAGCTACAGTGGGAATGGACTATAGACATTGCTTTCTTTGTAAAAGGCACAGAATTAAAACGTCGGACTGCATTTACACCCAAACAGAAATGTTGTCCCCTCTCCAAAATGTCTAGTTGATGAACAGTCATGAAGTATTTTTTCTTGTATATGATGCCGTATGTCCTTTCTTCCCATCTATTTGTCATTCTTTCAATCTAGTCATTACATTAAAGTTGTATTTA
The DNA here is from genome assembly GCF_963457635.1 of Microchirus variegatus. Classification (NCBI taxonomy): domain Eukaryota; kingdom Metazoa; phylum Chordata; class Actinopteri; order Pleuronectiformes; family Soleidae; genus Microchirus; species Microchirus variegatus. Next base: position 17,132,544 of record NC_139808.1, read on the forward strand.
TACAAATTATGAACTATTTCTTACAAAAAAAGGTTCATGGAGGCTCCACACTAAGATATTTCATGTTCTTTTTTCCCATTAAATATTTAACAGTGGATCTATCAACAGTTGATGATGATAAACAAAGCATGTTGCGCTCTGGGACCACTGATCCGGAAAAAGCCTCTTTGCCAAACTTTCGATCATAGGGGAGTATTTATGGTCACCTGTAGTAAATATTATACATTATATTTAACCATTATTCAAGGTAGACCTAAATAAAAGCACTCAAATATGATAGAAGACAAAGTTTAATGAAGAAAATACATAATCATTTGGATTTTATACACAGATGGGTGAGTTTTTTTTAATATTTAAAAGCTCTCTTGTTTTTGCAGAGATTTGGTTTATTCTTATTTGGGCGCCAAGCTGCTGACTGGAGGCCAACACAGGCAAAGCAAAGTATCAACAGTGATGGAACCCCTACTGTTTTCATTCAGATTATCATTCTTATAAAAACTGTGACATCAGAGCCCCATAAGGCGAAACACACAAAAAGTTAATGGTTGGAAATGTATTATCATGATTGTTATTATATAAATAACCCTGCCTCATAGCATTTTGAAAACATCATATAAAGATAAAGGACAACATTACATAAAAGGAAAAGTTTGGAGCTGTCATAACTGCTTGTCGATGCTCAGACTTCGCTGTGTGTCAATGTATTATTTTATATTTCTCTTTTTTTTCTTTTTTTTTTGACTATTTAGGATATTTGGCGTCTTGGACTTGTGACTTTTCTTTCATGGTATCTTGTTTAGAAATTTTCCACATTGCACCTGAAAAGTAAATAAAGGCATTTGTAGGACAAATGTTACGTCTAATATAAGCATTAAGAAATGCTATCTTATGATTAAAACGCCTTATAATCACAAGTTAAAAAAAAAAAATAGAAATTATATCTACAATATATGTATGCAATATACTGTACATGCATAAAAGTGGTTGCTGTAGCTGTAGCGGCAGTGACCTCACGGCGCCATATTAAAATACTCCCTCCTCTTTCCCTGTGAGAGCTTAGCTTAGCTGCAGCAGCTAGCCGCCAGTCTGCTTTTTACATCCACGGGACTGACAGAGGGCAACGACGTGATGGAAATTGACTCGCTCCAAGAGGCGCTCAGAGGTCTCTACACGTTACTTCTTTGATTCGTGTGTATATGTGGGTGTTGTGTGTGGTCCGTGTATCCCCGCAGTTGTGATATGATACGAAATGAACGGCTCGTCCTCACAGGCTAACGTCGCTAGCTTTCTACTAGCTCGAGTTAATGCTAACATCACAAGCGGTTTGACGGAAATAGCTGCCTGTTCAATATGTTAGCTCGGCCAGAAAGCTAACTAAAACATTGTGTTCTTCTTTATTCTGTCCTTCAAAAAGTACACATTTACCCGGTGTTTGAACCCTGTGTCACATTTTTGCTTCTAGGTGTTTTCGGCTCAATTTATAGAACTGGTTATTGTCACCGGCTAGTGATAAAACACTTTGCCGGCGACGCTGATGCGGCTGTGTGCTAGTGTGTGCTAGTGTGTGCTGGATTTGAGCTAGTCATTGCTAAACAGCTAGCCGATATACAGCTTCAGTTTTAGCAGCACCATTCCTATTCCTTATGTTGAAAATAAATACGTATCCAGTCCAAGTGCCACTAGACTCCTTCATACAAATCTTATTTAGTTTATGTAGATGACTGTTGCTCAAAACATTCGAGGGTTCACAGCACATTTATCTAAACTGTTGTGGAAACTAGGTCGAAGCAAAGCCTTATAATATCGGATATGGCTGTAATATAATGTAAATTGTTTTTCCCCCTCTCCTCAGACTTTGATAAAAAAGCAAAGAAGGAGCCATGTCCTCTTCTGGAACAATTTCTATGTCATGTTGCCAAGACTGGAGAGACCATGTAAGTGAACATTACAGGCCTTGTCATTACTACTACTTCCACTACTGCAGTGCACACTGCATTTCATCTGGTAGGAAGTTGTAACTGACAAATGTATGCCTTAAGTAGTTACGGTTTAGAATTGTCTTGTACAGCATGCATTTAAGTTACCATTTTCTTAATTTATTGTGTGCTCATGATACATATTATTATCTATTTATAAAGGCCTAGAATTATCCTGTATTTATATTCAAATGTCATATTTTCAAAGTGACAAGCCTCTTTGTTTACAATTTTCCTCCAGGGTTCAGTGGTCTCAATTTAAAAGCTACTTCCTGTTTAAGTTGGAGAATGTGATGGATGACTTCAGAGCTTCAGCGCCTGAACAAAGAGGGCCTGCAAATCCCAACGTGGAGTCGATTCCATTTGAAGATATGAAGGAGAGAATTCTGAAGATTGTGAATGGATACAATGGGTAGGTTTTAAATCTATTCACTGTCATGTCCACCATGTTAATACTTGGTATTCACATCTGTCCTAAGAGATTCAGTCACATGTGGACAGCTCTGGGTATGTCTGACTGTATCCTGAATTTCTGTCCTGTGTCCAATTGTGATCAGATTTAGTTTGTTGGTACTTTCAAACACATTTTGTTTCATAAGGGCCAAATGATAATGTTCTAAGGGCTGTCACAATATTGTTTTTTTTCTCTTTGGACTTTATTTGTTAATTTTTATTTAATTTATTATTTTAATCTGTATTTGTCTTTGGAGCTGTTGTAATAACCACCTGCATTAAGTTTCCCTGGTGCACTGTTGTGTGGTCAATACTCTTTTTCCACAATTACAGGGCTGTGTTGTGTACATGACCATTAAAATAAAAAGTTCAGCCAATATGACAGGTCCTGACCCAAAACTTTAATTTTTTTTCCTTTTTTTAAATTTCCAAAGTAGCCACGTGTTGTCCGCCTGTGTCCATTCAGGCCACACACAACAGCTGTGATGCAGGGATAGAGGAAAGAGTCACATATTGTTCATTGTCAATATGCATGTGTTGATGTGCGCTACTATTTAATGTTATATTTGGTGGTGGCCACAGTGATTGTAGTAGTCTGAGTGATTGGATCACATATTTGTCCTAACTGATCCATGCCATTTACATCCATCATGAATGATTCACTCAGCTCCTCTTGGCTCTACACTCTCTTGCTCACGTCAACACAAAGACCCTTACACACACACACACAGCTACACATTGATAATATACTAATTAGTCAGACTGGTTAGAAACATAATTTTGGTCCTCATAAAAAGGGTTTATAGTAAAGCCACGCTGTCGACTGATCACTCAGATAGGATATGAGGAAGTTCCAAAACAATTGACTATATGCACAGAGCACTTGCAATCTCTACTCGGGTGAATTGTCACTATATTATTCATCTCACACTTGTGGCATGTCATATGACTAAAAGTTTCAACTCAGTCCACTTGTGTTTTCTAATCCACTCTATTCACGCCAGCCTTGTTCAGTCCAATTGCACCAGACCTAGCGCGTTTCTGTCCCTGTTGTGGTTTGTTGGGGTTGATGTGTGTGCTCCAACAAAGCAAACTGTTCAGTTTGAATGCACCCACAGTTAATGGAAAATGAGCCTCGACCACAGGCCTGAGATTGGTTAACCACAAAAGTAATTATCAGTGAGCATAAGGTCTGTTGTGTCATCACACCACAATAATACTTATATTTTAGGTTTTCTCCTCATGAAATGTGCGTACACATTTGGCTGTTACTGTGTTCTCTCTTTTAAGCTTTGCAATATGAATGAAACATGTGAGACGTGAAATTAAATGAAAGATGTATATCATATATCGAATACAAATTGTTGGAATGGCAGGAGACGCACAAGTTGTCTATCGTAGTTATTTGGGTGTATTGCAGGGGTGTAGAATGTGGAATTTCTTGGCCTATATATCTTCTCAAACTCACCAAAACTGTCATCCAGTATCAACTAAATCATAGAATGAATACAAAGTTAGGATATTTTTAACAGGACTGCTGAACAATTATTTTTTTTTGTTGCTGAAAATTAATTCTGCTGCTTTTATTTTTAGAATTCCATTTACCATTCAGCGCTTGTGTGAGCTGCTGACGGAACCCAAGAGGAACTACACAGGAACAGAGAAGTTTCTTCGGGGAGTGGAGAAGGTATGTATGAACGTTATGTATGTTTTTTGTTTTTTGATGACTTCACTGACTTATTTTTCAATTACTGTTTTGTTCTAGAACGTAATGGTGGTCAGCTGTGTGCATCCAAACTCAGAGTAAGTGTCATAATACACAAACTACGTACATTTGGGAATGATTGTTCTCCAGTGTACTAAGAGTTTTGGTTTTGTGCAGGAAAAATGGATGCAGTGCCGTCAATAGAATGAATGGAGTGATGCTTCCTGGAAACACTTCTGCCTTTACAGAAAGGTTGGATTGGGGATTTATTCATTGATTGTAATATATGTATATCCACATTATTCCTGGAATCGCTAGACCTGAACTTGAGGAACGGATGCGGAAGAAGCTAATTCTTGCCAGTGGTAAAACACAGTGGTGACGGCAGCTGTTGTGTACCTGTAATGAATTGACATCCTGCGGTTTGTATTTTAAGTGATGTTAAAATTAAAACCCAGGTTTGGTGATGTGGGACTCTAAGTCTCTGACACGGCTCTCTGTCTGCCTTTTAAAATGAATAAGGTTGTATCCCACATCCTTCAACAAAACATAACGGACCGTATTGCCTTATAAATAGTGATATGCATTGGAGCTTTTCACGTTTCTTACAGCTTTACCATCTGTAGTAGTATACGGAGTAAATAAGGTGGCTAAATTAGTGTAAATTAGCCAAGGCCACCTCTTGCCGTCCTCCCATCCAACAATACACAGTAACGGTGTCAAACTAACACTAAAACTCTAAAAGAGTCAATTTAACTCTTTATATTTAACACATGTTAACATAACACAGTGTGTTATGTTAACATTGAATGAGTTAAATTTTACACAAAAATCCTGATTGTACCTTGTCTGAATCGGAATTGGTGTTAAACTGACACCGTTACTTTTACACTGAAAAAATTACTGTGTAGACGAAGGCAGAGAAATTAGATCATCATCCCATTTGAGGTGTAACAGGTGATGCTCCCACATGACATTTATTCGCAGTGATTAGCATTCATTTGCCATGGAAAATGCAGGTTCTGCTTCAGAGGCAAATGCTGTATTTACTAATTTTGTATTTTTGCTGTCCTTCAGGAAAGTTAACGGTCCAGGAACTCCCCGACCGCTGAATCGACCGAAGTTATCTCTGGCTACCTCACTAGCTGCTAATGGTCTGCCTGACAGCACAGACGGCAAAGACCTCAATCCAGAGCAAGATGGAGAGGAAGACACCAGGCATGTCGGAAGCCAAAACACACCTGAAATTCAATTTATGTTCAGAACAAATTGGAATCAATGTTGTATTTCCTGCTTCTTTTGTGTTTTCAGCGAGGTTTCTGCCTCAGAAGCCTCCCTGGGAAGCTCCATGAAGAACAAACACCCAGACACAGAAGAGGACATGGAAGCAGAGCAGCTGGAAGTGAAGAGATTGAAGTTCACCAAGGAAGATGAAGAGGAGGAGGAAGATGATGATGAAGAGGAAGAGCAGGAAGTGGACTCACCGAGGCCCTCGCATGCCTCTTGCCTATCTAAAGAGGCAGAAGCCATGGTCCAAGAGGAGGAGGAGGAGGAAGAAGAGGAGGAGAAGGTTGGGTACAGCAAGGAGAATGAAGCTTCCAGCAGTGCTGCTGCCACTGAAGACCAAGGCAGGTTTTATTTCATTACCAAATGTGTTTCAAAGGTTGTTGTTGTTTGGTGTGTGATGTTGTCTCAGATGGTATATATTTGTTTACAATAGTTTACCACAGTCATATAGTCAGTTTGAACAGGGATTTCGAAGTCTCCCCTCATACACTGCCTTGAAAACAGTGCTTCTTCACATAGGTTATAGGCACTGTTTCTCGATGCCAATTCAGGCTGAACGATTTGGAGGAAATAAACCATTTCCCTTTTAATTGTTAGGATGAGAATACTAATAAATAGATTCCTGTCTCATGGCATTTATTTGTTTGGGTTTTGATATGCTCTGACATGGATGACAAACAGTTTTCATTGAGCCTATTGGTGCACTTTGGTAAAACAAAAGTAAAAACACCTCACTCTCTGTTGTGATTGAACATGTTTCCATATTTTTTTTTCTCTGACCAGAGCCAACAAGCAGCACACAAGCTGAAGTGTGTTCAGGCTCCGGTGAGGAACTGGAGCAGGCTGAGAGGGAGGTACCGTGTGGCTCCCAGGATGACGGCAGTGACATGGATCAGACTGAACAGCAGGCACCTGCAGGAGTCCTGGAGAGCCCCGAGACCAGCAGGGACAGTGAGGAGAGTAACAGTGACCCAGTCAGCAGCAGCAGCAGCAGCAGCAGCAGCAGTAGTAGTAGTAGTAGTAGCAGCAGCAGCAGCGGTAGCAGCTGTAGCATAGAGGATGGTGCAGAAGCAGGCAGAGAAGACGTAGCTCTCGCTCCCTCCAGCAGTACGACTGAACCTCCCACAGAGGCCGCCATGGAAAGTGCCACCTCGAACACTGGGACCACCGAGGAGCCTATGGAGCAGGACTAGACTAAAACCAAGTCCTCCTGCTGCCTCATGTGACCACAAACCAGCTTGTCCTTGAATCCAGCTTGACTGTCACTGGAAACGAGGACAACTGCTCCTCTGATACAAGACGAACGCCTCGTCCCGCTTTTGGACACTCCTCCAAAATGGCTACCTGGCATTGATGTGGGCATAGAAAAACATTTGTTTGAAGGCTTTTTTTTTTTTTTTACTGGAATATTTTATTGATCTTCATATCTTGAATTTTCCCTTAAAAGGGGTTGGTTTAAGCAGCCTTGAGTTTGTTGGCTGGATTTTTGTGTTTTCTATGGAGTTGCTTTGAGTGCTTCTGGATCTAATGCCACTCTCTCCAGCCATTTGGACACTGTTCCAGGATTGGTGGTCTGGTTTTGTACCCTTTAAGCCCAGTGTTCCACACTACGAGGGTCAGAACAGAGCCATACCAGCCCTCATTATTTATAAATTTGTTTAAATATGAGCTAACCACCATTTCTGTTCCCGACTGAAGCACATGTAAAAAAATTCCTTAGTCAAGCAATGATCCAAACCTATAGTCATAGTCATGAGGGGGTGCCCTCATGTCTATCTTGTTAACTCCAACAGGCTGATTGTTTTAAACATTTACTTACCCATCATTGTGTGATGGGAGAGTATTTACTTTCCATTGTGCCCTTATATTATTTTAACCATATTATTTTGCAAGGATACACTACCAGTCCCACTGAACAATACTATGACATTCTACCTGTAGAGGTGTACTCTGTAAAATTATATATTTTGGATGCATAAAACCACCATAATTTATATGATCATTTCAATTCAGAAGTTGTTTTGGAGTTCTGTTTGTTTTGTCTGCCAGTTGTAGTTTCCAAAACCAGCTGTAAAGTACAAAGATGACCTCTGCTTTCTTTATATTGTGATGTCACCATGTTGTTTCACCAATATCCAGAGCAGTTTTCTGGTTCCAGTTCTACACCTGTTTCTGCAGCTGTACTTTTTGATATTTAGGATTTTAAATTTCTGTAAAGTAGATTTTTTGTAGATTGTAATACAGTATGTGTTCACTGCCTTTGTGAAACCATATATAATTGTATAATTTCTGTGTATACTCTGAATGCTTTTGCTTTCGATGAGGTATTCAGAATCAGCAATAAATGTTAACATTTTTATGTGTTGTGGACTTGTTTACTTGCATACGGCAGCTCATTTCTTCTCCGTTGTGTGCGCGAGTAGTGTTTACAGTGTCCTCAAAATGTGGTTTTATGGTGGTCACAACTTGCTGCACTACATCTACATTTAAAAGGATATATCAGCTAAACAATTGACTTTAATGTGGCTTAGTAATGTGTTTGACTGTCAAACCATGAAGAATAAATAGTTAAAGTATTTTTCAATGGTTCAGAATGAACCATCTGTTAATTAAGTAATCTATTTTACTGTTGTGCCTGATTGCAGTAAGCAGCAGTTGTCCAAATGGAAACCACAGGTGTAATGAATAAAGTCTGTTCCAACTGTTCCATCATTTTCTAAACCTCTGTTTAAAAAGACTTGAATTTTGACCCATAAAAAATGTCCCTTGAGAAATCCAGCATTTCTTCATCAGAGCATGTGTTGGTCCACTGCAGCCTCCAATAATTCCAAATTTCAAATTATATTGTCATTTTGGAATTGAAATCCATAGTTCAGATTTACCAAAGTAACATACTTTATTAATGCATAAGTGGACCAGCAGCTCCTGTGTCCCCTCAAGCTAAATGTGCTGATTTTCCTCTATGGTCTTCAGTGCAGGAAGCAATTTACAAACTTAATTTCCAGTCAAAAGGGCTGTCTGACGCCAAGAGGTAATTGTAGACATAAGATGGGTGTAGATTTTATGTGGTGAACATTATGTGGAGCAGTCTCAACTCTGTTTTTCTTTTGTGTTTTCAGTGAGAACGAGCATCCATGTCTCAAGCTGGTTCTCGGTCCAATAATCCAGTAACTGAAATAGCCACACTTCCATCATTTTAATGTAATTAGTTATAGCTTCATCACAATCTGTCCAATGTCTGTCTCCTTGTAGTTTCCTGTAAACCCTACTTTCCCAGGTAGAGATGGTAAAAAAGCACTTGAATGCATTATTATTATTATTATTATTAATAATATTATTATTATTTATTTATTTTTTTAACAAGGTTTTCTTTCAGTGTGCCTTGAGGATTTGTTTTGAAAGTAATAAAGCTATGAGTGTCAGATCTCTCCCGTGTCACATTGAGAGACCCAAGAAAAAGGTGGATGAAAATGAATGAAGGCAGACAATTTGACCTTCCAGATGTTTAGAGGGCACCTTTTGTAAAAGCTCACCAATGGTTTTCTACCTTGTGACTGAACCTTTGCCCATTAAATACCGGTGACTATTCATGTCGCTTTGTACAAGCACAGCTCAAAGAGTTGTTCCTGTTGGCCAATTTATAATACGCAGTCTGTCACTGCGGCCATTTGACTGCTGAAATTTGCCCAGGCTCTCAGGGGAAATAAGTGGACTGCATTAATCCACTGCGCAGCACTGTGTAAATGGCAGCCTTTGAAGACTCGTCTCCAGAGAAGCAAAATGTCAGGTCGCGAGGGGCATTATAAGCCACTTGACACCTAATGATTATTAATTTGACCTCAGCTTCATAAATTTAAGGGGTTCATGTCGTTTTATTGGCAGCATCAGTGACCAATATTGCATATTGCAGCAGAACTGATTTTTAAACATGATTTTTAAGGTGGGCCACACAGTTGATGTACTCTTGCCTTTGCACCAAGAAGACCCAGTTTCTCTGGCTTCTCTGGTTTCCTTCCACAGTCCAAAAACATGCAATATGGGCATTAGGTAAATTGGTTGGACACTCTAAATTGACCATAGGTGAGTGTGAGAGTGAATGGTTGTTTGTCTCTATATGTGGCCCTGTGATGGAGTGGTGATCTGTCCAGGGTGGGAACCCTGCCTTTCACCCTGTCAGCTGAGATTGGCACAACGTCCCACACGACCCTCGTGGACACAGTGGTAGAAGATGGATGGATTTCTAAGGTTGGTTGCTCATGTTTTTTTTTTGTCCCGACTAGTTGATATTGTACTGGCGAACTGTCCAGGGTGTACCCCACCTATCGCTCAATGTCAGCTGAGATAGGCACAGCCCCCCCCTCCACCCCACGACCCTCCGGTAGAGGATAAATCGGTAGATAATGGATGGATAGTTGATATTGTCCTGATTGAACTACTGATACAACCGTTTCTTTCAGCCATGAAATCTGGGTAAGGTCCGCTGTCTGAATCCTATCATGTTCTCTCATCAATTGAAAATGTTTCCAACATTAGACGAGGCAGCTAGAAGGAGAATTCTGCAATACTGTTCATGAATGCTGAATCAAACCATACCGGTTTACAGGCTCAGAGCATGAGTGGCCAGAGTGGTGGCGCCATTTTACAGCAAGCTCTCCATACATGTTGCTCAGATGTTTCTACTTCTGCAGAAGCCAGTTTGTTTGTGGAAAAAAACAGACCCATATTGGACGATACTAGCTGTCAACCACACTGCTGTCCCCTCATGTGCCATACTTCATCATCTGTTTTCCTCTCAATCAGAGCAGGATTATTTACAAAATTGATATCATGTTCATTCTCAGTGGCCCCCAAGGCCATTTGGGTTTGGGACCCCGGTTTACCTCATCAGGAAAATGCTAATGTCATCTAGCACCTATTTATTTAAAAAAAGATGGACATTAACTGCTAAAATTTCTCAACTGAACGTACCTTGAACTTTTGTGAGAATTGTGATCATACTGGACAAAGACGGAGTGAAGGGCAGGAGGAAAAGAGGAAGACAGAACACAGAGATTGGTCATGGATGTTGTGAAAGAGGACATGAGGACAGCTGGTGAAACAGAAGGACATACGGGATAGGGAAAGGTGGAGGCAGATGATAAAGGGAGAAGCCGAAGTAGAAGAACTGAGTTTTTGAACCAGTGTGTAATATTTGTGAAAGACTGTAAGAAACGGATGTCTCCTTCACATACCACAAAGGATGCTGTTGCTTCCTTGTTTTTCTACCATCGTGTAACTTCAAAATATTTAATTATTAAAGCTGACATAAATAAAGTCTTGCCTTCAATGCAGAGAAAATTCTCACTGATGTTTTTTCCCCCTCTGTGTGCCAGTTTCTTTACCATTTCTGGGAACTGCAGAACATGTGCTGAGGCCAGCGTTGGGTCCAGTTTTTACATTTACATGCGACAGTAGTTTAATTCCCCAATGCTTTGCACATATTTTAAAAGTCCAGTTTTCAGTGCATGACTTAATGCAGTTTTGTGTGAGTTTGTAAAGCAGCTGGGGTCAAAGCGGCGGCGTCTCTGATTAAGCTAGTCAGTAAAATAACTATGAAATTAAACTCTCCCTCTCTCTGGACCTCACTTAAATTCCACTCAGCATGTGTATGACATTATTCTTGAGTTTCATGCATCACCTCCCGCCTCAACAGAATAACCTCTAAATTGAAGTGGGGTCAGCAGCAGCATCATCAGCGCAGAACAAATCTCACTAATTGTCTTGAGTCATCATGTTAAGTGGGAGCTCTTCAGTGCTGGACACACTCAGCGACTCTGACAGGATTAAATAGAAGAAACAAATCAAATCTTATTAAAGTCATTATAACACAGGAGTTCGTCTCTCCGTTTTTTAATAGGAGGGGTTTCAAAGTACTGCGTGGTTGAGCAGGACTGATGTCCTCTGTGTCATGTCCTCTGTGATTGGGTCAGGCACCGTCACCCGCAGTGTCCGTGTCATCCAATAGAGGGCAGTGTTTAGTTTCCAAGTCGGAGCAAACACATGTTCTGAAATCAGAATGCAGGTCAAGTCGATTTGCTGTTGCTGTTGTTGTGAATGCAGGCTCTAACACATTCTGAGAAAACACACAGACACGGTGACCTCCACATGCGTCCAGCGCTGTCTGCAGGAGGAACCTCGCCTGTCTAACTCTGCTTCACTCGGAGGAGAAATTAAGAACAATGCTGCCTATGAATGAGCAAGACAACGCCACCCCCCCCCCCCCTTTATTCTCCTAACCTTAGTGTTGGTGGTGACTTATACTGCTGCTAGGTTCTTACCTGTGACACAGTTATCACACATCTTGAGAAACCACAGACATCAGATCAACTCCCTAAGTGTCTCATTTCTCACAGGGGTGGAAAAACAGCAGCTTTTTATCAGAATGATCTAGAATATGCAGCTTGTAAATACCAGCTTTGGATCTTGAGGTGAATTCCAAGGCTTGCAGTAGGTGTGCAATAAATAAATAAGATGACAAATGGGTGTCCTTTATGTGTTTGTTTGAAAAGGTTTGTCAGTAACTTGGTTTCCATTTAAATACGTCACACATTTTGACAAAATGTTGAGGAAAAGTGTTCATTTTTGTGTTCTTTCCACTCACTGGGACTCAGTTCAGCAACATAAGCAATAGGTGGTATAAGAAGATGCAACTGTCGGACATAAATGAAGGGTGGCAGTAGCTGATACATGGTTGTGTTTTGTTGCTATTTCAATCTATTGTTGTAGAATGTTGTGTTTTCCTCACTAAACTTCATCCTGTATTCACTGAATATTTTTCCATTGCACTTATTTGCATTTACTTTTTATCAAACCAAGTACAAAATCAGCATACAAACAAACTGATAGAAACCCACTATAGCCCCGTACATGATGCAGTTATTGACCTCCGCCAGAAAGGTATATGTTTTCGCTGGAGTTTGTTTGGCTGTCTGTTAGCAACATAACTCGAAAAGTCGCAAGCGGATTTGGATGACATTTTCAGGAAATGTCTGTAATGGGACCAGGAACAAGTGATTACATTTTGGGGGTGATCCGTGCAGGGTGTATTAGGCACTGGGCTGCTTTGGCGGAGGTCTGCACTCTCCGAGTGCTTCCCTAGTTTACATTTTGATTGAGGGGCACCGAAGTAACTGAGCTCTACCATCCTGTTTTTTTGGCTCTCCTAGTAGTCTAGTACCTATGGACTACTAGAGAACTGTCACTTCCAGATAACAGGAAATGAAATGGGGGAAAAAAACACAAAACACACCATTTTAAATGCAACACATGACAACAGAAAGAAAATCCAAGGCACTTTGTATTTCGTTTTTTGACAAAAGATGACAGCATGCACCAGTGTTTACTGTGTTGTGTTCTTGGTTGAATTTATTTGCGGGCTACACTGTGTTCTGTTGGTATGATGTCATGCTGTTTACATAACTGACAAAGCTATTGTCATCTGGCGAACACACCCTGCAGTGGTTAAGCCACATCAGGGATTACCAATCCAAACCATACTGAGGCAACTTCAGCTGCACTGTAATATATGGTGGAAATGCAGCTCTAGTGTCTCTGTAGGTAAATTTAAAGGTCCTGGGTCAGTTGGAGGCTGACATCAATGTCATGTCTTTTTTGGCACAGTGTGGTCAAACATTGCCATTTTTGTCAGAGTTGCTCAAACACCAGCTTTGGGTAAGACACAGAGTGCTGGCAGACTGGACAAGTCTGGGAGGGTGGGACATTTCTCCACCACTTCAAGAACACCAAGCGCACCTAAAAATGGACGCAGCAGGTAGACTCCACCACAGGAGACCTCCAGACAGGCTTCACAAACACTGCTTAGCCAAGTGGGGACAGTGAGAAATACCATGTACTGCTCTGAAATGGTCAGTGGATAGGGGGAAAAAAAGTACAGACTGAATTATTCTGACTCCAGTGAGTTTGAGGAGTGGATTTTTGTGCACTCCATTGTGGGGGAGGCACGCTCAGTGGGCACCGACCTCAAGACGTGGGGGTTATTCGAGTTCGAGTTCTCACTTCTGTCAGAATGACAGAGAAGAAGAAGAAGACAGTCAGTAGAAGATGTCTACTTTGATTTAGCCAGTCTATTTGTGTCACTGCCTATCAGATCGACTACCAGGCCTGTCAAAAATGGCAAGTGGAGACATTTATTCAAAACATGACGCGTTACATAAAGCGGCGACATTTATGTTTGGCACTTAAAAGGCAAGCTGTAAAGCTGCCAGCTTGCTTGAATCAGAAGAGCGATAAAAAGATATGCGCGCCAAAATAGAGATTGTGTAGATGACTTAAACTTAATCCGTCAGGCACACAGAAAATAGTGTTTTACAAAGTGAAAACAAGCGTCGAAGACAGAGTATTAAAAACACATCCAATCAGGAAGCCTCTTCAAAAACATTCTGCAGAGCCTTTATATGCTAAACAAAATAGAAGCCGAGAGGAGTTTCGAGAAGCTGATAAACCAGATTTACAAGTGCTGACTGAGAAAGACTTTTCCTGCGTCTTCGATAATCAGAGGCATTTTTTCTCTCAGGGGTTCTCACACTTATTGGTGCCAGGGTCTCCTTACAGGGTACAAGGAACACCCGTCATGTTTCAAACAGTGATTAATTATCATTGGCCACTTCACTGGGTACACAGGACACCTGGCAGGAGTGCCACCTCTGCTGCTGTAGCCCATCTGCTTCAACGTGTTGTGCGTTGAGAGATGGTCTTCTGCATACATATTTGTTAGAATGAGTGGTTTGTTGAGTTTCTGTTGTCTTTTTGTTATCATTTCAAACCATTCCCTTCTGACCTCTAACCAGGCACTCGTTATTTTCAGACCACTCTGTAAACTCTAGAATCTGATGGTATTTGTGCATGAAAATCCCAGCATACATCAGCAGTTTGTGAAATGATCAGACCAGCCCTTCTGGGAACCAACAACCTGCATCGCCCTTCTTGCTCAGTTTGTACTTCAGCAGGTTGTCTCGACCATGTCTACAGGTCTAAATGCATTGAACTGGTGTCATGTGATTGGCTGATTAGATGTATTCATGACCAATTTTCAACATTTGCTCACCACGATACTGTCAAGACTTTCAGTTGCATGTATATGTCCCAAAATGTAGACACGCGTGGGAACCCCAAATTGTTGTTATTGACACACAGAAGTGTATCAGGAGGGCTGAGCAGATTAACGTGGATTACAGAACAAAAAGGCATTGACAAAAGACACAACCAAACACAAGATTCGAATGTGAGACACAGGCTTGATAAAACATACAACCAGGGTGGCATGAAGACCTGGGGCTTTTATGCTGTGGAAACCAGGTGAAGATGATGAGATGATTGCATGCAGGTGTGCTGATCAGGAGGAGGGGGGGAGGAGGAGGAGGAGGAGGACAACGAGTCACAGCCTGGTTTAAAACAGACAGAAGACAAAAGGGCAGCAAAGACCATATTTAAAAAATAAAAAAATAAAAAAATGGATGTAGCTTTCTGGTTAATATAGGAGCTACTAGGGGTGACACTCTTTCCTGAGGAGTTAATGATCTCAATCACTAGTTTCAAGTCTTTTTAGCACATGGTGTAATTTCTTAGAATATCTTTCCATTTTGCATAATTAGACAAAAAAGCACACCATACAGAGGTGGACACCAGTGGGATTGACAAATAATATCATCTAACAGGTTCCTGGTTGAAGGACAAATTCAAATTGCAAAGTTCAAGGAGTTTGTTTTGCAACCGAAAGACTACTTTTACACAATCTATAGAAGAAACTGCTGAATAATTTTCCATATGGGTTTGATACTTAAGCTGTGTCAAAGTATGGCTTCTCTAATATAATAAAGGGTTTATTACCTTTTTGGTATATATTGCATGTTGAAGTATTGTGCTCATTTGTGTTAGTAAAACTGTAATGTATGTAACTGTGAAAATTTTACCATCAAAAAATATTGTTATTTAAGATCCAATCACACCAGTGTGTAAGAATTAGTGACGTTTCATGTTGAGACTAAAGACTCCTTAGCTCATCCCTCCCTTTTATGATGTGCACAAGAGAGAGAACAATGGTGGCCTTCTCATACAGTATTTAAAGTGACACTTAACCAAATAAATCATGTGCAGTATATTCAATTTCATAGCCATCTGCCCTCCATCCACCAATTTACCATCCGCACACTCCTTATTCTAGTAAAGGAAGGATCAAATGCACAGAGGAATTTCCCTACATAGGTAAAAAAAAAAAAAAAAATTGAATAACAATTAGAAATAGGGAAACATGGCCGGTATTCATCAGGTGATGGCCTTGCTGCAAGTTCACTACACTCTAATGAAGTACACTAATTGACTTTACTCACCACGATGGCAGCACTGGCCTCTTTGCCTCCCACAGCCACTCAGCCTAATGGCACTGAAGAGTCTTGTTTATAACAGCCCCAGGCTTTCAGAGGCCATTTCCAGTGATGTGACCACCTCTTTGCTCGGGGTTGTAATAAGTGCGAATGGGAGACAAATAAAGGTGCAATTACACCGACTGTGTGTGTTTGTGTGTGTGTGTGTGTGGTGATACTGCTGTTGAGTGGATGTGCATCAGTGTTCATGCTCATCTTAGAGCTGCAAAAGGCTAGTTGTTAGGATGATGATGATGATGATAATGGATGGTTTGGCCACACGGGAAAAAAATGTCTGACTGAGCTGTTGCTGTCTGTCCAAGCATTAGCTGCTATATAGTATTTTTCTGGTCTATATGGTTCCAGAATGTCTGACAGCATAATATAATAAAAAGAAAAAAGAAAAAGAAAGTGATTCTGGTCTTTGCTCTAAATAATTAATATTTATTTATCTCAGCCCCTCAAAACCAGCTAAATGAATTAGGCTCTTTGGAGATGGCCACTTAAACTGTATTGATCGAACTTTCAGCTGGGCGAACATAAAGTTGAAATGTAGCTCGGCATGGTTGGCTGAAAATGACTACTGCTGCTGCCACTGCTGCTGTAGGAGGCCATAGCAAAACTGTGAGTCATAAGCACAGTTCATTCAACACAACAGCAAAACCTCTTGTCACATTTAAAGCTGCTTGTTGTATTCTAAATCAATAGGCAGTAAAGAGGAATTACTCTCCAGGTCTAGACACCAACATATTACGTGGACAGGATGTGAATTACTGGGTTTATGTCACACACGCACGCGCGCACACACACACACATGTTATAAATGAATAAGTAAGAGGGCAATGGTAAATGTTAAAAGCATCTTAATAGAAATATCAAGCCATCCATATATGTAAACTACAGCCTTGCCTTATGCTCTCCTGACATTTAAATACATTCTAATGATCAATAATTGCTCCAACAAGCTACACACATTTTAACCACACTGAAGTACAATACTATAAACAAATGCAGTACACTCTACTTCATCCATCCATCCATCCATTTTCTTCAGCTTATCCGGGGCCAGGTCGCGGGGGCAGCAGTCTGAGAAGGGACGCCCAGACCTCCCTCTCGCAGGACACTGCCTCCAGCACTCTACTTCATTTCTATCAAAATTACAGACTTAAAGGTCGGGTTGGAGATTCTGGAAAAACAGTTAGAGCAGGCTTCATTTTGAATTAAAAAGTCTTTCTTGAGACCTCCGTAGCTACACCTCCAGAGCACAGGAACGTGCAACAAACAAGGAATCATGAGCACTGCACAGCATCGGTGACTGTTGGTACTTTTCGGTGGCGCTAACTTTTTTGGATAGTAGTTCAAATGACAATGTAATACCGAAAAAAAAAATACTCTCAAAAGATCACAAAGACATTCCGTTAACCTACCTGTCCAGTAGAAACAGAGCCACAGAGAGGGTTTAGCAAGCTAGCATAAGCTCTGGCGTTATCTTCTGAACATGTGTGATTAGTGCACCAAGAGGTGTACGCACACGTGGGTGGCAGATGGCAGTTTGATTGATGCATCACGATACAATTAATTAATTTGGACCGTTCATTATGATTGGATGATGTTTTTACAGGCCTGTCCGCTCCACAGGTGATTTATCTTTTTGATGTCTCTAACAATGCATTAATTAATTAATTGGTTACAATCCGGGTGTGAAGAGGATTTTAAGCAATACAGTAAAATGCTCCAGAAAATAATCTCCCACTCCATCTTTTATATAATGTAATTAAAATAGCTTGCGGAGATGTTTCCTTCTGCGTCTGAAAATGATGCATGTGTAGTCTTTCAATGACAGTTTGTCATGCTGAGATTCTAACTCTAACAATGGTGCAGCCTCTAGGGGATAGGGGGTGTTTTAAAATTTAAGACTTGAAAAGTCATGATCAAATGTCACTATATACTGTGGGAAATAACAAAAAGTTTGACTTAAAATGCATGATTGGTTTTGCAAAGGCTGACAGCTGTGATTGTGATCTAAAACTAATCCTGGCTTAGGAAGCAAAAATATTTAAAAAATTACACAAAAAACGTGTTCAAGACAATCTCTGTGTCCTCTCTGATATCTTTGAGACATCCTCATTTAACATGATTACTGATTTCAGTTAATTAATCATTACAACCAATCAAATTATTGTCAAAAACTGTCCCTCAACACAGTGCACTGTAAATCAAGTGACCTTTGCGAGAACAACACTTCTGTAATTCCTCTGGGATTTGTTTACAGCCTGACAACTAAATCTCTATGGACACATTTGAGGATTTGACTGGTCACAGGGCAGTTTAGAGAGAAAGTGTGCTCCTTTAGGCTGTTCCAATACACTTAATGTGTGTTCATTTTCTGCAGCACCAACAACAACTGCCTATGCTGCAAAGAAACCTAATAAAAGGAACGAGTCTAAAAGCGAGTCGAACAATAAATGCAATAAAATGAGATGGAGATTGCTTTGAGTCATCTGCATACCATAAAGGATGTAATTATGTAATTACTCCTTTTGGTTGAAGAATGTCGCTAAAACTTGCCTTCCTGGGAAATTCAAGACGTGAATTAATCAGCATAGAGTCCTACCGAGGATCCTGTAGCCTCTGCGTTTTCCAATCTCCTCCATTTCAGAACTGGAAAGGAGAGTCAGCTGCTATCTGAGGAGATGGCCGGGGCTACCAAGGAGTTTGGAGTCTGCCCTCAACAGTAACACCTGTAAACTGAGGCGCGAGGAGGGGTTCAAAGTCTTACATACAAGGGAGGTGCTGCAGCTCAGAGAGTCGAGTGACTCCAAGGTCACTGGGGCTGGAATAGAGTCAGAACTGGAATTTAGGGGAGGGCTGCGTCTGCAGTGAAGCAGGCTGAGTCGTGGCTGCATCAGTGTCCTGGTCAGTGCAGTGACCAGAGGAAGGGCAGGATTAGGAACCTTTACAACTCCCTGGATTGAAAAGGCCCGGGGAAGGGAGCGCAGGCAACTAATCCAAGATGCGATAAGGGCAGCTATTGAGGTGGAGAGATCCAGTAGAGCAGTGGGAGTGACACTGCAAGATTAGGTGGAAACAAGTGGAGGAGAGGACGATCTTGTGGGCTAGGCAGCCACACCGCATTAAGTTCCTAATCCTGACATCCTTCACAGTCCTTCCAACTTGCACTGCTGGGGTTTGAGCAAAGCACCTGCTTGCACTTTGTGCCAGTGTAATGGCCACATTATACTTCTCCGACTGCGTATGCGTTATCCGTCTGCGTCACCACAGAGACGCCCCGAGCCTTCATACTTCTGCGTCATGGTGACGGACACGCGCTACAATTTCCCGCCCGATCAGTAGGGGTTGCTGCGTAAGGTTGTTCTGCTTCAGGCTACAGTGAGCAATGGCGTCCGAGAAAGAAAGACTGTTGTTGTTGAAACAGTAGCCGTTTCTCACTTTTCTGTGTGACGGAACGCAGTTTTAAGATAATTTGAGGCGAGAAATTGGACATTTAGAGTCTAAACATGTGCTGTGTGTGTTAAGATATGACGTATTTATAGTTTGGCAGCGGCGTTATGGGCGGGGATCAGCTCCGCGTCTGTGGACGCTCGGTGCTCACTGTGAGCCGGCACAGAGCAGCTTCGCTCGGCCTGTCCTGAGGACCAATCGCAGCCCTTGCCGTCTCTGTTGTCCCTTGACGGAGTGACGGACACTTAAAAAATATTTTGTGCAGTCGGAGACGACGCAGAGGCTCTTCGACAGGCTCTGCATCGACGCAGAGTCTCTGGGTAACCTACGCAGAGCACTTTACGCAGAAGTATAAATTGGGCTTAAGGGGCCCCTTGAGCATATCTTGAGCTGCTGCCCAAAGGCTCTGGGAGAAGGTCGCTACCGTTGGTGCCATGACCAAGTACATCGCAGAAACTACCTGCAGAACTGTCACCAACTGCAGGAGATTAAAACCCAATCAGCTTTGATTGTTGGGGAGAAACCATCAAGGACATCCAAGGCAACAACTGGGCTACTTAACACTGTACATGACTGGCAGCTGATGGTGGACTTGGGCAGGCAGTTTAAGTTTCCCCAGCATGTAACCAAGACCACCCTCAGACCAGACATGCTACTGGTGTCAGAGAGTACTAAGAACATCACCATGCTGGAACTTCCAGTGCCTTGGGAGGACTGCATGGAGGAGGCCTTTGAAAGGAAGAGGGAGAAGTATGAGGGCCTTGTCAGCGACAGCCACAGACAATAATGGAAAGCGAGGTACTTACCTGTAGAGGTGGGGTGCAGATGTTTTGCAGGGCTGTTGACTGCACTCTACACCGGAGAAAGGAGGAGGAAAGCCATCCAGAACAACACAGAAGCTGCTGAGAAAGCCTCAAGATGGCTCTAGATCAGGGGTCACCAACGTGGTGCCCGCGGGCACCTGGTAGCCCGCAGGCAGCAAATACGGTGCCCGCGGGCTCACTTCACTTCACCTCACTTGCATGTATCCGTATGATCGCTCAGTAAAATATCTTTGATATTGTTTATAAAAACTGGTAATCGTTAGGAGTAAGCACTGGAATGAATGTGTATGCAGTTGAATGCATAATATTAATCATTTAAATGGTAAACAACATTTTTTTTTAATGTGGTAGCCCTCCATATTATTTTTTACCCTTAAGGTAGCTCTCATCTCAAAAAGGTTGGTGACCCCTGCTCTAGATCAAGAGAATTGATATGTGGGAGTATGCTGCAAGAGCACAAGCTGAGGCTTGATCAACCTTGGCTGGGTCACCTGAGCGAGGGTGTCTGATGTTGAAAGCCCCTTAAACACCCAGTGACCTCAGGAACATCACTGATGATGTGCCCGAGCTTAAAGCGGACCTAGAGCGGAAGTTCCAATTAACGCTGTTTTTTAGTGTCTATCTGCGTGATTACCTTGTTTATGAAGCCCTGAAGTTTAGAAACAAACAGCTCAGCCATTGCTGAGAACGCTGTGTTTTATTGTAATCTTGGGCTCAGCGAGATCTCTGAAAATCCCGTTATATTTACGTAAACAACGGTTCTCCGGAACAGCCGATCGTCCTGCTCCGGGCACTAGTCCGGGTACATCCGGTTGCGTACATTGAACCGCAGAAGAAGAATAACGTCCGTTGTGGAGGTGTTTCACGAGCTACAGTGTCTTCTGACTCCGGGTCAAAGTCATAAAAGGGACTGCGGCGTAGTCGTGATGAAACTATTTTTAAACACTGTTAAAACAATGTTTTGATAATGAGGAGCAGTGCATCCACCGTTCCAGAAGGGGGAGCTGCGCTTCAGAGAGCAGGTGTGCCGAATGTCACTTCCGCGGTACTGGCCAATCACAACACAGTCTGTCTTCTCAGGCGAGATTTATGTCTGAAATAGCGCGGCTGACAAGTGCTTCAAAAAGGACAGATTTCTATCGGCTCGTTTACAGCAACTAGGAGGTTTTTGACCATAATAACAAGTTAATATATTTAAGTAGACCTCCATAAATAACATATATGTGCAACAGGACCACTCTATGTGACCTTTAACATCAGAAGAAAAAAAAAGTCCCTGGTCTTTGTTGGTTTATGCATCACATTTATGTGGTTGGAGATATTCTTCCTTGTGTAGTGAGCTTTCGATTCAAAATGAAGGCTCTAAATGATTTTGTCCATTCAGGCTGCTGCATCTGTACAGCAACACCTTGCCTAAAGTACAGAAAAACAAAACAGTATGTATTTTAAAGCAATTGTGCACATAACATAAAACATAACACAAATGTCACCCAGCACCAGCAAAAACTTAATATTGAAAAAAACACCAAGTTATGGATTGTAGAATGAGTTTCATGGTGTAAGCCTTTGTTGGTGACCAACATTATTTAGCATAGCTTCATACAAGAGCCAGTATTGCTCATCTCATGTGACTCTTGAAAACTTAAGATGCATCATCCAAGAATTTGTGGTGTTGTGGGGCCACTTTATGGCAATGTAGCATGTGGATTTTGGTTGAATTCTAGGCAATCTGTAGCCAGCCATTAGTCAGAATAGTAGTCTGGATCAAAATCGAGGATAAAACTGAATAAGTTTGAGTACAGAGAATTTGAATTGTTGATATCAATAACAATGGGTGGGCAATATCACCAGATTGTAGTGTAAGAATGCTCCGTCTGAAGGTGATTTCCAAGCAGTTTCAGCATTTCGTATTTTCCAAACGTGACAATCTTAATTCTACTCCCACACTGAGATCAGCTCGAGTTTTATTTCTAAGACTGTCGAGTCTCAAGCCCAATTTATACTCCTGCATAAAGTGCTCTGCGTTGGTTACGCAGAGACTCTGGGTCGACGCAGAGCCTGTCATAGAGCCTCTGCGTCGTCTCCGACTGCACAAAATATTTTTTAAGTGTCCGTCACTCCGTCAAGGGACAACGGAGACGGCAAGAGCTGCGATTGGTCCTCAGGACAGGCCGAGCGAAGCTGCTCTGTGCCGGCTCACAGTGCGCACTGAGCGTCCACAGAGGCGGAGCTGATCCCTGCCGACAACGTCGCTGCCAAACTATAAATACGTCATATCTTAACACACACAGCACATGTTTAGACTCTAAATGGCCAATATCTCGCCTCAAATTATCTTAAAACTGCGTTCCGTGACACAGAAAAGTGAGAAACGGACACTATTTCAACAACAACAGTCTTTCTCTCTCTTTCTCTCTCGGACGCCATTGCTCACTGTAGCCTGAAGCCCAACAACCTTGCGCAGCGACCCCTACTGATCGGGCGGGAAATTGCAGCGCGTATCCGTCACTACGACGCAGAAGTATGAAGGCTCGAGGTGTCTCCGTGGTGACGCAGTCGGATAACGCATATGCAGTCGGAGAAGTATAATGTGCCCTTCAGTGTCTGACTTTGCTTTTCCTCCTCTCCTGTAGTCAGTCCTGTTGTGACAGTGCTGTACTTAACACTTCATGATGTAGGTGTTGTCCTCACTCCCAGACTCTTTGAACACAAACACTCCTGCACTCTGCACAAGAGTGAGAGATAAATCCCTTGGATCCATTGAGAGATGTGGTGGTACAGGGGAAGGACAGCATGTCTTTCCCTCTCCTTCTCCTTTTCTCTTTTTCCTTGTTCTCTTGCCGCCATCCTGCTGACCGAAGCCTATAATTTGGAACGTATAATGGATAAATTAGCTGTCAGCCAATAAATCTGCAGGAGGGGAACCATGGAGGTTCATGCGATCTGACCCAGGAAGCTGCGCGGTGAGAATAGTTAAGCAGAGAGGGACGAGCTGTGGGAGGACGGACCACGAGTGAGTTACGGCTTCAGTGGGCCATAAACAAAACACAAGCAAAGGGGCTTTTGAAGCTAACAAGACCATGCAAGGGTCAAATAGGTACTTAGAGATGTTTATGTCTTTGGCATTCAAAGAGTTGTCTTGCATTATGCATCTGATGGAGAAAGATGTAAGCAGATGAGACAGAAATGTATGTTCTAATAAGTAAGGATGCCAGGGAAATCGTGACACATTGAATACCCCAAATAACATATAATATAAAAATGTAGGGGGCCCACGGTTGGTGTAGTGTTTAGCACTCTTGCCTTTGCAGCAAGAAGACCCGGGTTCCTGGGTTCGAGCCCCGTTTGGAACAACTTAGGAACAAGGGCCTTTCTGCAAGGGGTTTGCATGTCCTTCCCGTGTGTGTGTGGGTTTTCTCCGGGTTCTCTGGCTTCCTCCCACAATCCAAAAACATGCAATATGGGGATTAGGTGAATTGGGCACTCAGTGTGAGTGAATGGTTGTTTGTCTCTACATGTGGCCCTGCGATGGACTGGCGAACTGTCCAGGGTGTACCCCGCCTATCACCCAATGTCAGCTGAGATAAAGCGGTAGATAATGGATAGATGGATAAAAATGTAGGGTGCTTTATATTTTGTATATAATGACTATATAATGATGTAGCAAATTTTCAAAGATTTCATCTGTGTCCATCAAATACTGTTTAGTGAAATTTTGGAAGTTAGTTCCTTGAACTAAGGAGCAGGTGGTTCAGATGTTGTATCACCACAGAAGGAAAACAAGGCACAACTTGATGTTGTAAACGACGCGCCATCACTCCACACATTCCTCCAATCGACCGCCGTATCTGCAGAGAGACATTTTAGTTTCGTTTTAGTTATTTTAGATGGAACCCACCTACAAAGGTTTGGAAGGTTAGCGTGACATAGCTGCTCCTCCAGCTGACAGCATACTTGTGGCCTTACTGCCTGTCCTGACCTTTGAGTCAAAGTGCAAAGAAACAACTCAAAGACAGAAGCAGTGGAACCTCACACACACACACACACAAACACAGGCCTGCGACTGATAATCACAGTGCCACCTTACACTTGATCCAAAAGGTCACTTATGAGGTTATGAAGGGGAATTTTAACTTCCATGTCATGTTTCCTTGTTTGGCCTCTTTGCCTCTGCTTCTGGAGGGTGGAACACTCATACTTTCCACTGATGGACAATATTCAGGACTTCAGTTGCACATGGGCTGTTCTAGTGGGGGGTTTTTGTTCTGTAGGTGAGGGGGAGGAGTTACTACTACTTACATTTAATTAGCTCAATTCTTACAGCCATAAAATCAATCATTACGTCCCTATCATTTTCAGTAAGTAGCATCAGTACTCTGCTTCCTTAGCCATAACTTAATATTGTGTGTTATTGTGAAAAATGATATGCAGAAACAGTCTTATTACAGTAAAATAGTATTTGACATGTAAACTGTGATTGCTTGGCTTTACAGGATGGCGGTGAGTGTATCAAAATGACTGTAATCAATATTTTCACCTCTGATTTATTATATATTACATTGTCCCTGACAGGTTTGAGCATGTGATCCAGGCCTGTGCACATTTTTATCATATCGTCCTCAGATAAACACAATGTTTCTTCCCCTGCCATTAATCATTTTAATGTTTCAGTCATGTTCCATCTTGTACTCGCGCTAAATCAGAGAAGCTGGTGAATTTTATTATGGATTTTATATACGTGATATATTTAGTTACGTCTGGAGACTTGCTCATTCATCTCGCCTGTCATATATGATTCTGCAACAAACGCATTGTTCTGGATTGAAATGAGAGTAATAAAATAGTGTAAAGACAATGCAGTTGTCGTTTAAAAAAAACAAAAAACAAACAAAAAAAAAACATATCAGATGCTCAGACACATCACATTTGACAGTATTGTAGGCTGTATGGAAAATATTCAAGACATTTGAGAATCACTTACAGACCATCTCAGAGCTTTTTACACTGTTCCACTCCAACACTGTTTCCAAGCTGTGAAATGTCAACACCATCTCCACACCTGCTGAGCTCACGAGCACCGTGCAGTGTGTAGCAGTGATCATTAGGTTGATATATCCATGCATTTTTTTAGCCCATCATCGCCTGGCTCACCTCAGTCATGAAAGAATCCAGACAGAAAATGAGTGAGTGCATTGTCCCACCCAGTGAGGCTCAAATCTGTGTTTATTTAATCCTAATCCAAGGTCCCTCAAGCAATGGGTCTTGAACATCCAGTAGTCCTCGGTTTCTGCTTTGAGAAACACCACTGTTGAGCATATTGTCCAGGCTTGTAGAGCAGGTACGAGCCCTTCTGTGCATCTCTGTCTCCACTGTGAGACAGCATCAGAATCAGAATCAGAATCAGGAATATGTGCAGGCACCAGAGAAGCCTCCCTATCATGGCTGGCTGAGTCCACTGGACTGCTGGCCTGTTCTTGGCACTGACATTTAAACTGATGAGTTCTGCTGCAGCTCAGACACAGGACTGCCAGACCTGCAGGAGGAGACGGACGCTTTTATGCCAAAGATAATAAAAATACAAGAGGACAGCAAAGCCAAGTATGTGATGGGCTAATCTCCTGTGGTGGCAGAGGGACATCCAAGAATCGATTGTGGGAGCTTTTTGTTTGCTTTGCATGCCATACTGTTATCTCTCATTAAAAGGAATGTGTAAAGACTACCGAAGCATAAATGACAAGGCGTGGGTTCATTCAGACAGACTTAAGAAGGAGCGATCAATGATACACAAACAGGCATAAGAGGAAAAAGCTGCTGTCATTATCATAATCCCTTAAGAGGTACAGACACAGATATAAGACGAGGGACAGATTCATGCAATACCTGAAAAGTGTGACTGACTATTTGTATGCATGGAACAAACAGAGGACTCCTTTTTACAAACACGTCAGGAAACTATGGTGGCCTCACATACCTGAGAGGACATTGTTCTTCTGAATTTGCTGAAATGCATGGAGTAGAAACATGGCATCTTTAGATGGTGGACTTCCAGAACTCATCCAGAAAATTACAAATTAACAAACTTGCCATATGTAAGAATGTGGTTAAAAACGCTTACTACATTCAAATTCAAAATACTGAGGTCTTTTAGGTTTCGTTTGTATGACGCAACCCGTGGTTGCTCGGCAGCTGAGACTCTACTGACTGCAATGATTGGTAGACGGCGGTAGGTGGCACCACATGCCAAAACATGATTGCAAAACATAAACATGATTTGCAGTCTGTAAAATATTTTTTGTAATGCAAATATTTTGGCTGTACTGTTGTTGTTGGCGAGTTCAGTTTGTTATATGAACATTATTCCTGACTCTCTGTGACATATTAGGAGGATTTTATGGACAATTGCTTTAGATTTATTACATAATGCACCTTTAATGATTTTTATTTTTGGAGGTTAGTGATCATGATGGTGTCGTCGTCGCCATCAGTCAACTTTTATATCCAGTAGTGGGCTACGTATTAACCTTATTAATTTATTGTCTTGCGATTACTTGGTAAATGATAACACAAACTGACCAAAAGCTGGAACTATGGGTATTTCATGGATGTTTTCAACCAGAGAGTGAATATCCAGCCTGTGTACTAATACACTATATGGAGAAAGGTATTTCTTCACACCTGTAAGCTTCAATCATACCCCTCATCTCCAATGAAGGACAATCTTAACACTTCAGCATACCGAGACATTGTGGACTATGCTTCCAACATTGTGACAACTGTTTGAGGAAAACTCTTTACTATTTCTATCCGTGATTGTGACCCAGTGCACAAAGCAAGGACCTATAAAGACATGATTTGACGAGATTGGTGTGGAAGAACTTGACTGCCCCCGCACAGAGCCATGACCACAACCACACTGAGCACATTTGGGATGAAATGGAACAGAGATTGTGAGCCAGGCCTTCTCGTCCTTCTGTGCCTGACCTCATAAATACTCTAATGGGCACTAATTCCCATTGGAACACTTGAGGAAAGTCTTCCAAGAAGAGGGGAAGCTGTTATAGCTGCAAAAGGCACCAACTCCATATAAAAGACCTGTATATATATATATATATATATATATATATATATGAATATGTCACTACAGGCCCTGTTGGTGTAATGGTCAGACATCCAGATACTTGTCATTATAGTGTATATCAAAAAATATAATTTGCCAAATAGGTCCAAATAGATCCAAATGCAGGATCTTGTTTAAATACCGAAAACGAATCTAAACTATGAAAAAACTCAACAAAAGAGGCAAAAACAATCAAAGGCAAGATGGGGTGTTTACATAAAACCAGAAACTACTTACACTTGCAACAGAAACGTGAAGCAGGGAGGTGAACAGAGCGAGCAAGACAGAATATGGCACAACAACAGAGCGACTGACCAGACACAAGAAGGCAGAGGAAATTGCACACAGGTGAAACACATCAGGGTGTGGCAGCCAATCAACAATGTAGGGAAAAGAGGACAAACACAGGAAACAAGAGACAAAAGCAAAGTCAACAAAACAAACATAAAGAAAAGCTAAAACAACAACAATAATACAACTCAAGACAGTTTGATTGAAGTCAAAATGAAAACGACATGTTGCATTCTCTCCTGTGTATCAAGACGGAACCGGAATATATATCAATTCATGATATAAAGGAACTGTGATATATTCTAAAAACACTGCAGAGGTTAACATTCACCTGATATTAACACTCAAGAGTTGTTTATGGTGACATAAGACAACATGCTGTCTTTATAGCCATGACTAAACAAAACGTGCTTGGGACTCTAAATGCAGAAAACCAACTTGGATATTTGACTTGTTATGGGTCTGTTAAAAACACATTTTTTTTTGCCTAATACTGATATCACACATTTTGAGTACTTACCCATACAGGTATCAGTCTGGTACAGTTTTTTTTACATCGATTCAACTACGAGGTTAATTGTTACACAACACAGCGATGGAATAATAAATACTGTATAGGATCATCCCTTTTAAAAAAACGAAATAAATGTGTGATTAAGAACTTGAAAGCATAAAAAATAAATAAATATATTATTATTTTTTAAACAATATTAATTTGTCTTGTTTGGCTTCAGAACCAGCAGCAAATCCAGCGATGATAAGTAGTAATGCAGATTTGGCATCCATCAGCTGAAAGATACTGAGATGCTCTTTTAGAGCTGAGAGGGAATAAGTAATTCTCAGTGGATGTTTCAACAGCCAGCATATTCACATTACACACATTTATTTGTGCAATGTGAAGATAAATAGAGATAAATATTAAGTTGCTCACTCTTAGGCTGGCAAAGTGATCATAGCAAGTATCTGTATAACACACAGATCATGCTACTGAACTTGAGTGTGAATAATTAAATACATGAGCCACTGCCCTGACTGTTGTCGCCTCATTAAAAACAAAAAGATGTGACTGATGTATGGTGAGATGACAAAAGTTGCAGTAATGAGCTACTAAACTGCTTATTGGAGGATCATATGGGACTGAGGGTATGAGGTCCCTCGAACAGATGGCAGCAGTGTGGAGTCAGATAAATAGACGAGCGGCTCAGTGAGGAGAGATCTGCTGTGTAAGGGAGCCTCACGCCGCGTTCACTTACAACTTTGGTTTCAAAATGAAACGACACAGTGAGCCGTCACATCCCAACGAAGTGCAAAGAGAGATGACGGACAGCCATAGATGCTGTTATGATGATAAAAAAAAAGAACTTAAAAGTCCCATATTATGCTAAATCAACTTTTTAATCATTTAAATCCTTATATATAGGTCTAAGGACAGAGGATGTTACCAACCCTGTGAAGTCCCGTGAGACAAACTATGTTTTGTAAACTGTGGGCTATACAAATAAAGATTGATTGATTGATTATATTTGGGACTCTGGAGGTGAAGTGTGAAAAAAGATGACTCACTCATGTTTTTGTGATCCTCCTCAGTCTAAGTACAGGAGATAAAACCGCGATGTTGACTTCCACACTCATTGGGACGTCACAATGCGCTAAATTCCTGCAATTGTTGTCTCGTGGAGCTCCGCTTTGTCCGTAAAACACGCGAGAGTATCCGCAAACCAGAAGTCTGCAAAGTCCGTGAAATGTTCTATTCTTGGCTCCACGATGCAGCACAGAGTCTTACACAAACTTCTAGCCTCAGAGGATTTATCTGTCCAGTGGATACATATGACGGCAATGTGTCTGCTAGAGCCTGCAAATGATCCAAATGCTAACTGCTGTTAGCTCCCAGTAGCCTCTGTGGGTGATGTAATTTCCTGTCCCTTAAGTTTCGTTTTACTTTTTTTTTTTAAGGTGAACCTAAAGAGATACTACTAAACCGAGCGTTCTGAACAGGGCTGTTTTGGCAGGGTGATTGAACTGCTGTGGTGCTTCATCCTTATGGTATTTTGACCAAAGCTTGTCACAGACATGTTCATTAGGACACCAGGGAACTAGGTTAACTTAGGAGAAATAGGGTATAATATGACTCCTTTAAGATGTGAATTTTCATCAACAGATTTCTGCTACTACCACTAAAGTTCTGGTTTGTGTGGTTTTACCAAGTTCTTAAACATAATCTGGACCAGTGTTTCTCAACCTGCCATAACACACCTGTTTCAAATGAATGTCTCGTTATCAGGCTTCTGCAGAGCTTGATGACGAGTATTTGAATCAGGTGTGTTGGAGCAGGGAAACTCCTTCTAAAACAGGTCAGGGTTCCTCTGGGTTGGGAAACACTGGTCTGGACTGACTCCAGCTTGAACCACGGACGCATGTGTCTAAAAATCGATGTCAGCTTAAAGGCCTGTACACAAATGACATTTTTTCTCTCTCCCAGAGCTGCGAGAAAAGAATTACGTCATTATTTCCTTGCAGCCCTCGTTTGGGAGTTCTTGCAGGTTTTTCTTAACACATCATCTGGGCACCTTTTTTTCTTGTGTGTTGTCCGATAACTATTCTGTGATTGGCCAGAAATTTAAACAGTGCATGGTTAGCACAGAGATGTTGTAATGGCTGGAACTAACTTTGTTCTTGCCACCTTGAGAAAACAAACAACTGTATCCGTTCTTGCGGAGTACGTACAGGTCCTGCTATATATTTAATATCTTTACAATATCTGGTTTTTCCTCACGGTGTGACTTTTTGAAGTGGAAATGTAAGATTAAGTTGCATCGTAAACCACTCACTCCCCCACACCAAAGTCCAAAGAGAAAATCAAACATTTTACATCACAGCACACAGGAGTTGTTGATCCACTGCTGCCTCCATCTAGTAATTTCAAACGCGTTATTTTGTAACGTCGCTGTTTGAAATCCTTCATTCGGTTTCACTCAATTGACACAAACTCACTAAACGAAGCAGCAAAAGACTAGCAGCTTTCCTGTCCTTGTGAGCTGAAATTGTAGATTTCTCTATGGATTTTGGTGAGGGAACTTGAGCGGTTTACAAACTTCAGTTCCAGGTCAGGTCAAGGCAAGAAAAAACAGAAAACAAATGATTAAAATAAGTCTTTAGTTCAGTGGCTAGATTTGTTTGTATCTTGTGTCCCTGCTGGCAGCCATGTTTTCAGTCACAGCAAGCGTCCATGTCAACTTTAATTTGGCATGTTATGTAGCTCCATTTTTTTTTTGCACGGTATATTTGTGTTTTTCCTCCTCTTGTGCTGTTTAATCCTAAAGAGTCCTACAACGTTTAAAAAAAATGACAAAACCCAACGCCATTTGAAAGCATCATCATATATAAAACAATAATTTATTATTTATCTCATTTTACAAGACATCAAATTGTGTGGCTAACTAAGGATTTGTTAAGCTGTTATTATGTTCAATACATGACAACCCTAAGAGAGCAAAAGCGGCTACACTGTGTGTTTTAACAGACAGACATAGTTCAGTATCAACAATGTGAGAAAACATCTCTCTCTAAACATAAAGTACAAACACAATGATAATCACGTTATGCTGTTCTCTTCATGATGTAACAGATGGTTTATCGCTGGTGGTGTCAACTTTGGCAGATCAGCACCATTAGAGAGAAAATTAAAACTAAAAAAGTGGATTTGTTACAAATTTTATTTTTTTTTAATTTACAAAAGTCCTTTTAAAAAGGATTATGAGTTCTACCTTCAGGAAAATAGCATTGTCTCCATAAAAGCCTTATGTATGCATAACAGTAAAATACTGATAAGAGATATATAGTACAAACAAAATAATGTAAAAAAGTGTAAATGCTGGTTGTTTCTGTCTGGCAGATGTCTTTTTTTTTTTTTACACACTTCTGAAAACTTCCAAAAAAGCCAAATATTGTGTTTTTATGTCCAAAATTATGCAAAAGAGCAAGCACAAAGGTAGAAAAAAATTATTGAGAGAATCTGAAAAAAAATGCTTCCAAAAATCATCCTCGTAGCCATGTGGAGTAAATGTCACCAAGTCGAACCATCATCTACAGGACCTTCTCTTCACCGTTGTGGTAGAAAACGTCCAGATTTCTTATTTCTTATTTACAAAATGTTGCCACATTGAACGAGGCAGGAATCTCTACCCCATCTGGTAGTGTTCTATGTACAGTCAGTACTGTCCTCCTCAATATTTGCCCTGTCTGTCGCTGAACTCAAACTAGGACTTAGACTGTGGTCACAGAAAGGATTGAGTTGTAAACCCTGGTGCCATCTGGTGACTTGGTACCGTGGGTAAGCAGTTCCTGGATTGTCATCCAGTTGTCAAATATTTTCTTATTCCTCTTTTTCATCATCTTTTTGTGGCTGAGTTCAATGATGTTGGGCTCCTTTTTATCCTCGGCACCGCTCTGCTCTCTCAGACAGTCGGCCCGGCTCTGCTTCATGAACTCGCGGCGCTGCCTCTGCTCCTTGGCACGAACAGCGTGCTGCTTCCTCTCCTCCTTGCTCCAGTAGCGGCCCATCTTCAGCTCGCTTATGGCGTCGTCGTCTGTGGTCATGCCGCTGCGTTCCTCGTGAATTCGCAAGGCGCGCTCCCTCAGCAGCTTGTCCCTGACGGGGCGCTTGGTGATGTAGCGCGTGCCGTCGCTGCGGATCTTCACCTTCCACTCCATCTTGGGATCCAGGTCACCTGCGGAGATGGGATCCCGGCACATGCTGACCAGACTCATCTGGCTCTGGGCGTACTCCACTGCTGACTTCTGCTGGATCAGCTGCATGTAGCTCTGGTAGTGCTGGGCATGAGCGGGGATGTGGGCGTGTTTATAAGGAGAATGTGGGTGGGAAAAGCTCCGCCCAGATTTGCTGGACTCACCCAGCTTCCTCTCTTTGCTTTCTGCCTGTAGTGCACCATCTTGATCCTTGGAGGAGCCTCTGCTCCGGCTGGGGCCGCACACTTCCTGCACAGGAGACAGGAGGGGCTTGGGCATCCTGCTGTTGGAGCTGGATGCTCCAGCTTGACCCTGGTTCTCTGCTCCTCGACGGAGCGAGTTGTCTGGAGACAGCTCCAGTGTCAGCGGGGTGCTGCGGCAGCTCTCACCAGTGTTATAAGCACTGGAGCTGTCTTTGTCTGACTTCTCAGGAAGCTCTGTGATGTCTGAGAGCTCATGGCGGCGAGCGTCGATGCTCGTGTTGTAGTTGCGGAAGCCACTGTTGTGGAGCATCCAGGACTCGCGGCACTGCTCCCGCAGTTGCTGCATCTTGTGAGCACGGACGATATTGAGGCATTCCAGCTCGATGGTGCGCAGCTCCTCGTTGAGCAGCTCCAGCTCCTTATCCACGACCTCTTGGTCTTGACCTCCTGCTCCTCCGCTCTGGTAGAAAAGACCCTGAGCTGCGCTGCTCCTCATCTGGCACTTCAGCTCCAGCAGTTCCCTGAAGCGCTCACAGTCGTCGGCCGGGATGCCTAGGAAGTCTGTGTCGGTGTAGTCTGCAGAGATGAATGACTCACTGCTAAAGGGCAGGTCGGTGCTGCCGAGCGTGTCCTGGCTGTAGGTCAGCTTTCTGCAGCTACCCAGCGTGTTGGAGGCTGTGGTCTGGTCATCACCAACGTTCTCCTGCTCTGAGCTCTCGTCATTCCGTGTGCTCTCATCGGTGCGGCCGACTCCGCTATCCTTCTCATGGTGGTTGGACAGCAGAGTGGCTGTGTCAGTGGTGCCTCCGTCCTCTTCGTGCTTTTTCTGTAAACAGAGACAACAAAATAGCTCAGAGACAGTGGAGATATGGATGTTAGAGGCCTCCATAACCTAATGCCACCCAGTAACCACATTAAACAATATCAGGGGCATTTATAGACTGTATACAAAAAAAGACATAGTCTTCCAGTTGCAGAACAAAGCCTCGGTTTAAGGTTCGACTGAAAGTCTACAGACGTCCCCTGCAACCAGCGACTAGCTGTCAATCACATTGAGTCAACTGACATGTTGCCTGCTGCTCTGGTCTGTTGTGTTTCCAAGTACTAATGTAATTTGCAGCATTAGATTAAATGTGTGGGTTTTCTTTGAGACTGGTTTGCGCGATTGTCAGGAATTGCTTGTCAGCCTTGTGCTATTTCATTCTGATGTACTATAAATATTGCATGCAGTATGACAATAAAGGCTGAATTTAATTGATATTGCTTTGATTGCAGATTTCAAATAAACATACAACAGTCACTAAGCACTGGTTTTCACATTTTTGGTGGTAGGAGGTTTTTGTCCATGAAACAGCATTTACATATGTATATACAACACAAATGTTTCCTAATTTATATCGTATGAAGCAAACATATTTATTTTTTACCTGCTGAAGCATGCTGGCAGTGAACTGCATGGCCTGGTGGTGCTGCTGCTCCAGCATGTCCATGTGGAGGTCATCCAGGAAGTCGTTCCTGTCATCATCCATCCAACCTTCATCCAGCTGAGATGCAGCGGAGAGAAGAAACGCCTCATTAGGTGCAAATATTCCCTTTCTTTTTTTTTTTTTTAGAAACAGGAACCGCCTTGTTATAAACTTTTACACACTTTCACATCCATGATAATCCTCAGCTTCTTTCAGACACGCACTGAAGGACAAACATGCCAGAGATTGTCTGAAAGGGCTGTGTGTGAAAACGCAGATATTCTCTGGAGCTTCTCCTGCCAGCAACTCAAAGTCAAAACTCTGGATAATGAGTGTGAGGATGAACCAAAGTAAAAAATAACAGCAGGAAAAGTATCCTATCCACTGTATGCACGACCCAAGTGACCCCTCTATGAACTGCAATGTCCAGACCCAATTCCCCAAACATTTTAGAGTCCATGTGTGAAAACATTTTCTAATTACCTGCATCTCTGGTCTGGCAACCAGCAGGGAGATATTCTGGTTGCTCTCACTGGTCAGCAGTACTACAGCATCCTCCCTGTTCTGGATCTCAACACCGTTGATCTTGACAGACAAAGAAAAAAACAACTTTTAAAACAAAATTCCCACAGCAGTTGTGAAGTTAACCACTTCAAATTGACGTGGAAGCAAGTAAAAACATTACATTACATAGAGAAATTACAGGAATCTTACCTGGATGATTTTGTCCCCTTCTCTAATCCTGCCGTCCTTTGCAGCAATGCTGTTTGGATCAATCTAAAGAAAACGGAGAATAAAGCAATCATAAACTCTGTCTGTCTTACATTTTTAACTTAAACTTTTGTTCATTTGTGCTTTATATTTAAAATTATCACAGCTTTCAGTCCTAAATGTTGCTCAATACTCGCTGTTGAAATAGATTTGAGAGTTTCCCTGTATCACACACCTCACTGATGTAGATCCCAGCTTCATCCTCATCATCAGTCCTATAACAGATGGTCAGGCCCAGCTTGTCCTGGATATTGGCTCGGTACAAATCCACCTCCTGGTGAGACAAATTGCACAAATTAATATCCCACACCTCTGAAATCATTTTGTTTTCTTTGTCAAAATTGAGAGGATAATGTGTTTTTTTTTCTGGACAGATTGAATATATTGACTAAGTAATGGGATCACAGAGCAACAGTGATCCATCAATCACTGTAATGAAACTTTCAGGTGGACTAAGGGAAGCCATTGGCTTTTTCAGAGGCCCACTGACAGGATGACAGATGATGCAGCAAACAGCAGACGGGCAGAGTCCCGTCTTTCACTTGTCAGCACCTGTAATCTCACAGATACAGAGGAAGATACGAGCAACGGTGTTCTTTGAGGCCAGAGGCCGCGAATTCATAAAGAATGAGTCGTCTCGGAAGAAAATGTATCGTTTGGCATTTTATGAAATAACTTAGTTTGGTTTCTTGCAGAGAGTTTGATGAGACGATCCACACCACTGCCACTGTGTGTGTGTGTGTGTGTGTGAATGGTTAGGTTAATGCAAATACGAGACACTGGGGAAAGAACCAGCATATTTAAAGCTCTCTTGTGTCAAGTTTAAGGAAGTCAAATCTTCTGAGGTGCTTACTGACCACTAAGACACCGCAAAATAGTGATTTACGTCATAGTTTAGAACATTTTGCCAAGTAAAACAGGTAAATTGGTTCACAAGCATCATCCAATTGCTTTGGCCATGTTTGCTACTGGTTGTCTCACACACATCAACATCTATTTCGATCATGTCAAGTGATGCTCTTTAAAGGTGAAGTAAGTAGTTTATAGTGACATCTAGAGGAGAGGCTGAAATTTACAACAACAAACTGCTCCTCTGCTCACCCCCTCCCTTCCCTGAGCGCTAGCGTATCCTCAGCCGGTCAAATGTCATCCTCGTAGTCTTTCTCCGTGTCAGCAGATGAGGTTCTAGTATTTATTCAGACAACGAGAGGGAGGGGGAGAGGGAGAGGACGAGGGACAGCTCTTCGTGGCGGCGGTAGAGCTGTCAGAAGCCGGCGAGGGAGAGGGCGAGCTACCGCGGCCGTAGCAGACAAAGCGGAGAGAGTGGAGGCGGGACTTCCGCTACAAGTAAAGCGACGCTTAATTTATTCTCTCGGGTTTGTCCTTACAGGCTCCAGTAGAAACATGGCGTCTCGCTGCTAACAGTGGCAATGCAACAGCGGCCTGTGACCATGTTATTTTACATGACTTTTTGAAACACTAATGAAACAAAAACTATTATACAGCGACTAGACAATGCAGGAGCACATAATGTGTATAAAAAAGTGGATTTTGGGTCATATAAATACTATGCAGTGTCCCATTAAAGAAACATTATGATCCACACTGTTAACTAAATGACAAGCCACTGAGGTATGACATTAAATACAAGTGATCTGACACAAACACAGCCAAACTAGATCATTTACAAGACACATTTGATCGGCTCTCTCTGCCATGATGGATATTATTCAAATCAAGCAGTTGGCAGGTTGGTGTTTACTGGGAGGGGGTACATGGGGCTGAAGGTCACAGAGGGAACAAAACAGAGGCTTGATCACTGCCTCATCACGCCATTGTTAGCGTGCACCATAAGATTCATCACTGCCAGCCTATTATCTGCGCCGTCTAATTATCGTCACTGCGCCCCAGCCAAGGAAGAGCTATATGTCACTAATAAGTAACAATGTCTCTGTTTTCCATCTGCTGGAACAAGCCGACATCTCAGTGTCTGCATGTAGGTGCAACAATCTGTCAATAACAACCATATATCAGGAGCTGTGGTCAGCAGCTGGGCTGCTGGAGTGGAGACACAGAGGCGACCTCAGGTCTGCTTATGGACTCTAATAATGCAGTTTCTGTCTGAATGAATGAAAACCATTCATTGAGAAGACAGCGAAGATGATGTTTACCTCATATTCTAACTCCTCACGTTCGATGTCCTGCTGTATTCCCTCCAGGAAGTCATTTGGGTCAAAGTATGCACATCCCGGAGGATTCCTGTGACAAGAGAAAGAGAGGGTAATTGGAAAAGAGCGAAAAATTCACACCTAAAAAAAAAAAGGAGACAACCGACACATTTGTCAATCTGCATTTAATTTTGCCCCAGAGTTACAAAATAAATGAGAATTAGCGAGGAAGTCAATGTAGGAATCAGTCTTGGATCAGATATATCGAGGCTACACCCCGAGGCTAATCACAAATTAACATGTTGCGTGATTAATTTGACTCTGAAATCAATTATAGAAATCACGATTATTCATTAAAGGGCAGCTGCTACTACCACAAATTGTAAAACGGAGACAGACTCCCCAAGCTCCAGGGCCTAACACACACACACACACACACACACACACACACACACACACACACACACACACACACACACACTCACACACACACACACACACACACACACACACACACACACACACACACACACACACACACACACACACACACACACACACACACACACACACACACACACACACACACACACACACACACACACACACACACACAGAGAGAGAGAGAGAGAATAGTTGTGAATACAAATGAAAGGAAACATATTTTTAATGTGGCTGTGCCCCGCAGGAGCTGTCATCTCCCACAAGTGACGGGGACAGAGCCGGTGTGATACTGACAGTGGCAGTGCGGTCTGGAGAAGAAGATAAGGTGTCACTCTCTTAATTAACTATTATGGAAAACGGTCGAAATGTGTCTGAGAGAAACGTGACCTTTTCAGCACAGCTGAGGTTTGACAGCCCAGATTTCGACAGGTTCCATCTCATTTAAAGTGAAGTTTCTAAAGCTAAAAGTCTCAGGTGCAGGACGATGCTCCATCATTTATTTATTTATTTTATTTTTTTAACAATTTTTTTAAACAATTTTCAGGTCAGTCATTCTCAAATTTGAATTCTTCGTTCTTCCATGCATGCAGGATGCCAGCAAGTGTTCCCGCTCATCAACACATTTTGGAACTGGTCAACAAAGGCCCACTCTCTGTATTAATTCTTCAAATATGCAAATACATAAATCACTGACATGTTCTGACCTCAGACTAGAGTTGTCAAGAGAGCATGTTCTTTGCTTTTTCCACAAACCATTTGAATCATAATAACAACCTGTCCTGAATCCATTACTATTATACAGTATCTTTACAACACATGGTTCAGAGACAAGGCGCCAGGAGTTCCTCCTGGTGAAAAAAACATGACATGGTGACCATGTTTTGTATGTCATTAGCTTTTCTGCAATCTAGTGGATACAAAAAAAGCACAGGAACTTGATCTTTATAGTGTCAGTGTAGATTCTCATTCATCCAGGTCACTGTTCTCCAAAAGTTGAATCATGAGCAACTGGACTTGCAGTTGAAATCTAAAATTGATCTATAAATGCAGTGTCTGTTAATAACTGTAATAATGTGTCACTTGACAGACTGCGTGTGCAGTGCCGATGTCGTCTTGATAAGAAACGCGAGAGCTATTGGTCGCTAAAATATCGTTTCCATCGACAAACATTTCATCTTTCTGACTTGCCACGACCGCTTCTACAGCGGGGTTTCTCTCTGAGTTTTATGAACCGAGCTGGTACTCACTCATCTGTAAGCAGATACTCCTCCAGCTCCGTCATGGGGGGTGAAGCAGGGGACAGCTTGGTGAGTGCCATAATGTGCTGGAGGGTGATGTCGGTCTGAGTGCTGGTGTCCGACACCTGGGTGTCAGCGGTGGGGCTGGCCAGTTTGGGGAGTGGAGCCCGGCGCAGGACCTGGACCATGATGGGCTCTTTGGCGGTGCGGAAGGCCTCCACAGCCTGGTCGTGTGTGGCCTTGGACAAGTCTTTGCCATTAACCTGGAGGATGAATGAGAAACAGAAACGAAGGGATTAGCCATGTGCCGGTCATTCACACAAATTCGGGTAGTCACGTAGTAACCGTGTTAACCATTACGATACGACTCGGCAGACAATTTCACCACTCGTGTATGTTATTTGTTGCATGGTCGAGCAGTTTAGCACTTTCCTTTAGTGGAGCTCTGGCACGTAGAGTGCATGCCTGTGAGGCACTATATTATTCATAGTATGATTTAAATGCATATATTTTTAAACGCTTGTACAATTTTTTTTTACATAGCTTTTGGAAATGCTGCTATCTTAGTAGTGCTGTTGCTTCACATTTAGTCAAATGCTGAAGTTGGCTTTAAAAGTAATTGATATGTGAGAGCACTGTATTTCATTTTTTTTTTTAATGTCATTTTATTGGACCAAATAATGTCCTGTGGAGAGATCCTAAACGAGTTAAGCATAAGTATGGGACGCTAAAATGAGGAATAAGGACAACTAAGTGTTTACACTTAGCTGGAACATATAGAAAAATGATTAAAGAAGTCAAATTACGTCTTCATGAGATCCACTATGTTAGCCGGCTGTCCAGTCTGTTACAGGAACATTAGCTGAGGACAGACGAAGCCATTTTCATTGTCTGTGTATTTTGTTGGACAAGAATGAAATCATTACACTGACGCAAAATATGAAGACATATTGTGTTTCCATTTGGTGTTTTGATTTGTTGGACTCAAGAGGATATTCAATTCACCAAACCTGTGTAATTGGCATCACGAATGATGAAGATCTCACATGAAGAACTGTGCCCACAACAAACATAGCGGAGAAATTACTCATCGCTGCCTCTGATTGCTTACAGGGTCACAGTCAGACCAAACCCAGACTAAGACCTTCATTAGCTCCAGTCTCTCCTTAATTAATCAAGGTCATTAATTGAGGCTGCGCAGAGGAGCCCTCATTTAGCAAACTAATTCTCGGTGGAAGACAAACACGACCTCCCATCAGAGACAGCTGATCACGTGCGGTATACGTTAGCCTGTGAAGATTAATTTCAGCAAAAAGCCATGGTGTGTTGCAGAGAATAGGTTAATTAGGCTTGGTAGAGGCCCTTAACACCTTTGTGTGCTGATGAAAGATGAGGGCTGGTCCTTTCAAGTCCATGCTCTCCAGTGTGTGACATTTAGGAGAGTTATTGGCAAAAATGTATTTTATGATACCATCAAGGGATGGCTCAATGCTACCACTTTTTAAATCGATGTAATACCAATAAACACCGGATATTTGAATAAAGGAGACTTAAGTGCACACAAATGTCTGTTTTGTGCAAGGACGTTACGCTTATGTGTTGCTGGAAATTCACCAAACGGCAACGGTGGGAACAGAAAAAGCTTGTAATGTAAAATAATATGCAGCAGCTTAATGAACTTTGTGAACAGTCAAGTGCACGCATGTTGCATCCCAATTGCTTTTTGAGGATATACAAAAAAAGCTGCTGCTTCCCTTTCAGTCACAACATCATACGGAAGCTTTTGTTGGTTTGTGATTCCTGGATGTGTTGAGAGCTTTGACAGGATCTCAGCTTGGGGCTCTTCTCACTGCTCACATGCTTCCTCCTCCTCCTCCTCTTGCCCCTCCACTGCATGCGCACACACACACAGACTTCCAGGAATAAAACCACTTTCCTGCACCAGTGCTACATATAGCATTGCAGGTCACATACTGTATCTCCAGCATCCTGTCTCCCTTGCTCTGACATCTAACATACAGCACATGCAAGAGTCCATTTTCTGATAAACATGTGGCTGAATGCTGCATCTGCCTCCGGCTTATGGCTGCCTCATTCCAATTCATGCCATAGTTCTTAGACTTGACTGTGGTGCTGCACATCAAGAGTAGCAGCAATATTACTACACCACCTCCAGGGAATTAGTGTTGTATGTGTATATATATATATATATATATATATATATATATATATATATATATATATATATATATAAATATATATATATAAATATATATATATAAATATATATATATATATATATATATATATATATATATATATATATATATATATATATATATATATATATATATATACAGTACAACAAATCTGACTTTGAGATAGACACATTAACATCTGAGAACATATTTCTATAAAGGCATACATATAGAGGCCAGAGGCACTCTCTCTTCCTCTCTCTCTGTATGTGTGTGTACAGAAGGACAGAGGAAGGACAAGGAAGGGTGGAAAAAAGTTGTAAGTTACTGTAGAAGTCAAAAGATAATAACCAGAGCAGATTAATGCTAATCCCGGGCCAGCGGGATAATTGGATCATCTCAGTGGACTCAAAATTCTACGTCTTCTACATCAAATGAATAGCTCATCTATTTGCAGTTTGCTTCAAATAATTTGACACTGAGAAAAGTGAGTTTTCATATTGCAGGATAATAAAAAGTACATATCATTACAAAAGAGCTTTGAGATTTAAACCAATGGTCCAAGAAGAAATGGAAAAAACTATCCCCGACTAGTGTTTCCTGTGCATCACCACTGTTATAATTCCACATGATCATTAATATCATTCACAACGTGCACCAAAAGCTTGAAATTAAGATACAACACACAACAATTATTAATCTACAATTATTCCGTATGCCATAATTTGGACGCAAAAAACAAATAATGTTTATTTGTTGTTACTACTGGCAACAACAATAAGGCTTCCTAACATCTCTGACCATGTTTGTTTCCCACATCGAGCCGTCATTGTTGCACATCAGCTGAGAAATACAAGCGCCTTTGTGCTTCTCCTCTCTCTGCGTGCAGGCTCCAGCAGTCAAACCTGGTTGCTGGGAATCCCAGAGCCACTTGAAGGCACTGAACCAAAGACAAAGCCTTTAAACCCCCATCACTCTCAATGGTGTGTGTGTGTGGGGGGGTCTCCACCCAGCTTTGGAGGGCTCCCATGGCCCCCATTCACTGCGCTCACCTCTGACACAGATCAGCCCTTTGCAGCACATTGAGAGAAAACACACAACACTCCCCACGACACAATACACAATGCCTCGCCACCGCTGAGCTCTCCAGCTATGCCAGGTTAACCCTCCGCCTCGACAAAACGGCAGCTCAGCTGCTTGTGGCAGAAACAGACGAGAGCGGCAGAAGTGAGACGCGAACAGTTCCAGCGCGATGAATGCATCCGTCAAGTGTCATCGGAAACGAGGTTCGCCTTTGAGAATACAAAGCACTTGAGCTGTTGTTAATGTTGACGCACAACGGCGATGGTGAAATGTCAACCTCTGGTGTTCATCTGTCAAATCCATTTTAATGACCAGAGAATAGAGACACTGTATGTGGAAAATCAATGAAGTGTGTCCAACTCCACTACACTAGGTGGCAGTATTTTCCCTTTTTTTTTACGTCACAGACCAAAACAACGTATAACTATTTTGATTGCTATTTAGACAGCTACATACTTTCGGAATATAATGAAAATGGCAGAAGTCCACAGGGTGGACGATAGAAGTTCTGCACTGGAGCTTTTTTGGAGATCTTGACTTTGTCGTACCTACATGCTTACGTGTACTTAAAAGTCTTGTTCTACTCAGGCTAATACAATATTTGATCATTTTTAAACATCATGTCAATGCACCGCAAGTCTGGAATTGACACAGCTGTGGCTGTTGTTTTTCATGGCATAGCTTCTTCAATTAAAATGTCACATTTGACCCTGAGAGCAACAGTGGACCCCAGTGGAAACCTGTCACATCCCTGTGGACAATTCAGTTCAGAGCAATTGGAAATTTCAGCTTTCCTCGATGTCGCACATGGTTATGTTCTGTCAGTCTTCAGCCCTCTGGGTAATAATTAGGGGCAGCAAGGGTCACTGGTGCTGCGAGGCGCACCGTGCTGGTTTCATCGCTGAAGCGCAAATGCATCTGGATTGAGACGCTGACATGGGAGTGTGTTATTATGTGTGTGTTCTTGTATGTGTTGCCCCTATATGACCCTTTCTTGCATAAACACTGACTTGTCAGGACCAGTAATCCTCATGGAGACCAAAGAGCCTCTCTGGTCCTAATGAGGCATAACCTGATTTCTGAGGAACTGGTTAAGTCGAATTGTGGTTGGGTAAAGGTTAGGCATTAACTGGTTAAGGTTATGGATTTGTTTCAGCTGTTGAAATGAATGGAAGGCAATGCGAGTCCTGAAAAGGATAGCTGCACAAACAAAAGTGTGTGTGAGTGTGTGTGTGGGCTCATTGATTGCTAACCTGCTGCCAAAAATGCTTATGTGCCAAGCAGGAGACTCAATCTCTCTCATTACCATCACTATATTAAGGTAGATATGGCGCTGCTGCTGCCTCTGGTTTTTCAGGCATTATTTATTTATCTATTTTATTATCTCTTCAGGTGGCTCCACTGAAACTGAGCTTTCGTATTCATGAGAATCCAGAGACACCGTCAGCAATCAGTGGACGTTAATAGAGAAACTGAGTCTCATCAGTCTGTGAAGTGAGTTACTGCTCGCACACCTGTAACAGAGCTGCAGTGTTGTCTCCAGGTTTAAACACAGTAAGCAATGGGGATGTTAATGATTTAATGTTAGTCAATTAATTGCTGTTTGAATTTTATCACATTAAAATAAATGTATCAGTAAATTATCCAAACATGTGGGTCAAATTCCCTGGGGTGTCATTTCTCTAGACCTCACATGCTGCAAAGCAGTGTTTAAAAGTAGATTTTTGCAAGTTTTGTTCTTAGAAACTTGATGAACGCTGCAGTTAAACTAAAACTTTGTTTCCATCCAAACATTCATGTGACAAAGATGAGTTTTCTGACCATTTGCTTCATGTATTTTACATTTAGTTTATTGTGCAGGCATCGGCCTGGGACATCCGTGCCATCAGAGAGCAGCTTTTTTAAGCAAGTGATTCTTTTTTCTAGTGATAACTCATGTGTCGCTAATGTAAAACGTTTGCATTTTAGAATGAGAAAAAGAAAAAGTTACGAAAAGGAAGTCAAGGTGACAATAAAAAGTTTAACTGTAAAACTATAGCACAACTCACACACTCCTTATCATTATTATGCAGAAAAGTCTTTGAAGGACATTAAGTCGATTCAATGGCTGCGTTGTATGAAATTAGCCTGTAATGCGGCCATTTCCTCACCACATAATCCTTTTAATAAAGAGGAGAACATCATTACAGAGCCACTGTTTCTGTTCCTCAGGGAAATGCACTGAGGTGAACAGAGTGGAAACACTGCCAGGCAGAGGAAACCCCGGAAACCTCGCTTTTATAGCGCACTCGCCTACTCTTTCTGCTCGGCTAAACCTTAAGACGCATTCTTCAAAGTCGGGATCTTGGAGCGGAGAGGAGCGCTGACGTGATTGAGAGCATGAAGAGTTGGATGGCTTATTTTCAGAGGGCCTGTATATAAAGTTTGAGAGGCAGTTTGAATATGGGTCGCTCTACTTGAAAACAAAGTTAATCCCTCTTTTCTTTCACTTTGAAGACATTTTCATAAGAAAGAGATAAAACCTGCCAATGTGTGTGTGTGTGTGGATGTGTACTGTTCTTTTACTTAAGCAGACCAAGATCTCGACAACATGTGTGTCTTGAAAACACAGCAGTCTTAATTTACTGCAGTGTGTGAGCTTACTGAAGATAAGAAAACAACTGGCTAAAACGTAACACCTGCTAAAAAAGACACAGCTTTCACCTAAAGTCATGTGGGCATATCCAGATGTGATCAGATAAGAATTCAAATCTCTTCCATTACACTTTCCATTGGATGTCTAATGAGCCTAACAGAAGGCATGAAGTGTTTCTCAGGATGCTGTTGAACTTAATTTGACTTTATACGATCATAACTATTATATTATCACCTACTTTGAGATAAAAACTCAAATGGATGAGATGATTTTTCCATGTCAAGGATTTATTAGGAAAACTCATCAGCTGCAATTGATTATCATTAATACAAATACACTAAGGAGT
This sequence comes from Microchirus variegatus, assembly GCF_963457635.1. Taxonomy (NCBI): domain Eukaryota; kingdom Metazoa; phylum Chordata; class Actinopteri; order Pleuronectiformes; family Soleidae; genus Microchirus; species Microchirus variegatus. The sequence goes on from NC_139808.1 coordinate 17,177,375, forward strand.
GGCAAGGAGTTTTCATAAATTCATTATCCAGTATTTTCTGGTTTCTTTGCTCCATATAACAAAGAAATCATCAAAACTGATTCATTTTCGTTAGTAGACAAAATAAGACATTTGAGAACGCCATTATTTTGAGGGTTGAGAAACACTGATGAACATTTTTTCTGAAATTTTGTGGACCAAACAAATTCTCGTTCTCTAAAATGTTCTGTAATGTCTGTATTGCTGCTCCATGACACAAATGGTCCGGGAACAAATAGTTTGAATTAAATGAAGTTTGAATTGTCTGTAATAATGTGGAAACGCTCCATCCTGCTTTACCATGGTGAACTAAAGCTTGATTATCTGGCAATTCACAAGAGCCCCTAGAGTCCGAATCTCGTCTGAATGCAAATTTGATTTCTCGTCGCATTTTCATGGTGGGTTATTCTGACTTTGAGAAACTCCGTACCATTTTTCTGTCAGGCTACCGTGTTTGCATGTAATTTTAAAAGTTTGGTTTTAGTCTCCAGATCCACAAGGCTGAAATCATCCTGCTCATCCATCCTTGTAAAAAGATCAGAATGCTTTGCCTGTGCAGCACATTATAAAAATAACATCTGTGACTTCAATATGGGTCAGAGATGTGCTGACTTGTCCTTTTTTCTTAAAATCCCACAATGCACACACACATTTGTTATATTTTAGGGTTTAGTTGTTGAGCGGTGATGCCAGAGAACGAGTCCTGTCATTCATTCACAGATACAATTAATACACTGAATTATTCAGTGGAAACATTTGACAATCAAATTATTAATATTGATCTTTTCTCTCTTATATCAGTTTGTGCTCTCAACATGTGTTGTCGCTGTGATCCCTCCCTGTCATTTGCCGTGGACTAACAACAGTTAGTACACGGGCACCCGGCAGTTTTCCCCTGTGGCAGCTCGCCACCTGCTCCAGTGTTTAACAGATGTGACGGCACACCATGCAGGGCCGGCCTCGACCGTTATTAAAAACACACAGTGTCAGGCTATGGTGGCCAGTGGTGATCCCCGCTTATACATAGTCTGTGTCGAGCCTCATTGCAGGGGGTTGAGATGAACTGTGAGTGGCATCCGTAGTTTTTTTTTTCCTTTTTCTTTTTGGCAGCCTCTTTGAAGACAGCGTTTTCTAACAGTAGGGCGAGGAGGAGTTTGGCTGGTGAGGAACTCTCTTGTACAAATATTTACATCTCATCTTTCGGTCTTGTCCAGAGTGTCACACTGAGACCATCTGCCTCGATGACAGCATGGTTTCCCGAGCTGCACATGACATCTTTGAAGCCTTCAATCAGAAACATGATTAATTAGGCTTTGGCACTTGTAAAGGCTCGGATCCAGAAAAGTTCCAGTGGGCTCATTTGTGAACTTCTTTAACTCAGGAGATCAAATTGTTCTGGTTTAAGCAGTTGCTCCACTGCAGGAAACAGGGAGAGAGAGAGAGGAAAATAGACAGAGAAAGACAGATACAGAGGAAAGGGAGAGAGAGAGTGAGAGACCAATGCCCAATCAGTTCGGCATGGATCAGTCCCTCAATAGCAAGCTTGTGCTGAGGCTCTAATTAAACTCTAGCTCTTGTAAGAGCCGCAGCATGGCGCCAGAGCCATTACAGAGTACTTGTGGAGAGATTAAGAGCCCTATAGGACTGTCAAACAGAGTTTCCAAGGCCTCTACCTTAAAGTCGGTGACAAAAGCAGCTGAGCTTACATCTCCGCATGGTGCTTACCTTTCGCTTTGAAGAAAAGACCGAGGGGTTCACTGCTGTCAGAAGGGTCAAGTTTAAAAGAGAGCGCCGAGGCCAGTACAGCTCAGGCCTCAAATACTTACAGTGAAGGGTGAGCGCTTGTCAGGAAACGCTGCGTTGGCTCTGTCTAAAGATATAATATGTTATATTTATGCATTGAAATGTCAAGGTAATCCAATTCAAGGTAATGGGCCGTTTTGTTTTGGTCTCATTTGTCATAGGTTTCATACGTCTCTGTCATAACTTTTGGGATAAACCAACAACCAAGGAGGAAGGAAATATTCTGTACTTCTAGTTAGCCAGTGTGTCGTCTTTTGTTTATTTTTTTCCATTTTATTGTGCATATTTGTCACCAATAGATCATGAATACTCTGTGGGGTTTGCTGCATGTTCTGCAGCCAAAGCTCTCCTTAAACAACTACTTCATTATCATTGTGTCCTGGGTAAGAACCCATTTTCAGAAGAATTGTACAAGGGTTAGTTCAATAAAAGCTTTTTATTCTATCTTCAAGCACAAAGTCACAGGGGATACAAACGAGACAACAATTCCCATGATCCTATGCTGCTTCTCAATCAAAGTAATTTTTGTTTTTGAGTGACTCATGCAGTTGCAGAAACGACATCATGTGCATTTAATATATTTGATCAATGTATATAGCTATGAGTTGGTTTACTGTATTACAAATTTAAAATACTAACGTCGTTCACAGTCAGAAGTCAGTCTTCCATCACAAGCAGCTTTTTTTTAAAAGCAAAAGCCTTACTGATATATTATTTTTGTTTATGACTCATTACATAAATGTCACAGAACTAATCTACAATGTTTACATTTTTAAATTGTTTCTATTACGAGTTACGACTATTGATTATCAACCCATTAAGCACAGCATATGAAATGTGCTGTCCTTATCTCCAGTATGGATATATTTACATTCAGCGGTGTCAAGAAAACAATTAATATGCGCGCGCTTCCTTTGAGAATGTAATGTATGCAGATAGCAAAGCCTCCTAATTACCTCCATTTAAACTGACTGCTGAAGTCAACCAAGTGTTTCATGTGATTCTGTCAGCTCTGATTAAATGCCTCCAAACTAAAAAAAAAAGGCTGTGCAGTCTGTTGTATAAACTTGTATAAAACAGCACAAAACCATATTTTTACGTGCTTCCAACATGGGAGTTGCTAGCTGCTGTGTTTAATGAACTGGAAATATTTCAAGTGTTCATGGATTAATAAGTCCTGAACGGGATGAGATGGGGAGCAGAGAGGGCACTGTGCCAGACTCAGACTCTCATCATATGGTTGTATTATCAGCGAGGAAAATTAAAACCACCCTGCTGTAAAAAAAAAATAGTTTTGCTGCAGAAGAGCACAAAACACAAAAATGCTCCTCATACTCACTAGAGTTGTAGCTTGTGTATGAGTGCAGAAAGTCCCAACATGTACTCTCTGTGTGACCAAATCAAGTATCTTACATGCATCATCATGCACATGCCTGATGTGTGACACCCAGTGCTGGTGCTATTAAAATGATGAAAACAGGACATACAAAATAGGTGGCTTTCTGAAGTAACCACAGCAGCAATTGTTTTAGATGACAGAACAAGAGCTGTAATTGGTTCCATCCATCCATCCATCCATTATCTATCACTTTATCCTCCACTTGAGGGCCGCGGGGGGTGCTGTGCCTATCTCAGACATCGGCGGGGTACACCCTGGACAGTTCGCCAGTCCATCGCAGGGCCACATATAGAGACAAACGACCATTCACTCACACTCTCACACTTACGTCAATTTAATTTCAATTTAGAGTGTCCAGTTTACCTAATCCCAAAATCTGCATGTTTTTGGACGGAGGAAGCCGTGGAACCCGGGGGGAAAACCCACGCACACACGGAGAGAACCCAGGTCTTCTTGCTGCAAAGGCAAGCGTGCTATCCACTACATCAACCACGTGGCCCGTTGCGATTGTTTATGCTTGGAAAAAAAACACAAAAAGCAATGTGGTGTCTGCCACTGAGGGTGGCACTCAACAAAAAACATGGCAATGAGGAGAAAACTACAACTGTGTCCAAGAGCTCCATGTGGACAGTGTTTTTTTTTTTTGATGCATGTGATTTGATTGCACTATTTGTGCATCTGAGTATTTACACAGTGGGATTTCATTGGCTGGTGACTGCACTACACCTTGGAAATATGACATTTTCTCAAATTCCACCATACTCGGCGAAAAGGAAAGTGAAGCAACAGATCCAGACGCATAAAAGATACATGGAATTCAAAGAGTTGACAGCAAAATGAATTCAACCTACGCACTGACCACCTCCATTTCTTTCACTCTCCCGTTGTCCTCTCACTAAAAGTTAATTCAGTAGGAAAACAAGGAAAAAGTAGCACAGACATGAATAGAAATAAACGAGCCGACAGCACTGATGCACAATATGAAATCTCCTAAAGTTTTGTCGGACAACAATCATCGAAAGTGTTGAGAAAGAAAGTATAAATTTAGGCTTAAGAACTGCTTCAAATCCACTGCATCCCCAGTCATTGGCAACAACTGCTAATGTGCAGGCAACATAAGTGTGAACTTGGCCATCATTAACCAGTGATGGTCACGGTAGTTAACGGCTATGGCTGCACATTCTCGTAGGGCATATATAATGATTAAACACAGAAAGTGCTTTCAGACGGTCCGGATGAGCCACTCTGTAATGTGTAATGTATGTTGAACAGATCAGTGTGGTAGAATTGTCCAAAGGGGGCGTGGACAACCTACAGTTTCACATAAAACTGGTTTAATACACAAACAGTTCATGGAATGTTTACCAACTGTCTGAGTAGCTGCGATCAATTTGCTATGTTTAATGACATTTTCTAACCTTTTGCTATAAAGGCCATGAACACCATTCCTCTGTGACTTTCGCTACCACTAATGACAATCAGAACCGAAACCGACAGAGACCTGCGTTTCTATTGAATGCAGACACAATCCCACATGCTTTTTTGACCATCCTTCCGCGAACATCACTGAGCTTTGTGATAAAAATGCAGTGTGAAAAAATTTTTTTTGTCCATGTTACACCAGAAATAATCACCGGTTGCTCAAGCTGATTGGCCTGTCTGAGGGCAGCGCAATGACAAACGACTCGTGAAGCAAAAAACCTGCACGCACACACATTTTCTTGACAGCGTCAGACGAAGCAGCCCCGTACAGCCGCTGTAAGATGAAACAGAAGTTGGAGAGAAGAAGGGGTCACAGGATGCGGGATAATTGACAGGCGAGATGACACTGTGACCGGAGAGAGACGGGCACAACAAAAGAAAGTGACAGCTCTCTTCCAAACACCATGTTTTTGCTGTTAGTGGCCAGTTGGAGGATGAAGGAGTGGTGGGCTTTGTGACCTCAGTGTTAGCACTCATAATCCATTTATTACGCCACTGCATAACAGCCATCTTTACTTTTGAGACAAGCCAAAACCCTGAAGTCTTTTTTTTTCTTCTCCCCATGAAAATCAAAGCCCAATTCTTTGCAGGCACAATGACAGACACCCCCTGTTATCTTCCCCCCAATTAGAGGGGGGGTGTTTTTTCAGTGGGGAATAATGAGTGATATCCACAGAGAGCTTGATCATTACATTCATCCTAACCAGCATCTAGCCACACTGCAGCCTCTGCAGCAAAAAAAGAGAGGTAATTTTGTGTGACAGGACGATAACACTTGGCCAGGTTCCACTATGGATGAAAAGATGGAGACTATGAAAAAAATTATAATAATCACATTACAGAAATCTGTCTTCAAAGACATGCAAGCACAGTGTGTCAGAGTGGTACGCTCTTCTCTACTGTCAGACAGGTCACTGTTTTCACTCATTAAACTGAACTGGCCTTTGAATCCATACACACACACACACACACACACGAATAAAGCAGTGCTCTGCGAGTGTGTTGTCTCAATTAAGGCTGACAACGTGGCTAAGCCTGGAGAAGAACAGAAGAAAGGGCAACATGCTGGAGGTTTTGGTTCTGGGGCACCACATGTCACTCAGAGAGCAAACGATACACCAAAATCTCCTCAACCGATGGGATACATAAGACTTCAGACCTGACTTTAATATAAAACACGTTTTCTTTTTATGTTGGAGTCGACAGTGACGGATGATTTTGAGAGCTGCACAAGGTTCACGCTGAGTTCATCTGAGGGCAGAGAGGATCCAGACAGAGAAGGTGGATGATGGTTCATTTTCTTTGAAATAATGAGCAGCTTCTGGGCAAAGAGGCTGAAGCAAAAACACGTTCAGCAACACATTGGATGCACTTGTTTGTATTTTGAGTTTCAGGACTGCAGCAATCGATGACTATGTTGTATAATTTATTCATCTGTTTTCGAAGCTGTTGAGAGGTTTTTCAAGATTCGTGATACCTTTATTAACAAAAATCTAATATCACTTAACGGATTTAAAAGTAGTCATAATTAAATTTTCTTTTGTTAAATGCCAGTCAAAGTTGACCAAGATCCAAGCTGATGAGTTGGAAGTTTGGAAGTTTTGTTTAACTATGCTGAAAAACCCAAATTTACAACTTCTAGTTTGGCAATAATTCAATAACATATGTACCACAATATAAAGCTATTCATTATTAATATAGCAAATGTGAAATACACATTAATGGCATGTTTGTGTACAATGTACAAACACATATAATTGCTATTTTGATGTTTTGATTCAGATTTGACTCATTTGTTGAATTTCAAAACTTAAAAGTCAAGTCAATAATAACACGTTTGGCTTGTATTAAGGTACCCAAGATTTACAGTGACTATTTAAAATGTTATATATATTTTTTTGGGCAATAATCAGGGTTGTAATTAAGTGTAAAGGCATGGCAAACTGCCCCACGAAGACAATCTTCACTCTACTTGTTAATGGTGCATCTATGACATGCCTGCTCTGACAAAGTGCTTAACAGGCAGGAGGATGTTAAATATAAACTTTGGTGAAAATCAAACAGGGGTTAAAGCTCGGAAAGCTCAGAGTCAGCATTCAGCTGACAATGAGGAGGTGGGCATTGGTCAGCTCACACAATCACACACACACACACACACACACACACACACACACACACACACACACACACACACACACACACACACACACACACACACACACACACACACACACACACACACACACACACACACACACACACACACACACACACACACACACTTGCAGACGCATTGAGAGAGCTGTCACCTCTTCATCACCCCCCACCCCTCCTCCTTTAAGCACAGCACACCACCTCTCACTGACCCCTGCCACCAAGAGTTCAGGCTGCTCAGCTGCACCAGCTCCAGCCAGCAAACACTACACTCCACATTTTTTTTTTTTTGAACTCCACTCCTAACCAGCGTCGACCCCCACCCTCTGAGATGTCAGCACGAGCAAACTCCAGCTACATTTTAACAAGTCTGAAAACAACCCATGACATACAAAAGCAAACTAAGAGAAAGAAAGACAGAAAAAAAACACAATCAAACAACTGAGGGGGAAGTTTTCTGTGTGAAAACTCCTCCTCGGGCTTGGTCACAGTACCTGGCAGACTTCATAGAGTAGTTTATATTGCTCCCGAGGCTTCTGCAGGGTACAGAGGCTGCATCCCATGGTGGAGGAGATCACACCATCCAGGCTCTACCTCCAGCCACTTCAGGCAGGAAGAGAGAGAAAGAAAAGAGAGGTAGATATTTTTTCCCTTTTTCCTCTTTCTTTCTGAACTCCTTTCTTCTGTCAGCAGCTCACAGTCTTTTCCACCACTGCCACACAGCGACTTTGGTTGACAGGATAGACTTCCCTCTCCAGCATGTGGCTGTGTCTCTCCACTCAGCTTTCTCTCTCTCTCTCTTTCCTATACACACACTCTTTCCCCCCACTGTCCTCGTCGCCTCACATGCTCCCTCCCTCTTGGTTCCAGCCTTCTGCTGAGCTCGTGGAGGCTGAAGCTGGAGCTCGGCTATATACCCCACGCACACCCCCTCATGTTTATTAAGCAGCCTCTCATTGATCATTCATGAAATGGGGGGAGAAAACTCGTAAAAGGGGAAGGCTGACATCATGCAAGATGAAGTCTTGTTGATCAATAAGCATCATTAGATTTTTGTAGTGCCGTTAAGACTAAACGATGGAAAAAGCTTTTTACCCGATGATGTGATTTGTTTCTCCTTTGATTTATTTAATTGCTTTTATTTTGAAAACCAAATCTGTGTAGCCTATAGCAGAGGTCTCAAACACGAAGCCTGCCAGCCACATGTGGCCCTCCACTGATTAATTTTGCACCACAAATACACTTTTATTTTGAAATTCTGTGAAATATCTATCATTGCATTATCATGATAGAATGTCATGATATATAATTTTGTAGCTCATATCGCCCACCCCATACTGAATAGTTGCTTTCCCCCCAAATTTTTATTTAACTAGACTCGCCCCCTACTGGCCAGACGAGATGCTCAGTGACTCAGAGGTCATTTGAGATTGAGACCCCTGCCTTAGAGCAAGCTTTTACATGGCATGGCTCTTGCTTTGCGAAGGCAACCGTCTTGTCCTCATGTGTCGTTTTGAAGCAGCACTTATTACTCAAGCCAGAAAAAATGAGGAAACTGGGCTTATAAATCCAATGTAGAAGAAGAGACTGAAAAAAGTCAGGAAATTTAACGTTTTCTCAACATTAAATGACACTAATTATTATACACTGGACCTTTAATATTTGTGCAAATATGTGCTGCAGCTCTGTTTCTGTGTCGCCTTTCTATCTCCTGGTTAAAATTCAGCAACTAATCCAGCAGAAAAGACACTGAGCATCTTTTCCTCATGTGTTTCTCTACAAATACACAGCCAGTGAAAGCACGGAAAAAAAGATATTTATGTTTGGCCACTTCTGTATCATGTTTTTTCCTCGACTGTTTGTTTGACACGAGAGACGACATTAAATGATTTAATGAAGTTTACACATGTGGTGAGACACAGAAAGACAGCAAGCGAAACATGAAATACTCAACACTTCTCGTGTTCCTGTGTCAGACGAATAAACACCCCGGCTTACAAAATCAATAAAATGCTGGAATTCAAGCCAAGCTGTGCAAGTTGATGCACAAGGATATAAGAGTGATGACACTGATTTGCCCGGGACGCAGACATGTGCAGGTGCCGTGACCAAAGTGAAGAGTTTAGGGAGGAAGACGCACGCTGAGCCCTTTGATAACACCGTATACTGTGGTAAAATGTGCACCAGACCCTAATATACAGTGAGGTTCTCCTGGTCCTTCACTGAGTCTGCTGGCCTGGTGTGGAGCAGCTTCATAAATCTTACAGAGCTGGGTCCTCTCTGCGCAGGACATAATGTGACCCCATGGTGAAATACAAAGGATAAGCTACATACCTGGATAGTTTTCACGGCAGAGGGGGTGTGGGAGTCTAGTGGGAGAACCGCTGACTGCTATTGATAGTGAATTTTCCCCTCTTGCCAGATGTGTCCACTGATCCCTATCTATCAGCACCTCCGCAGTTCCAGCACTGCTTCAGCATTATTAGCACAAAGGCTCAAAGGTGTTAATGTCAAATGTCAGGTAAAATTCTATGTCATTGCTTACAAATGCCACCAAAAACAATACATAACATCTGGAGTAAAGGTCAAGTATAAGAAATACTAAGTCTACTCAATTTTGGCCATAATTGAAAAGTGAAATAGGCACAATATTTTACAAACTAACATTTTGTAAAATGCACTTGTAGCATCATTTAAATATTGACAGAACTCCCTCCTGCCTCTGTGGCAGGTTTGTGAGAATATGATTAGACGTTACTGTTTACTTTAATTCACATAAGCAGAGGAATTTGGCTGATAAGATTTCACTTTCTCATTTAATCATTTAATCTATGTTCTGTGCAGCTGATATCTAACAAGTCTTCGCTGACTTTTCCCACAACATAAACTGCACATAATTGTGGACGATATGGGAAAAAAAGAGAGACAGATCTTAAAAATAAAAAATTCTTAAATCAGAAGACGCAGTGATGGTGGCAGAAAGCTGCCTCGAGGCAAGCTGCAAACGTACCTGTGCGAACTTAACGGTCGTTCATAATCACTGCTGTGGGCTTTGCTTGTCTGGGTTTTTAGGCTCAGACTTTCATCCACTGTAGCATGGAAACTAATTCTCCGCTCACATTAGTTGAGCTGTTGTGCCCGGGGCAGCGATCAGTGGAGAGTTTTTTAGCCGGTGCTCTTGCTCGACTAATCTTTCTTTCACACTGAGATTATCCTATTCACTAAGTCAAAACGGAGACAGCCCACAGATATGAACAGCTGCACTGAAGGTTATGGCAGCTGTGGCAGGGGAACAAAAAGAAAGTAAGTATGAATGAATATTAAGCAGAAGTATGGACAAGGAGCAGAGAAGTCAACCAGGAGGATCTGTTCCACCACAAGAGGCAGCTGAAGTGTCTGTCCTTTATTCAGGAGAAACTGTTGTGCATAACTATTTTCAAAATCTAATGAGTCAATCACTAGTGACTAGTGATAGAAAGAGGACACAAATGATTGTGTTAGTCAGACTTAAAGGGACACTGTGTAGTATTTATGGGTTTATATAACCCAAATTCCACTTTTCTATACATATTATGTGCTCCTGCATTGTCTAGTCGCTGTATAATATTCTTTGTTTCATTTTCGTAGTGTTTCAAAAAGTCATGTAAAATAACATGGTCACGGGCCGCTACTGCATTGCCACGACGCAAATCAAGCTTCGCTTCACTTGTAGCTGAAGTCCCGCCTCCACTCTCTCCGCTTCGTCTTCTACGGCCGCGGTAGCTCGCCCTCTCCCTCGCCTCACGAACCTCATCTGCTGACACGGAGAAAGACGACGAGGATGACATTTGACTGCTGAGGATACCGTAGCGCTCAGGGAAGGGAGGGGTTGAGCAGAGGAGCAGTTCTTTGTTGTAAATTTCAGCCTCTCCTCTAGATGGCACTATAAACTACTTAATTCACCTTTAAACCATATACATGTAAACATCTTAGTCGGAATTAAATTGTAAACTTGTCAATGTCACCCAAACACACCCATATAATGCAGTTGGACGGGATTAACTACAAACCCGACCCTGTGCTGCCTCTGTATACACACAAAAGCTCCCTTCTGTTCATGAAGAGAACAGAGGCAAAATGAAGGTTGCACCTTTTCTTGAGAGACAAACAGACGCACACACACTTCTGCTTTTATTCATTACTGATTTAGACACAGGCTTAATCTCAGAGGGGAGTAAGACCGAGGAATAATAATGACATGCAGTTTGTTATAATAAACACCAGCATTTCTTTGTTTTTCCTTTCTCCTTTTAATAGAGACAAGAGAGTTGGGGGGATACTAAATTCCACTCCCAATTAGCAATGTGCTGTTCGGTTCTTGTGTGTTTGATCTATGCTTGGTTGGAGCATTCTTATTCATGGCCACAGCCTGGTGTTGTGTCTGCGTCCCACTGGGCCCAGTTTAAGACATGGCTTTAACTCGAGCCAGTGCAGCAGGGATCAGGTGGCGCTGGCTACTTGGAGCATTGTTCCTATGGTTTATAACTCTCTAACATGTCGTGTCCTCCGACTCCCTCTTATCTCTTTGTGCCCCTCACATAATTTCAAGAATGGACAAAGCTGACAGTTACAACATGGGCTGCTTCTTTTGTCTGACCATATGTCCTGTAAAAAACATACTCATCGCCCATGCTACATTCAGATCATTATCCACAACAAATTTAAACAGTAAACATATGATGGACCCCCCCCCCCCCCCACAAGGAGCTCTGCATTATCCCCAAAAATTTTTTCCAATCCTTGCAATGTTACAGAAGAGACAAAAACATTCCTGTATCCACCCAAAGTTGAGCTGCTCCAAATATTTAATGGGTTCCTTTTGGGCCCATACCACACATACCATGTTTTTTTTAAACAATATATTCAATAGTCGTTTTTGCATAGTACTGCAAACACAAAAGCACAGAATGCATTTATAACCTCCTTGTGAAAGATAATCAAAATCCAGTGATATAAAACAGAAAATGCCTCAAATCATTCACATTTAATAAGTCAATTATGACAGAAAAGGAATTGACACATTGCCTTCCTGCTTACTGTCCTTCTTATTAATGACATAGGTCTATACATGCTGAATATGTATGCAGAATATAAACAGTATTTCCACATAATACACTAACTGATTAGTTTATTCCAAAAAAAAACAAGGACAACAACTCCTATTAGATTCACAGATTCAGCTGAAGTGAGTGTACAGATCCTCTTAAACCAACAATCTAAAGATAATGACTCCATGGGTGTTATATTTTGGCCTTGGTTCAAATGACAAACAACCGGCAGGAACCTTTTCAGCCTCAGACAAAATAAAACCACTATCAACCTAGACTTTAAAATGACACTGCGAAGATTCCCAGATAAATTCAGCCTGCCACATGTGGCGAAATGTTATAAGCCACGTTGTTATCTCCACATCATGGGAAGCCCGATCTTAAGCGATAAGAGTGGAAGAGAGGACTTAAGAAATTCGATTTTAACCTCGTTTGGAGACAGAGTCTGCAGAAGGTGACGACGTGGCAACACGTGAAGAAACGGGACACTGATGACTGAGTGATAACACAAGGAAAAAGCATGATTTTCAGGTCTCCCTCACACGACTCTAATGCACTGCCCAGACGACAGGATGAGGGGTAAACGTGGGGGAGTAAGGGAGTAAGATGTGAAGCGATAGAGTGAGAGGAAGAGAACTTATCTGGATACATATTGTTAATCCATGAGGAAAATGTGGTAGTGGCCTGTCAGACGTACAGAGTATCATTGGTTTGTGCAGCAGCAGAGAGGATTACTGTCATTTTACATCAACGTGACTAGAGGTTGGAAAAGGTAGAGGGCTCCGAGACCCGCTGTCCTCTAACATACTGAAAAAAGCCTGCATGACACTATGCAATAACAATGAGAAAAACAAAGGAGAGAGCTGCACTGGGTCACAAAATGTCAAATATAGGGTGATGGTCAAGGATAAGATAATATTTGGTACGATTAAATAATGTATTTCAGTCATTTGCCACAAGTAATGAGAATCGCACTGACCCTGTGATGCAAATGTGTGGCTCCCACTATTTGAAAAAGTTATGTAGTTGTTTAATTCAGCTTTATTTATCAATTTTTAAATGAAAAAAGTTGTCCCTGAATCTTTTAAAAGCCCCCTCTGGCTCAGTGTAACATGTTCTCTGCAGTTGATGGGTGACACCTCACGATGACGTACATAATACATTTAAAAATCTTTCCTCGGCACTGGCAATACTAATGGTTCATATTATGCTGTGAATGATTTAGCTTCAGAATATTTGCTTTCAAATTCAAAGTGGGACGTGAATTTGTGGCTTTTTGAGCAAACAGTATCGGCATGAGGGAATGAGAGCAAACACAGCCAGGGATGTTAAAAGACGGTGTGAAGAAGATAGGATACAAGATACACACAGAGGACAGAACGGGGCAGAGACGGAAACTAAATTTGTGGAGGAGTTTAATGAGTCTCCAGTTTCTCTCAACTGTACTACTGGGACCAAAGCTCTCGAGGAGCGCTGTGTGTGTGTGCCTGTGTGGTTCTACCTCTGAAACATTGGGCTGTGCATAATTTATAAGACAGCTGTCAGCTTTGTACTCCTATTTACTCTGTGAGCCAGATCCTGAGCCAACAGAGACCACAGCCAGCAGGAATGACAGCCACCAAAACTGTCTAATTGGAGACTGATGCAACTAATAATCCCATCACTATAATTTCAAATAAATGACTTAAGTGTGGGGAGATATTTAACAATACTCATAGGAAGTCCCAGTGTATGCAAACTGGATATTTTATAACGTATCCGTTTAGTTGTACAGAAGATGTAAATGTGAAAACCTGTGTGGTTTTTACAAGCTCCCGAAGGACGTTCCCTGGCAACTGTCTGGCAGTTAAACACACATAAATTTAGCTTTGGGCTACCAAAAAATAAATAAAAAGGATAAATATTAATTTCTTAGGACATTTCGATACAAAAACAGCTTCAGGCATTGAGGTGAAGTCACCGTGGTGCATCACGGAAAAACAAGTTTTTGTCGGTGTTCTCCAGAGTGGCATCTCTGTCCCTCTGCCAGAACCTGAAAACTTCTCCACTTCCAAATGCACTTCACTCACACAAGAGGACAGGCGACAATTTCTCAGTTTTGTAAATGAGCCACGAACAGAGTCAAGTGGATGCAGGGATGGATTACGTGTAAAAGAGTCAGTTTCAGTGAAGAACTGTACTTTACTTGGCGACACCACCAACCATAAGAGTATAATATTATGTGCCTGTATTAAGTGTCTTTTGGACACAAACATAAATTATATACACTGAGTCACAAAAAACCCTATTCTGCTATATGTATATCCTGTTTTTCTGGGTGCGTCTATGTCACATTGATAAGAAAATATCTCAACTTTTTCGTACCGTCTCTGAAGTAGCTCAAATGAGTTGGTGCACCAAATCAGCAGGTACCTGGTTTTGGTTGCTTAGTAACGGTGAACAAGGCAGAAGCAGAGCCCCACAAACGCCTTGGTTAAAAACTTATCTGGAAGTGTTTTCAAGCATTTTTAGACACTGCATTAGAATTAACAATAACAGGGTTTGTAAAATGATCCACTAACCCTTGCTATAAAAATGTCTGCACTACTTTGAGAATGTGAGGAACAGTAAAATACTATTCACAGCTAATGATCCTAAGGCCACAACATTCCTGCAGAAGGTAACTCATGGTGCTTGTCAACAGTTCTCGGTTTATTAAAAAAAAAAAGGATCCGTATTTCACCACATCTAGACCTGAGAGCAGGTCTCAGTGCAATATATGGCTCTGCATAAAACTCTGCCAACTCTGGCATCCACACAGAGTTGCTGTCACCAGCTTATTCCCCCATAAGCTGTGTGCCTTCATCACTCCTGGCTGCCACAGCATGTTGGCAGCCAAAGTCACCAAATAACAACCTCCAGCTACACTGGGTGATGAAGCCAGTGTGCACACACTGCAGAGACAGTAGGCAGAACAGGTAGCTTATAAAAACGGAAGTTGCCCTGAACTGGATAAAGACAATCGGATTAGTTTGACAAAGGCTGTACAGCATTTATAGCCTTTCAATTCAATAAAAAAATAAAATAAAAATAAAAATACAGGATAATAAGCTTTATTTATTAATTAGAATGTATCCTAATGGCCAGTTAATACTGGAAGTAAGAAAGGTGCCATTACTGCCATAAGGCAAGTTGGCTTAAGAATGTACAGGTTTTGCTGGGCCACTCCAACAGCAGTAATAGCATTCTACTTTGTAAAAAGAGAATCTGAACTCCTGTTTTGAAGCCTTGAGGTTGGTGATTTGATTTGTGATATACCGTTTGCCAAACACACTGGTTTCCACGAATGTGTGCATGCTTTATGGTCTCATTTCCTCCAAATTAAGAGCATAATTTGCTAAAAAAAAATAAAGAAGATGTCATACACAAATTGACCTGAAACTACTTAATGAGACACAGGAAAATGTTTACTGGTATATCTGGATAGTTCAAACAGATTTGCCCCTGGTGACCTTACATCCACAGTTTATGGTGTAAGCGTACACTTTAAGTTTAAGTTTCTTGTGTTTGTCCTTTTTTTAATTTATGCATCTGCACTGTAATATCACTGTCACATGTGGTCATCTTTTTTTTTTCTTTTTTACTGTATTTTCTGGCCCTTGTCACAACAGTTGTCTAAGCTTTATTAAAATTTTAATTTAAAGTTGTCACTCAAATCTGTCACCAGATTGTCCATGAGAAAGACATAAATCGTCACTTATGCCCATTGGACAAACGTGTGCTCTGCATTGCAGCGGACAGCCACGTATTTGTGAGAGCATGTGCTCTGGATTTAATATAAATTCAGTCATTTTGCTTAATCAGGGATAAAAGAAAATACATGAGGTATTCAGTTGTGCAAAATATTTTGGTTTGGCCGTGTGTCAGGAAGAGATTGGAGGTTGAGAGCTGATGTTACACAAGAGAGGGGAGAGCCAGTGCAGAGATTAGCAACTGATGCGACACACCTGAGTGATGCCAGGTGCCTTCGCACAATATGGGCCTGTGATCATTCATCCTTTTGGCTCGTCTAATACAACTAATGTTGCCCTACATCACAAGAAGAGCAGACTGGCCCATCATACAAGGGGGTACTGTAAAGTCAAGACATATTAAAGTTTGCAGCCACATGACGAGTCATCGCATGAGTGATACAGAGTTCAGTCCTACGTCTTTAAAGAATTACAAGTGCTCCCTCTGGTCCATAAAACCGTGAACATTCTTTAGTTAAGCTTAAAACAAGCAGGGCATGGATATTAGATGACAATGGTAAGTGGAAGGCAGGTGGTGACAGTATTTTGTGCTTTGTGTCTTTGTAATCTTGAAAACAAATGAATCTGAGAAGATTAAGGAACAGACAGACTGTTGGCGCTTTCCTCTCCACAAACGTCGCTGACTGCTGCGAGCGACTGCGCTTGTTGGACTGTCAACTTTGCGTAAGTTACAAATTAAAAATTGTATCCGAACTCCGACGTCAAGGAAAAAAAGCTGAAGTAGAGAGTTTTGGATACCGTTCAACAATCAGACATGCACTTTATTGTTTGAAGTTTACTGAGCCCCATTATACTTTCATAACCATAGCTTCTCCGAGGTTTTGAGGCTTTGGCAGCACACTCTTCTCTGGATTTCTGTTTGTACTTTATAACCCCAGGACACTTGACGCAGAATCCTCTGGAACTGTACACTTTCTTCTCTTACAGCTAAATATCTGAATGACAGAGTAATAACGTGGCAGTGTTTTGTTGGTCAGGCACTCAGCAGAGACAGTGTCAGGTAAGTTGATTGGCACAGATGTCGTGAGGTGTCTAATTATGCTCTTGTCTGTTTGAGTTGATGAAGGTGAGCGAAAAAGAGCAGGAGAGTTAAGAGAATTGTTTAAACTGAACACAATGCTTTTTAATGACAGTACAGAACATTGGCTAAACATGTATTTTTTTATGAATACAATTAAAGTGGATTGGATTGGAAGGCTCCTACGTATTTAACACTCCTTATATTATTATAACGTCATCATCCTCTGAGGCTTACTTAATTAAAACGACTGTCTTCACACCATGTAGAAGGCTCACCAATGTAAAGAAAACATTGACTTGACGAACCTGCACAAGTCCAACTAGCAGCATATTTACACAACTAGCAGGTTGAATTGAATATTTATATTTTATTAGTGCATTGTGAAAAATGGTAAAACACCAGAATGCAGCCTTGAGGTACTCCTTTGCCCGGGATAGCTCTATCTTAGGTAGAACTCTTATGTGTTAGGCTACATCCACATCACTACACTATTTTTGTTTAAAAACTTCTGCTCTGGCAGTGTGGATGTGGATTACTGCTGATATGGAAGTGAAACACTCAGTTTGGATGCAGGTGGTGAAGACACTGCTTTTAATGTTGGAGTACAAACATAGCCTAACTTCATCCTGATGTGCTTCTGGCACCGTTGCTTCACCAATCACAAATGACAGCACATCTTGCGCACACAGAAGCCACCTGAAATGTATTATCACCTCCTGAGCGAGGCTGAAATATAAAGGTTGAGCAAGGGAAATACTGGAAGTGGAAGTGATATAGTGGCTGACTCCTTGGAATCTTCCACATGCTGCAGTAAGTTTGGTTCAGTTCGCGTGGCGGAAAGAGGGAATACGTCAACCTGTTGTGAGCGAAAGGTTCCAAAGAGTGGGTTCAAGTCAAAGGTCGTCGTTCAATGCTCAATCTCATTACATCACAGTGCTCCTCCAAATGAAAAGCTCTGAGTGAGAGCTGAGGTCACTGGGAGGTAAGTGACTGACATGTTGGTGGAAATCACTCAGATGTCTCGATACTCGGACGAATGGCTGGGCTTAACTGCCCAAAGTCAGTGGTGATAAATGAACCCACTGCCCTGGAGGGGGAATTCCTGTCCTTAGCACTCAACAGGAAAGTTGATGAAATTGGTAGCGATGCTAACTGGATGCCTTGACCAGTCAGAAAATCTCTGGACTACACGACCTGTGGCCCATTAGTCAGGGTGATGCGATGACCTCACAGGCCTTATGGCCAATGGAGACCACATTCAGAGCCTCCCTGTTGTTTTAGCTGAGCCAGTGAGCAATATCAAAGCAAGATGCAAGAGTAGAGTACAGAAATAATGTTTGAGATGATTTATTTTATAATCTCTGAAGTGGAGGAAAACACACCAACATATTGTACATCCAGTTATTAGAAGCCTGTAATATTAATGGAATTGCTGGCGACACTGTGATCTAGAGGCAAACTGTCTGTAAACCATTCTCTGATATTTAGCAGACCTTCTATATTCAACGAACACAAAATTCAATGACACTTTGAGACAAGTATGACAAATCCAGCTCATGTCTCCTTGCTCATCTGTCCAACATAGTACACATCTGTGCCGGGTGTGTCCTCATTGCTCATTAAGCTCCTAATTGGTCCACAGCTCTGGAGACGGCCACAACAGAGACGACAGATTCGAGAAAGAGAACGACAAAGTCGAGCCGAGGGTCTGTTCCACTGCTACAAAAGCGGTTTGAAAGCTTTACATTATGCAAACACTCATGAGCAGTCTGTAATTAAATAGATTTTGCCAATAAACTCCTCTCAAACGCTTCCATGACACATCTGTCCATGACAATACAAACCAGGTTTGCCCGAAGCAAATTTAATTATCAACTATCCACTGGAATCCAGTAGAAGAAAATGTCCTGTTTGCCTAAAACAGCAAGGCTTTTAACACAGTCAACACTAATGCAATTAGTCTGAATGGGAATAAATTGGTGACCTACATCAATAGATTTGATGCAACCTCATAGTGCAAATAAGAACATTTAAGGTGCCAATGTGTTTAATATATAAACCCCACAAAAACTGTAAAATAATAATATTAATGAAAATTCATTCAGTTCATATCATGATTTCTCCCTGTTTTTTTCTTTCAAATAAAGCAGATTTCTACCATATGACTGCCATTTCTGTTTTAGTATACACATCTTTCCAAATGGAAGACATTAAATACACTGATTACAGACACAGTTGGCTGCCAAGAAATGCTAATTTTAGTGCGTATGAGACGGTACAGGTTGAAAACATTTCACATCTGATTCAGCCAGTGGGCTCAGTGTATTTCACATCAAACGGGGAATTGGAAAATTGCCCTCAAGTGCAGTTTTTTTGCTTTGATGCTCCGAGCATCACCATTAACCTAAATTTAGTTTCTCGAGCACTGTTCCTACCAACATGTCTTCAGAGAGAGTTTGCTTGAATGGCAATAGCAAGAAGTGCACATTTCAGCCTACCCCTCCAGCACTTCTTTTGCTTTACACACCATTCACTTCCAAATGGAATGGGAGAAAAACAGACTTGGGCTTTCAAGGAACCAATGACTGTCATTTTCACCAAGATGCAACTTTACTTAGCAAGTAACCAGCAAAATGCTGGCTTTCAGAGCACAGCGATCATGTGGTGATGCTAAAAGGGCTCTTCAGTCGAGAGAGCAAATTTAAAGGAAAGCAAATGGAGATCGAAACAAAAAAAGCAGCCAACAAAATGTCGGGGACTGGGTGGAAACAAAGACAGAAGACATTTCCGAACAATTTTGCACCATTGACTGTATATAAAAATCGACGTAGTTTTCCAGTCAAGTCTATGGGAATATGGGCTTCTTTTCATTTAATTTACAACACCAGTAAACACCCAATTTATACTCCTGCGTAAAGTGCTCTGCGTAGGTTACGCAGAGTCCTCTGGGTCGACGGAGAGGCTGTCGGGGAGCCTCTGCGTCGTCTCCGACTGCACAAAATATTTTTATATTTTTTTAAAGTGTCCGTCACTCTGTCAAGGGACAACGGAGACAGCAAGAGCTGCGATTGGTCCTCAGGACAGGCCAAGCGAAGCTGCTCTGTGCCGGCTCGCAGTGCGCACCGAGCGTCCACAGAGGCGGAGCTGTTAACCGCAGACAACGTCGCTGCCCAACTATAAATACGTCATATCTTAACACACACAGCACATGTTTAGACTCTAAATGGCCAATTTCTCACCTCAAATTATCTTAAAACTGCAAAGTAAGAAGACTATGTCCAACAATGTAATTAGCAAAGGCTGCAATTTTCAATTCAAATCCTTGCATAACATAAACAAATGATTTGAGGGCATCTCATATGGTAAATGTTGTGTTAAATCTAATACTGAGGCTTATGATTTTAATTTTAATTTGCAGTCTCTGTCAAAATGATTTTCCCCAAATAAATCCCCCCCCCTTCAAGTGACAGACAGAGAGATGGTTGTGGTGTTATGAGGAGACACAGATTTTATTGACGTGAGCAAGGGGGATGGTTTGATCTCTGACCTCTCAGATCCTTCGGTGTGTGTGACAGGCCTAAGTGGAGACAGAGGATTAAGGTAATCAAGGGCCGTAATGAGAACAGAGCACACTTTGATGAGCCCGGAACCCCCCTCCCCCCCACAAAAAGCAATAATTAGGCACCTTACCCCCACCTCCCCCACTGAGTGTGTGAGTCTGTAACCTACACACCATCTTTGTCTGTGGCGTTTTTACTTCAGCGTGACAGAAGGGGGCCACTGCAGAGACAGATATAGATGTGTGTAAGTGCCGCAGGATCACCCCAGCCCCCCGTTAATGGAATACCTAGCCTTTGTCCCACTTACATATGTTTCCACTGGTAGAGACATCACTTCAATCCGAGGTGACAGGATTGAATTATCACAACGTGGAAATCTGAGATGTACAAAATGGCTTTTGCAAATTTCATCCACCCAGAAGTGAGGATTTCTGGCTTAAAATATCCAAAAATGACACAACACCATACCAAAGCTAACAGACTGAGCTGCTGCTATATTGCACATCATGTTATACCAATAAAAATGCAGCTTACTTCTGATATGTCTGAATCCTATTTGCATTAAAATGCAGTAGTGTGGGTGTAGCCGAAAAAAATCCTGAAACACAACTGGAAGACTATCTGTGATGTGTTCGATTTAGTTTGGATTATGGATTTTC
This sequence comes from Microchirus variegatus, assembly GCF_963457635.1. Classification (NCBI taxonomy): domain Eukaryota; kingdom Metazoa; phylum Chordata; class Actinopteri; order Pleuronectiformes; family Soleidae; genus Microchirus; species Microchirus variegatus. Next base: position 17,198,349 of record NC_139808.1, read on the forward strand.
AAGTAGACAAACGATAAAAAGGTAATCAAGTTATTCCAATGAAATCTTAAATAAATAAAAAGAGGCAGAGCAGGCAGACTATCTAATCATATTTCAGTCTGTGCAGCAGTAAGCAGAGGTACAGTAGAACAGCCCGTCAGTGTCACAGCAGGCAGCCAACCAGACAAGGCCATGTTTAAAGGCTACGGTCTGTCTGCAGCAGAACATGATTTCATCTTGAGCTCGACAAAATCTCTCCAATCACTATAAAGTCCTGGCTACGCTTTTAACACCTACAAAGGGAACATTTAAGTCCTCATAATGAGAATGCCACATGCCATTGTGGCACATATCATTTTTAATGGGCTCCATTTGCCCCACTGCTTCTGTTGGTTGAAGTCATGTTCACTGGTGCACATCGCCACGTTTATTTTATTATTTGTGTTTTAAAAATCACGTTTTCGATCACTCCAGGAGTGCACAGAGACAACTTGTTCTGTAATTCAATAAGGGCACAAAGAGTCCGGCTGGGCGACGTGGGACAACCCGGCATTGTGCTGGGACAGCTGAGTGACAGGGGTGAGTTTAGGGCCTCAGTGCACACAGTTGTTACTTTGTAGCTGTCAGTCAAGCTGTGACACAAGCAGCGTTTCGTTGGATGGGGGGGGGGGGGGGGGGGGTGGGGGGCACTTTGAGAAGCAAACGAGGTGAGAGGTCCTTGACTGCCCATCAGCAGGTGACCCCCACCCTCTGCCTTGAAAACTTCACTGAACAAAGGACAGGATGGAGCAGCTGGTGGCTGCAGTAAAGAAGACACGCATGCGCCATGGATCCTTAAAAACCTTCAGTTGTGATTATAAAATGGCTTATTGTTGTTTGCTGAGCAACTTCATGTTGTAGCACATCTCTTGTTTTCAGAATCTTCTCATAAGAGTATTTGGCACCAGAGTTATGAAACCATAACTGTCTAGAATTTTGTTTTTCTCATTTCTCATTGCATGTTTGCATCTCTTGGCAAATCAATAATGATCAAAATATAATTTTCTGTACTCTTTAGATTCTGTATTTAATGTTTATGCATCACACAAACACAATGACAGTGAGTTAGATTACCTCAGAGGTGTGAAATGTTTCTCAGTTTAAGCGTTTGTTGTCAAATGCCTGCTCTCGCTGAAAACACGGCTGTCAGCAGGGACACACAGAGAAATACAGACTTTGGCCACTTCACGTAAAGCTGTCAAATGTGAAAATAAAGCAACAAACGTAATTTTTAAGATGTTCTAGACTCTAGCAGGTATGGGTTTTTATTGTGTGAGCCATTTATTTGGTAGCAAAAATCTATTTTTCATTCTGTCCTCACTGTCAAATATGTTTCCAGTGAGAGTGAGCACTCGTGTCTCAAGCTGGAAATACTCTCCAAGCTGCATGTCCATAATAAGAGATGTCCTGCATATTGCAATTGCATTTACCTTTGTTGTTAAACCAACTCTCAGAGTATGAGTTTTTCTTTCACTCAGCTTCACACTCAAAACTTTTTTAGCCTCATCCGTCTCTGTCAAAGTTCACGATGTTCTGCTCTGTTCACTATGCAGAACTCAGTCGACCGCTGACTAATGCTTTGTCTAACGCTCCCTGCTAACACTCTCTGCTAATGCGACAATCTTTTAAACTGCTTCCGAGCCAGTGGATGTGCCTCAGCCAAGAAATTTTATTTTATATATTTTCCGGTGAATGGTGGAGGTGAGTTGGTATTATGCACCAGTCACAGTTGACTGTGCTGGCAGCTGGAGCAAATGGCTGCTGGGTAACACTAATAAACCTGGGTCTCAACGCTGAATACACAAGCTATTGTAAATTTAAATTAGAAAATCTAAGGAAACACTGACTGGAGACAAAAGGACTGTGATTATTCCGGCATGAGAGCTGAACATAACAACACAATGACAAGATCTAACCTTTAACCATAGACAATAGACCAGCATAATGTTCTCAATATTGGAAGCGAAACCGTTGCATTTGTCATTGCAACTGCTGGATCCTGTATAAGAGCATGCAGAGTACATGTGAACACATCATATTCAGTCTTCTGAAAGCTTCAGGATCCCCTGTATACGACGTGTATGTCATGATGATGAGGTCACAGGTTCCACTTAAAGTAGACGAAAGTAGGTCATCGGGGGCATACTGAAAGCTTGTTCTTTATGCTAAAAAGGGCAAGAGATAAGAGCAGGGTTAATACTGAGCTGGCGTTTCTACCACAGAGAGCTCCCTTAGCATCAAAAGGACGACAAAATTACGTTGAAATCAACTTGATGCATACCTTATGTTAAATGTGACTGGCTCAAGTAAGCATTCACTGTCATGACTGTTCTGTTTGGGTCTACAAATACTGCATATTCCACCTTATAAAAGGTTGTAATGGATATAGAGAAAAATGACATACTTCCACACTTTACTGATACCCTATAAGTCTTCCTTTCACTATGTTATTGTGGGGTATTTGTGGTTGAGTACAAAGAAACTGCACTAAAACAATGATGGCATGCACCTGGTTTCTATTATGTTGTTCACGGCAAGGGAACTCATCATGACACAGCACAATACAAAAATGGCAGTGAGGATAAATACCTGCGTCTACAGGATCTTGCTACTGTTGCTCTTTCCGCTGCTCTGCTTGTAAGGACAAAACAGTTGTCTGTTGCCTAACCCTAACCCTCATATGGGGAAAACACTTGTGCTAACGTGCTAAATCCACATAGATACTCAGAGATAACAAAGACCCCAAGAGGAGGGGAAAAAACCGAAACTCTGTGACTTATTGTATTCTTGTTGCTGAGAACAATCCTTTTGAGACTTCACAATATTCAATTCACTTTAATTGCTTAAGTGCCAACAGCTTTTTGAGACAGAGTGTGTGTGTGTGTGTGTGTATTCACTAGGTGAGGAAACAGAGAGTAAGTGCATCAGAGACTTGAACGTAAATATCAATTTGTGCAGTACGATGAGCAACAAAAAGCCTAAAAATTAACTCAACCGATCTGGGGGGAAAAAACATGCCATAATTTATCTCCTAACCTCCCCACATGCAGCTTCCCTCCCCTTTCTCATGTCCCAGTGGGCTGTCATTAGCCCATTCTGGGGGAATAAATCCCCCTGCTCCTAATTGAGAGCTACAGGTTAACATGTCTCACTAACCCCCCCGTGCTTTGATGCTGTTTGTGTCCCCCTTTGCCTCACTGCACAGAGGCTCCAAATACACAGGTGAACAGGAAAAAAAACATTTAATAGTGTCTTCTTAATGAGACCATAGCTCAGAATAATAGATGAAGATGTAGACAAGATTTTTTTTCGTTTTGTTGTCTCTTCAGGACATTTATTTTTGGTTTTAACAGGACAAATAATGCAGACCTGTGAGATACACATAGGGCAGCATCTAACAACAATGAATCTCATGCACACATTGGGCAAGACCAGTGTAGTCACCAAGGAAACAAAAGCCTGTTTCTGAACATCACCATGGCAACCTGCATCCCAAAAGTGTCAAGGGCTCTCTTGGAGGATGTCCTACTGTTAAAGATTTCGCTCATGTCCACCTCAGTGAGACTCAAATTAAAATGATGCTATGATTCCAGTTAATTTAATGAATCAATGAGATTATGTGTGGAAATTTCCACGATTAAAGATTGTGCAAACGCACACAGCCCTCTGAGGTCACTCCATCCTTTCAACTCTTTAACAATCTGAGATAATCTTTTCCGATTAGCAAGGGAAGAATTTGAATGCTGAAATATTGGACAACGTGCCAAGAAGAGCCAACAAACTCATGAAATCATTCCTCTTACATTGTAGTAAAACCACAACTACATCGACGGGTCTGGTGTCCAAATGTTGGCCTCTCAAGCAGCTCATTTACGTACACAGTCGTGTAATGAAACCCACGCCAGGCCAAGAATGGGATTTACTCCGTCCACCAGGCACTAATGCTGCTCTTGATGTGTAATGAAAACGAGACAAGGGCTCAGGTGAACTGGAGCTTTTGTTCTCACGGCACGCTCCCTTTGGTAATGAGATTATTGGTTCAAATGGGAGTTAGGGAGGCTGAAGGATGGCAGAGTTGCAGATATGTACGTGTTTGGGGTGGGAGGTCAACATGCATGCCTAGGTTGGTTGCCCAGAGGAGGTGATCAGCAAGCACAAAGGGCAGAGATTAACTCCCGATTACATCACAGATCTGCCCCAAGTGTCGGACCTCCACCAATATACAGTGTTTGTGATCAGGGTTGTAGAATCCACACAGGAAAAGAAGCACAAGTACCTGTATCACTTAGGGTTCGCATTCGAGGGAGTTTTATAGCCAGAGTTGTTTTGAGCACAGTAATAAATGACAATATTTGAAGCACATCTTTGTGAACATATGTATAGACACACACCCCAATGGCGAGTAGCTTCACTGTTTAGGCTTTGATTTTGTGCTTTGGTCTGCTGCACCTTCCACTAACGCAGCTTATAGCACTTCAACACCTTTGACGGAAGCAGAGCGAGCAGAAAGCGGATCCCTGCGTAAGCGTTGGCATCACTGAACAACACCCAAACCTAAAAAGCACCAGCAGTCGAGATTGAACAACCCTCTGCGATCGCTTCATCTTCTCTCGCTCAGGAGAGAGGTCATAAAATTTGAGGTTATATCCTCCAGGTTATATCCACAAGGGCAGACTATTCAGAGACAGCAAGAAAATATACTAGAGAAATAGACTTGAATAATGATGAGCATCCCCTCTCTGTGGCACAGGCAACTGACCTTTGTCATCCAATATCCCCTGTACTCTCCCAGTTTTTCAACTTCATTCTTCAAAATAACTGTTTTGCAGACAGATACCAGGTTATCATCTTCCACGAAGAAAAAAGCCCCCAAAAAACTGTGTTGGTTCTCAAAGAAGTCAAAGAGCTTCTTCTTCTAGAAAAATATTTTATAACCGTTTACAATATAATGCCCTTTGCTATAGCTGAAATATTGCACCCTAAGAGAATGTGCCCGAACTCTGAAAAAAACTAGATATTTGACTTACTTAAAAACTTCAATTGGTAACACCAATTCCAACTTGAATGCAATCCAGACATCTCTTTTTTTCCAAACTTTTTATGTTTTTTATTCTAATTTTAGTTTTTGTTTTAAATTGAGCTCTCTCTATTCCTTTATTGTTTTTTATGTATTATTATATTGTGTGTGGTTATATTGTATTTTATGTGCTTTATAAATAAACTTGACTTGACTTGACATTCCAACTTGAATGCAATCCAGACATTTCTTTTGTTTGTAAAAACCCTTTCCTTTTTTCAGTGTATTATTGATAAAACAGATCATTTGTCTACACTCTTGCAGTGTGTCTCTTCTTCTGTGGCTCCCTCGTGAACAGGAAACTCTCTTTTACCCTCACATGCTCCCAGAGCTCATGTGATGCTCTACAGTGTCTACAGCCAAATGCATATTCATCTGTCTCATTAGAAGAAGACAGACAACACAAAAGTATCTGAGATCCAGGGGGGTCAAATCAGGAAAAGGAAGAGAGGTTACTAATGAGAGACAGCTCTGATACAGCTTCTAAAGAGTCATATCACCACCTACTGGTGATACTGTAAATGGACACCTTAACGCTGTGCAGCCTCAAAACACTCACGGCAAATGTGTAATGACTGTCACAGAAGTAGCGCAGTAGAGTGCAGAAGAGGGGATAGTGAGGAGGAAAAAGTAAGTGGAAGAAAGAAAAACACACAAACAAGTAGACAAACATGATGTAAGAGTAAGAGGGGGCGTGTAGCTTTTAGCAAACTGAGAATTTGTGGAAATGGCTTCAACAAGTGGTGCAGTCTCAGAGAGCTGTCATGTGGGGGAGGGAGGCAGGCATACTAGTGTTTACCTGCTAGATTCTACAGCAGCGCATCAATCTCAATGTGGGCTTCATACCGCCTGCCCTTACTACTTTTGGCATTTCATCACTCCTTCCTCCCTCCCTCCCTCCCTCCGGCTCTCCCATCAAGTGCCTCTCCAGCAAGTGTGTGTGTGCGAGTGTGTGTGTCTGTTTGGATGTTTCAGCTGGTTATGTCGGCGGTGGGAGGAGAGGCAAGAGGGAAAAACAGGGAATGGGAGCATAGCAAGCCAGAGCCGCGGCTCCAGCCGAGCATGACTCAGTGTGGGTGAATCCATGCCCCTGGGGAAAACACACAAAACATGGAGCAAAAACACACACTTCTCCTCCTCCTCCTCCTCACTGCTGCTCTGTTATCAGAGTGTTTAGATGCTCACTTTCCCCCCTTTAACAAGGATTCTCCGTGTCTCTCAGCCCGGCTGCTTAGAGCTCCAACAACAGCAGTGACGGGAGAATGAGAGTAGAGTCTGGCCTGGGAAATATTCCTTATAAAATACATGTTGAAGAATTTAGGCTATGTCCAAATATATGCAGATACAACTCAATTTAATACTGGACACAGACTGTTTATCTCATATACTCACATACTTTAATTCTTATAAAACAGTCATTTCCATATTCTCAGCTGTTTTGATCTGTATTACACAAAATACAACTTGAAATGATATCTCGTGTATTTCATGGGTGATTGAATGCTTAATAAAATATATTTACTTTTGGACAAAACATTGAAATTGCCTATAAATATGGTCAGATTCTGCTGTATGAATTTAAATAAGAGTTATACAGTTTTCTTATATTCTTTACATTAATTGCATGTACTGTGCATGGATTTGAATAAATGTCTGAATAACAGTCCTGCAACAGCCTTTAAAATCAGTAAAAGGCATTACAAATGCCTAACATGAAGTGACAATCACCAAAATCTAAGATGTTATCTTGTCGCCTGTGACAATAACGACATAATAGCAATATATTAAGAAAGCTGGGAACAAAGATTAGTCGGCATCGCTGCACGAGCACCTCTGCTGTGCCGTCCACTGGAAAAAATGCAACACCCGGGAGAGAGAGAGAGAAAGAAAGAGAGAGCACAAACTGGACAACATGAAAGAGCCCGGAGCATTAACAGCCCTGTGGTGGTGGTGGGGTGAATGGCCCACCTGTTCAAACAACAAGCGCTATCCTGAGGAAATGAAAACTTTCATCTTAGCGGAGCTGTGCAGATCCCGCACACCAAATCCCTTCCACTTCCTCGCTCTCTATCTTGTGTTTCCACAGCCGGCTCCAGGAGGGTTCTACCCGTCTATCAGCACATCTAGACCCGGCGCCGAACCCAAAAAAAAAAAAAAGTCCCTCAACTCATTCAAGTGGAAAATTAAAAGTCTTAAATGTCAATGTATTCTGCACTATGTCACACATACGTCAGTTATGGTATTCAGGCCAACTTTAAAAAAGTGGGTCACAGCTCCCTCCTCTCTCAATGCAACTGTAATTATTCACCGGCTCACTCGCAAAGATGCCACCGGAACTGGATGAAGCTCAAAGTAGTGCGGGTCAAAGTAAGCTGAAGGAGTGTCATTTGTGGGGGAGGTGGTGAGGAGGACAGGGACGAACGTGGACAGTGACTGACCTTGGCAAGTCACTGCTCAGGTCACTGCTCACACAGAGGTGTGGGTTGACTCTCAGGGTCACAATGGCTGTGACCTCACTGACCTTAAAGTACTGTTTTTAGAAAGAAAGCAATGGCTGCATTATGTGGCTACAACATAAAACAAAAAACACACAACATTTTTATTCTCTAATAAATACAAGGAAAATATGATAGGGCAGGATGATTAGGTCATCACAATTAAATAATTTCTTATTTAAAACAAATAGATGTACTGCAGTGCAGACACACTTTGCAAATATCAAAGAGACAGACCATAATTGTTCCCATAAGTGTGTCTTTGAGTTAGGTAATTTTGGAAAAAACAAAACAGTTGTGTTTTTTTTGTGTTTGGCAAAAACAGTAGAACATCTGCATAATTCATCAGCCATTGGCAGAACAGATTTAAAAAAATATTAATAGAATTTATTTTTGCTTTTGAGTAATCTGTAATATATTACTGCCCAGCCCTAAAATATGGTTGTTTTACTCATTGGCTGCCAGCCATTTTCAGCACAGAACTGACCAGCGTTTTACAGCATTTTGACTATTTTCCAAGACCCACAAAACAGTGTGTTCTATGACTATGTAAACACTGAAACTACCAAAAGAAAGAGTAGACTTTCTTCTTTCATCGTTGGCAGTGAACAATTGTATTTGAATTGGGGGGGGGGGGGACAAGTTAATAACGCAAAGTGTAGTTTGTGACTCAACTTTTATGACTTGTTGCAGCATTGGCTGTTAACTACCTCACAAGACCGTGAGGAAATCCAGTTCCTTTGCTTTTCGGTTGTACTGGACAAATGAAAAAAATAAAAGTTTCAGTTGCACAACTTTAGCCTGAGGCAAAAGCAAACGTCTCCCAGACTGTGGAGGTATTAACCTTGAGTTTCCAGCCAGTCTCGGCCTTATCAGCAGACGCAGACAACTGGCGTCTGACTGGTCTGACGGGCATACCTGGAAATTAACATCACCTTAACTACACCCATCACCACAGAGATATCCTCAGGGGGGGGCGGGCAATGAAATATCCGACAATGGGGTAACAGCATGCCAGCGAGTGCCATCAGCTCTTTTTACGAGCAGCTAATATACTCACCCTGCTTGTCAGGGTTGTCCGTTATTGCTGGCGTTCACTTACTCCTCTCACACAGACTCCTGTGGTGACTCGAGCGACAGAGCAGGAGAGGGAGAGGACGAGAAGAACAAGAGGTGTTACTAATATATTCTGTCACCTCTCTACTTTCCTGTAGGCAGACAGAAGCCTAAACCTTTGGAGTTTTTTTTTTTTTTTTGGGAAGGGAAAAAAGGTGCGAATGATCACACCGTCGTCTGGTCCCTGCGTGATTTGACAGCAGAGAGACACCCAGGTTTTATTCCTTCGGAGCTTCCACCAGAAACCTCAAATTACACCTTTCAGACGAGTCATAAATCAATGGCTTGTTGGTTAAATGCTTTTGTGTCAGACATAAAGCATAAGCATGACAGGTGGGGAGAGGTGAGTCAGCTTGTAAATTGAAGGGGATGAATGTGACTGTGGTGAAGAGGCTTCAAACTGAAAATCCACAACAACTAAAAGTGACATGCTCTTTTCCTCTATGGGACTTTACCAGGCTGCTAAAAGCAGTGAATTGACTGTGAAATTGCAAGTGTACACTGTGGCCACCAGGGGTCAGTCCCTCCCTCCAGTTTTGTGTTTTTGGCAGATTAGGGCAAAGCCAGCTGGACATGAGTCAAGAATGAGCTTCACAGAACTGAGCCCCTATACACACACATACACATAAACACACACGCACATAAGGCACAGCCAGGTCGATCTGTGTTTTTTTAAAAAGACAACAGCACAAGTTCCATATTAAATACATATTTTAAGGGAGCGTATAAATAATTTATGGAACTGCCACAGCTGGCACTAAAACGTATAAATCCCTTCTCATTTGTGAGAATATTGGCCAGAAATATTCCTTTGTCTTGGAATTATTACTACTGGAGCACAACTCCAGCATTCCTCCAGGGAGCAATGAAAAAAATAACATAAAGCAAACACAGCACAACACACCGTCAGGCTAATTTAGAACTTAAGTATAAAATATGCTTGTTTTACCAGGGTACCAGGGCGATACCTGAGGTGAGGGAGGGAGAGAGAGAGAAACAATACATCACATTTAACTCTTTCTGCAGATGTTTTGAATACTGTATCTCTTGAAGTGAAAGTGAACAGCAAAGAGCGTGGGATGTGGAAAAGCAGGAGAATAGAGAGAGATTTTTTTTTGTTTGGAGGTTTAATGTCCATTTGCTGGTCCCACAGGGCCGTACAGGAGCAGCAACGGCACAAAGCTCATGGTTGACTTGGCCCATCATGGGCTGCTTTCGTACTTTTCCAGCAGGCAGACAGGAAGCACCTGGGTCCAAGGGCCGATAAATGATTTTTTTGGGGTTGGGGGGGGGGTTGACCCCACCCAATACAACACATCATCAGCTTGGTCTTTTGCAGCTCTAAACAGCACTCCCTGCCCTCCTGTGTGTAAACAAACACAACTCCGCTCTACAAAGCAGTGGCAAGGGGGAGTAGTACACTCTTTCATTCTGTTTCAACCCTCAGGCATTGAAAACAGCATGCGGTACCACTGCCAGGCTTTGAGACGTGCCGATTTCCACTAAAACCATACTAGAAAGAGGAGGAAACAGATGTAATGAGCTTAATTTGAATATTGTATATATTACAATGTATACAATTGCGGAAACAGCCAACCATCCATCCATCCATCCATTATCTACCGCTTTTTCTTCCACCAGAGGGTCACGGGGGGTGCTGTGCCTATCTCAGCAGACATTGGGCGATAGGCGGGGTACGCCCTGGACAGTTCGCCAGTCCATCGCAGGGCCACATATAGACAAACAACCATTCACTCACACTCACACACCTACGGTCAATTTAGAGTGGTCAATTCACCTAATCCCCATATCGCATGTTTTTGGACTGTGGGAGGAAGCCGGAGAACCCGGAGAAAACCCACGCACACACGGGGAGATCATGCAAACTCCTTGCAGAAAGACCCTTGTTCCAAAGTTGTTCCAAACGGGGCTCGAACCCAGGAACCCGGGTGTTCTTGCTGCAAAGGCAAGAGTGCTAACCACTACACCAACCGTGGGCCAACCAAGCCAGGAAAATTAAAATGATCATAGAGTGATCTGTGGGTTGAATCTGTTTTCTCTATTATTATTGTTGTTGTTGCATCGTATTCTTCAGCTTTCTGTTTCATTTGCACTAATAAGGTAGTGATAAACTACCAAAAATGACTGTTGGTTGCAGCCCTAGTTATATTAATTACATCGTGGTTGTTGTGGGCCTGATGGGCTTCCTTGCTCCTCCTGGGTTCACTGAGGGGATGAGAGGCCGGGCCACAGCAGCCAGGGGCAAGTGGCCCGGCCCAAAAAAAAAACAGCTTATTCCGATGGCAGGGTTGAGGAGCTGCTGCAATTACCGCCTAGTCATAAGAAGATGAATTGGGATTTAGAGAAAGGGAAGAGGCAGATGACCAGGATGAAAAAAGGGGCATCAGGGCTGATGCAAAAAGGTTGGAGCAAGGGGCCATGTTTCCAATACTGACATCGATCTTTATCTATCACAGATTCCCAGGGAAGGAATTATAGAGAGAACAGGCCTGGGGTAAGTAGTGCAGTTCACACCAGCGCTGTACTCTGAAGCCAAGCACTTCATGTTCTCTTCCAGAGGCCCTTGGCAAATCAGCACTCATGCTGCTGAGAGTCTGAGTGTTGAAAATGAAGTTAGTGAAAATCTTCTCGTCGGTCACTTGCAGTGAGGAAAAATAGAACTGTTTTTTTATGTGCATGTGACCGGGTGTGACAAAAAAATGTGTCCCTTGAAGAAAACTGCCCAGTTTTGTGATTCTAAATTTGTCAGTTATTTTGTGGTTAATGTTTTTCTACTTGTTCATTTTTTCATATTACAAAAGGCCAAACCACACAATGTTTGCCAATTAGTGCCATCTCTTGAAAACTTGATCTGATATTGAAAAACATCAAAATAACTCAAGAGGGCTATTAATCTCTGAAGATGCTACAACAGCCGCTGATTAGGGGTTACTCTTTAACTTTGAGTGACAAGTTACAACATCCGTGTGAATAATACAAAAGCCCCTTTGGCAAACATGTGTCATGTTTGAGTGATTTAAAGACTGGGACACAAACATCTCAAGAATACCGTTTAACTGGTGTATTCATGTTATGGCTATAATTAATCCTACATTTTATAATCAATAGTCCAAAACTTTATCAAGTAAATGATGAAACCGATTTCTAACATATGGTTGTTACCTTAGTTTCCACTAAAACGTAGCCCAACTGACAAGCAGTAGGTGGCACAAACAAGATCAAAAAGTGTGTGATCTTTGCTGCTTCCATCATGTTTTTTGTCGCAATAATTGGTCTAAGGATACACATTTTTGTTCCCAGGCAGCTGATAAACGCTACTGATTGCACCAAGACATTATTTTTTCTTCCAAACCTTTATTTGACAATTAGTTTATCGATCAACTGTTTCATGTGTTTAATATATTTTGTTTGTACATCATTTTTTTAAAAAGTTATTTAAACGTAAGTTCAATACTGAACAGTATGATCACCGCATGTGCTGTTAAATTAATGTTTTTTCAAGCAATTTCCTTTGCCATTTGTTATGATTAAACTGTCATATTTGATCAGATGGAGAAAGGAAATAGAAACGGCCAGAATATTGACAATATCTGCAATCTGCTGCCCTGATTTCTTACGATCGGCATCCGTATATCGGCCAAACAACAACCTCTGTTCATCATTCTCTGATGGAAACCCAGATGTGTGTATTCATCTCTATGTGTCATACATGACTGGAAGCATTAGTCAGGTAGGTAGGTACAACTCCCCTTTTAGTAACAACTTCTTTAGCTCATACACTGATCCCTGCTGGGTCTTCCCAGCAACCTGGCTCTGATTAACAAACTCACAAGCTCAGGCTTCAGGTAGTGGTGTGGACAAGAACATGAGTGGACTGCTCAAGATTAAGCTTCTTTTATACCTAGATTACACAGCACTTAGCCCCCCGTGACGTAAAGAAAAGGAGGGGAGGATGTGTGGGTTTCTGTGGGATGCAGGGAAGGAGGGGCTTCAGGTTGCCCCCCTTAAAGATTAGCGTAAAGCTCCTGGTAATGAAAGAAAGGGTGTCACTCCCTGCGCCACCTTTGAAGTACGATCAAATGGGGGGAGTAAAGGCGATTCAACCTCAAAAGCGCCCCCGCAGGGTCAATATCAACACACAGCCGCCCACAGGTCAGTACAGATAAGGAGGATCGGGATTAGATCCATGTGACCCTTAAGTTTGCGTGTGTCTTTCCCTTTCCCTCAGCCATGTACTGTCTTTTTAACCCTGCACCCTTTAAGTGAATTTAATTTGCCTCAGTAGCAGCCAGAGGTGACAATGGTAGTAGTCTTCTTTTTTTTCCACACTGAGTTTTCCAGTCTGTGCTGATAAACTCCATGAGGGGGTAAAGGGTCAGAAACTCTGTAGATTGATGATCTGCATTACTTTGTCAGCAAATCAGACCAAAGGTGGAAAAAAGAGGTCAGAACAAATGCTGCTGCTGCATGACTATTTAAAAAAAAAAAAAATACCATGTCCGGAGTCAGTTATTCCCAGTGATGCTTAATAATCAAATTTTACTCGCAGTTGCTGCCCAGACACAGGCCAAGAGGGGAGAGCTTGAAAATGAGAAACTCAGAAGCTAATTGAGAAGAAGAAGCCACAAGCACAGAGACGGAGAAACAGGAGGTTGAGGAGGTAAACACAGGAAGAAGAGGTGAAATGTGCGTCAGAGCTGCAGGGGGGAGGCTCGCCTGCAGAACAGCAAGGGATGTCACTGATGGACATGTTTGACATTGGACTAACAAGCAGCCTGTGGACTGCACAGCACACGAGTACACACTGCAGCACATTCATGACCATCATCATCTCTTAAACCAAAACACATTCTAGATTCCACTATCAGCCTAAAGGTTTTCATCCGATCAAATCCCTTTTATTGTCTGCATTTAGCTCATGTATATTTATGCTGTAACAAGTTTGTTGTTGTCTTCATTTTTTTTGATGAGTTCACCGATAGATTTTACGACATATAAATGCTGCTGGGTTAGAAAAGTGAAATCTGTGAAAGTGACTGAAATCTGACTGAAATAATGATGAGGATAACACACACTTTGGATGCAAGTCCTAACTGTAGAAGTCTTACACATGCTCAGAAAGAGAAAGAAAGGAAAGAGAAGAAGGAAGCAGTAATGCAACATTATGGCTGCTGTAAAAGCTGTAATATATTTTCCTGGGAAGCATATTGTCTCACTCGTTCCTTTTTCTTCCACTGCGACATATCCAGTTTCTAAATTATGACGACATTTAGAGTAAAATTGACAATAAAGCAGGGGATGATTTAGGGTGTGGCTGGGCTGTGATTGACAGCAGAAGCAAGGCACAATGGCCTGCTGTTCTAGGGCTCTCAGTAATATCTTCCTGTTGCACATTATCCCCCCCTTCATAAAAGGTTTTCTTCTTGTTTTAATAAACCACGATGGGCACTGACCAAACTCGGAAACTCGAGGCTTCAAAACACCAGTTCACAATTACATGGGTGATGTTAGAGTGGGTTACAATTTGAGTCGGCTACAGTTGCCGCTCTCTTGAGTTCCCTTTTGAAAGTTTAACAATAAATTGATGAAAAAAGCCTTTGGACATCCAAACCAAGGTTTTATTGTTAAACCTACTTCAATTTTAAGCCAAACACAAATACAAACAATACTTGAATCAAACTTGTATGACACAAGACACTAACCAAAAACGCCCCAAGAGCAATGTGGTCTGGAAATGCCTTTATTCTTTTTGAATTAGTTTTTGTTTTTCATTTTTTTTAATTTTGTAACTACCTCTGGTGTTCACAAACCACATGCATTTTTACTCTCTGAGCAACTACTTCCTGGATCAAATAATGGTTTGGTTGCTAGATGGAGGTTTTAAATAGGGTGAGGGACTGTAACCAATCCCTGTCCTGAGTAAGAAGAATGTATCCAGTTGCTTTGACAGTGGGGGGGGGGTTAGGCATTGCTGTAACATAGGATTTGTATCCACCAAACAAGGCTCCTTCCAGCTGTGCTTCAGTCCACTGAGGTTAAATTAACAGCCATGGTACACAGCTCGATGTGTTGGCACGCTTGTTAAACTCAGGATTTCTTAGTAACAACTGCTTGGCTCCTTTTCAAATGCTCTTTTCCCATGATGGATGTCACCGACCTTGTATTCATTTCCAAACGACTTAAGCTAATGATGCTTTTTTTTTTTTTTTTTACTTTCGTAACTGGGGTTTCACACATTCAAAGGGTACAATGGCATTTGAGCCAGATCTGACAGTGATGCTGCCAGCCACTTACAACAAGCTGTCACTGCACATGCCAAAGTGCTGCCATAATTCACCCAGATAAGGATGGTGAGCTGATGAGCATCCAGAACCAGAGCTGTAATCATTTTTCTGCGGAATCCGGCAGATCAGCAAATGCCACCCAATGGTATCTACATTACGACTGTGGACTCATTTCATGGAAATAAAGACTGAGAATAAAGAGAGAGTTTGATGAAGAGCACATGCTAATTCACAGAGAGGAAGTACTGGCAGCCAGTTAAGCCCAATTTATACTCCTGCGTAAAGTGCTCTGCGTGGGTTACGCAGAGACTCTGCGTCGACGTAGAGCCTGTCATAGAGCCTCTGCGTCGTCTCCGACTGCACAAAATATTTTTTAAGTGTCCGTCACTCCGTCAAGGGACAACGGAGATGGCAAGAGCTGCAATTGGTCCTTAGGACAGGCCGAGCGAAGCTGCTTTGTGTCGGCTCTCAGTCGCACCCAGCGTCCACAGAGGCGGAGCTGATCCCCGCCGAGAACGTCGCTGCCAAACTATAAATACGTCATATCTTAATACACACACGGCACATGTTCAGACTCTAAATGGCCAATTTCTCGCCTCAAATTATCTTAAAACTGCGTTCCGTGACACAGAAAAGTGAGAAACGGTCACTGTTTCAACAACAACAGTCTTTCTCTGTCTCGGACGCCATTGCTCACTGTAGCCAGAAGCACAACAACCTTGCGCAGCGACCCCTACTGATCGGGCGGGAAATTGCAGCGCATGTCCGTCACCAGGACGCAGAAGTATGAAGGCTCGAGTCGTCTCCGTGGTGACGCAGTTGGATAACGCATACGCAGTCGGAGAAGTATAATGTGGCCTTTAGTCACTGGTAGCGTAGGTGAGTCGCAATCTAAGCAGATGGCATCTATAGTGTGAAAGTGTTGGGAATGTGGAACCATAAGATAAGGCTCATTATCACCTCTCTCTCTGCATCACATGGCACATCAACCCTCCATCCTCCATCACCACCCGTACCTCTCACTTTCCGTCTGATAACAGCACATTCCTCCCACCCCAGCACTGCACTCTCAGCTTCAGCGCAGGGCAGGGCCTTGACCCCCCCCCCCCCCCCTCCACATGAATGTTTTTTATGCCCACACCAATTAGAAAGACAACAATTCATTCTTGCAATCTTACTTGGCCCCTGGAGGATTCATTGTAGAGTCATTGTAGTCTGAATATTAAGTGGCAGGATATGTCAAAAATTTTTTTGGAGCTCAGTTTTTGTCTTCACATGAAGTTCACTCGCACAAGATGCAACTTAATTTTAAGATACACCACTTACATAGCAGGATCACTGTAAACCAGGGGTCACCAGCCTTTTTGAGACCGAGAACTACCTGAAGGGTAAATAATAATATTGAGGGCTACCATATCAACATTTTATGCACCTTTTTTTGTTTTATTACCATTTAAATGATAAATATTATGCATTCAATTGCATACACATTAATTCTAGTGCTCACTCCTAACAGTTATCTGTTTTTACAAACAATATCAATGATATTTTACTGAGTGATCATATGGATACATGCAGGTGAGGTGCTCGCAGTCACCACGTTGGTGAGCCCTGCTGTAAACTGATCTGACCAAAACCTTGCTATTCAGTGCACAAAGCCGTCCAAAACAGGCCTGGATTTATTACTCATTACAAGAGCCCGGCTATGTTCTTTACCAGCTGCCCACATGAGGTTTTATCATGACTGCTGCAGCCCTTTGTAACCTTCTGCTCAACCCATCCACTGTGCATTTTACTGGCAGCCATGCCAGCAGGAAACCGCTTTAACTGCCTGAACTTGGAAAGTACAGTGCAAATTTGGTTGGCTTGACAGCCATGTTTTTGTTGACCCAACAGAAAAATACTAATTTCACATCATTTTGCAAATGCGATCATAACTGTTTATAAATACTGAGGGGTACCTCAATCTCAGCACGGCTGTAAACCCTCACTGCAATTGGGGTTAGTTAGCAGCAAAGCGAGGCTGAATGTGATCCCTATCTGAGGTCATAACTGCGTGGTTGTGTGCAAGGCAGAATATGAGCGAGCCAGCACAACTATCAACGTTAAAGGATGTGTGGTCTGGCCAAAGTGGATAAAGGTTTGGAAGGGAAATGAGTTTGAATGCGAGCCTGCATAAGACGCTCTGCACCCCCGAACACAGCCGTCGGGTTGGCAGGTCCTCCAGAGAAAAGAGTTCAACTGATCTGATTAACCGAAGGAACCAAACTGCACCCTCAACGTGGCCTATGAGGTGACGCAGCTGCTTCTTCTCAAGAGATGCAAACATCATGGGCAAAGCAGTGATGATGTCACCCATCACAGGCAATACTAGGACATAGTCCAGTCATGAGTGAATGTCCCTGGGTTTGAAATACAGTGACATCAGAGGGACAAAAGGTCGAGTCTTAAAAGGCTTCACGACAGTGAGAGTGCATTTCTATTACGCTTGTACTTGGCCCCGTAGTTTGAATGAAAAGAAAAAAAGTAATGGTTATGGGAGCGCAGTAATTGCCGCTTCTGTTCTTGTGGTCGAGCATAGATGGAACATCGGGATTTACCGCTCCGACTGTGAAACACCACTACGTCATTCTTGCCTCTTGACCAGCCATGCTACTGTGCAAACAGTTATTTGCCAATAAGTATGAAAAAAAAACTGTCCTCTGTCCAGTAGTGATATAACACAGCAATAAACAGACCTTAATTGAGGCGAAGCTTCATATATTATATAAACTTTGTTTTAATCATTTGACATCTTCCCTTTTAATGTCTTTCTGTGCATTCCTGTCAGATTCTTGAAAACAGTTGCAGACGACCGAAAATTAAGCTCATTCTGTTGTTGACTTTGTTCATTGTTCATGATAAGGATGTCTACAACTTCCCCACAATGTTAAAGTAAACATTCTTATCTTCAACAGTCCCTTGTCATCTACCCCTCCTCTGCTCCCTGTTGCTCCCACAATGTGGTTGAGGTTAAAAAGAAAGACAGGCGGGTCATGTAAGCAAGAGTTATAGGTTTGTGTTCGTCTGTGTGTTTGTTTTGTCGTGATGGATGAACTTTGCCGGTGCCGTTTGTTGTGGTTTTCTTTACATCCATATAAACCCTCTATACCTCCTTGTCCTCTATAGACAGATACAGACACTGTTTGACACGTTTATCCAGTCCACCTCGTGTACAATTACATTTCTAGAGCACTAACAGTGGTTTGAGAAAAGAGTAGAATAACAGGACAAAAACAATGCTCCAACACGGCCAATAAGTATAAATTATTTTCACAAAGGACTTTACCTGAGAAGCGATTAGAAAACACAACTCAAATCTGACGTTGTAATACGATCTCATATACAAGATGTACACATGTCAAAATAATGTGACTAAGAACTGAAATACATGTCCTACGGTGATGGTGTGTCTTACACGAGTGTGATCATATGAGCTATTGTCTGCTTTAATATAGCTTTAATCTGGTTACTGCGTATGTTTAATATGGCCCTTTACTGGTTAAGGTAATCAGAAAATGCTGTTTTCCTGGCAGTGTATTCTATAATCTATGTAAATGTAATCAATATGAAACTCAACGTCTTCTCTCTTATTTATTTTCCAGCTTTAGTATGGATTACAGCCAGTGTCACTCATCTGTGCTATTAACCTGTCACAATCACGAGATCCCAATTCAAAGTAACTCTCCGGCACTAGCCTAAGGATTATGCAAAACGAGTAAGTCAATACAGGTTAAGTCTCTACTATCGCACAGCCAATACTTGCCTCCTGGCACTAAATTACCACCGGTAAATGACTCCTTTTGTGGCATGTGCACAATAGAAAGAGAGGAGGCCTCAGCTTGTGTCTGTAATGAGTGGCCAGCTCTGACTGACGTGCAGCATTATTAGGAAGACACAGGTTAAGGAATGGGAGCCTCCACGCTACAATTTATACGCCGTCTTCTAACACTGCTGGAGTCAAGAGCCTGTCACAACAACAGGTACCTTGGGGGTACACACACACACACACACACACACACACACACACATACTATACTTGTTTTTATATCTTAGTGAGGACGCATCATAGACATAATGCATTCCCCAGCCCCTTACCCTGACCTTCACTATCACAACTAAGTGCTTAACCCAAACCTTTGCCCTAATCTTAACCCAATTCTTTCCGTAACCCTAACATCAGGTCCTAACCCTAAAAAAAGCATTCTAACGTTCTTGGAAACAGACAAAACGTCCCCACAAAGATAGGTTGGTAAGTTTTTTTGTACCAAAGATGAACGTGTAGATCCATACACTGTGACAGTACTTACATGTGCGATCACAGGTTTTCTACCACTGGAATTTCTTTCTTACCTGCAGAACAAAAGAGAACACAGAGATGCAGAATTTAAAATGAGTTTCTTGAGCACACAGTGTTCATGTCACATGTCTCTTGGTTGATTTGGGTTCCTTCTTCTCTCCCTTAAAGAGACAGAGATGGTGTCTCAATAGCCATATTTGGAAGTGTGGGCGATAGACGGTCTGTGTTTAATGACAATGCCTCGTCTCAGCTGGATGGGCTGTTGGGTACTATTCCCCTCTCTCTCTCCACAGTTAACTCAGTTATATTTTGCAAATTATCTGGATGTTACTCAAGCATGAACAATGGGTAAAACTGGTATAACGGAAACACCACTGATGTTAAAAACTCCATCTGTCCTCCCTTTTCCAATATCTTCCCCTTCAGGAAAGTTAGATGACTTTCGCTGTCATGGTAATGACCACATTTATCTTTAAGTTGAAGGATATAAATATAGATGGCGTGACACTATAATTTTCATGTCCCATACCAATATCACAGCCTTGATTATACTAGGGATGTCCCAATCCTGATCTCAAGTTTCAGACTGGAGCCAATCTGGACATTGTTTTTAATTGACTGGAGATCAATCTCCCCCATCCCTGCAACTTGGTAATTTACTCCAGCTGAAAATCCTTCAACACGCTCCAGCTGTCAGCTACTTTATTAATGGATAGCGTTCTTCAAGCTCAGCTGAAGACTCTAATAGGGCTTTATTTGGGCGAGAAATGGAGTCGGTTTTATTTCACATTACCTGTGTTTGATATAAGTGGTCATATTTTAAAAGAGTGCCTTGTTTTGATCTGCTCCTCTCCGCCTGATGAAACTTCAAATAAGTTTTGTGCCACTTAAGTATGTGGTGCTGGATCACAAATATATGGCCATGTGACATGAGTGAAAAAGTCACATGAGAATCCATGCCACTTTTTGTTGATATACAGTACAGGCGCTGAGTATCTACATCGTAATCAACACCAACCACCACTAGCAGCAAAGTCGAAGAAAATATGGAGGAGCTTGTCGTCGTCAAGACTTAAATCTCACGCACACATTTACCACGGTAGCTTCCGCTTTTGAATTTCCCTTGTGGGGGGAACATTAAAGGTACATCTTATCTTATCATCTTATTATCTTACCTACAGTATCTCCCAATTTAATACCAGAAAAAACATTTTAAGTCAGACAGTCACAATCAGGTGCAAGACACTCACAACTGATCTGTAACATTAATCAGATTTGAACAATGTGGCCTGTAATCTATACATGGCTGAGGTTGATTCCTGATGCCAGTAACCTGTACAATAACTTCTAAACCACATGGAAACTGCACATTCTTTTTTTTCGCCTTTCTTAAAGAGGACAGAGAAGCGTGCAAGGGGGGTAAAAGAGAATGAGGAAGACGCACACAGCAAAGTACCAGAATTTAACTTGGGTTGCTGGAGGGGGCCCTTGCCCCATGGGGCACCAAATTGTAATCACATTTACTGTACACACATTGTTTTGAGAAAAAAAAAATATATAAAAAGCACTTATGCTGCTGCAATAAACCATTCTACAAATGACTAACATTAAAGCTCTGCAAAGTAATAGTTCGGATAAAGAAGCATACAATTCATGAGAGAGACAGAGAGGGGCTGGGCTTCCGCTTATTTCCCTGTCTAATTACTCGTCCCATGCTCACCCCAGGTCAAAGACCCCGCAGGTCTCACTCTAATCCGTCTCTGTGGCCCACTTCAAAGAGCCATGATTACAGGGAGGAGAAGAATAGTCCAAGAGAGGGAGCGAGAGAGAGAGCCGACAGAATGGAAATACAGGGATGAAAGAAGAGAGGAAAGGAAGGAAGGAAGGTGGACAGAGCCAGAATGGAAACATATCTCGTCTGTGTCTGAGCTGTCTGACTTGGAGGTCTGTTGAGCTCCCAGCTGATGCTACTTCAAGCCATAAGCCATGTGGGACTCTGCTCAAATCTGCTGCATTTGAGGCGTATGAGGCACACACACGCTCGAACACGGTTAAAGCTCTTTTTCCATTGTCACGTAAATGGCAGGCCGAATCTCCGAGCGCCAATAAAAACCAAGCAGACAAATGCAGCATAATAGTATAGTGCTGTTTTTTTTAACTTTTTCCAATCCTACATTGAGACCGTCTAAATTATCCCATCTATTACCCGATTTGAGGAGCCAAAGTATTCAGCGGGGAGATAAGGAGAGGCTCAAGTGCATCAGGGAGGACGAAGCCAACATTTTCCAGAACAAAACACTCCTATTATTATAACCCCAAACAAGTATGTCCAGGGCATAGCGTCTGTCTACCCTCTATTCACTGAGTCATCGAAATCAAGCAGCCAATAATGTGAAGTATTATTTCACACAACGGCGATGACACCTATTAGCTCCACACGACTCGCTCTGTGTTCCTCAGTATAGCAGTGTTTAGAGTTCATGTCGTCAGGAGACATTCCAGGGGAAGTGATTTATTTTATGCCAAAAGAGGCAACAGCAACACAACTGGGAACAGATTAAATCTGAAAGTTTCACAAGTGAATTCTACTCCTTCAGCAGTTTGACGGGATCAAATAATTATTATCGTTTCTGTTCACAATGACCAAACAGAGGCAGGATAATAACAACGTCGACAACACAAGTCACCAGAAGAGCTCAACACTGCTGTGCTTTCTTCTCAGTATACTATATTCTTTTTAGTCCATTATCATGTCTATCTGTCCCTCTTTGTTCCTTCACATTTTATGAACTGGTTTAGTGAAAACAAACCAACTGGGCTCCAGTTAAATCTATGAAACACATCTTTTCCAGTGCGCGCCTGAGGATTTGTCTCTTTCTTTTTCTTAGAAATGTTCCTCCTATGAGTTCAAAAAATAATGAATGAAAACAACTTTTCAAAAGTATCTTTTGTGTTCAGAAGCTAAAAGAAGCCAGATGTATTGCATTTTCTTCGGGGAAATGTTGTGGGTAATTAGTTAAAAAAAAACATTTTTCACAGCTAGCAGACACCATGAAAGGCTTTGGAAATAAAGAGTCCCCGCCGGAGCCCTATATTTCACCTCAACAGTTCTAGTAGTACTCTTAACATATACAGAGTTTCCACCCACTTCTGCTGAGTCTGAAAGCCAGAGAACATACGTTTTTGCGTATCATTTCAAAGCAAGAAATGACGGCGAAAACAGATGAGGAAAGAGAAGGAGAGCAGAGGAGGGAGTGTTGGGAGTAGGAGGACAAACTTAAAAGGCCCAGAGCCATCTCTCTTTCTTTCTCTCTCTCTCTCTGTGTGTCTTCCCTCCAAGCTAGGGATGATCAGCGGCTGGAATGAGGCCGCTGGCTAGACTTGTCTGTCCACAGGTTTAAATTTAGGCTGCATCAGACGTGAAACTTTGGCTTTCGCCCTCACAGCCAACTGGCATGTACCTTGTGGAAGCCATGACCGACCGCACTCATCGTCTCTCCCATCTTATACGTGTGGCTCAGACATAGCCACCTAACATTAAACTTGAAGTCTGAAGCACGCAAAATGTCTGCACTTCATAAGCGGTGCCATTGTGCATTCACGGGGAAACAATATTTTCTCCTGCGAAAAGCATTACCTGAACTTTAGGGACCGTTTACAGCTGATGAATATGTGTTTTAAGACATTTGCACTGTTTAACTCTCCTGTGTCATTTTGAGTCATCGCGGTTCGAAAACTGAGAGTGTACTTCCCACTTACAAATCAAAATCTTAACACGCTGTATACATTACGCTCTTACGTTCTAGACCACCAGCTGAATTTCCACTGTATACATAAGCAGACACATGATGCTTTCACTGCCAATTTTTCTTTGTGTTCACTCTGAAAACGAGTGGAAAAAAATTGCACAATACAATGAACAATTCTGCAGCAAGCACACAATGGTTCATGCCGGGGTGCTGATAATGGTGAGGTGTCCTATCAGAGCTTCTGATGTGGAAAGTCTGACTGGCATTCAAATCAGTAAATAATGCATAATTGTGGACGGGCTCATTCAGGTCTTTGAGGTACACATCTTTTTCCATCAAAGAATACGACCCAGAGAGTATCGGTTTACAAGCTATTACTCACTTCCCTTTCTAACCAGCTTGTGTTCCACGCTGCGCTATCTGTTCTGTAATTGCGCCTTATTATACCAGTGTGATAAGGGAACGATGAAACAGGGACACCGGCGCTCGTATAAACATGTGGATGTCATTTTGGCTCACGTTATCTTTACTGTTCGCTCCCAGTGTCTAATGTGTTTGTGTGTGTGGGTGTGTGTGTGTGTGTGTGTGTGTGTGTGTGTCAAGGGGGTGTAAACCTCCGATGGGAGACGAGCCACAACCTTCTCGACAACAACTGAGGAGAAGAGACAGCATGGAGTCTCTGCAGCTGTTTCTCTCTGGCCGCAGAGGGGGAGCTTTTAATTGAATGTGAATGTGAGCTACACAGGCTTTTAATTTGGCCTCTGCTGGAGACACACACACACACCCACACACACACACACACACACACACACACACACTGCGGGTGGGGTGGACTGAGGAGAAGACAGCCCCCTGCCTCATCCCCTCCATCACCTCCACACCAACCATATCTCCCCCACCTCCTGCTAGATCATCGCATGCCTTTAATTACTAGTCATGGGAAAGTTGGGAAAACAACATTGTACATCCCGCAACAACAACAACAACAACATACTGTGATTATTGGGTTCACCTCTTTGGGTTTTGGCCACTGCTGATGTTAAGAAATCAATGCAGTCGATGGCCAATTTATGATGCTGACAACGGACTAATAGGTCAGGCCTAGGGCTGGGTATTTATGATAATGATGATGATTGAAATGATCAAGACAGTATCACTGTCATTATCTGGAATTAGATCCCAAAACCAATTTAATTGCATCCATTTAAAAAGTGCCGAACTCTCAAAACACCTTCTGAGCTCCATAACATCCTGAACACCTCAAGAAACCCCACAAAAAAACAATTACCATACATCTGCCTATGGCTACACTGATTTTTAAAGATCTGCATTGGCATCAACATTTGATAATAACAATTACTCTTCAAATAGTTTAACTTGAACAAATACTTATTGACCAACATTAAGGGGTCTTGCTATACAAAAAGCATTGTGTGTCTCCTCTGTAGTGCACTAACAGATCTTAAATAAATAAATAATACATAAAATAGGTAATTAAGATTTAACTCCGTCTCATAAACTCTTGGAAGAAAAACAAAGTTTTAGAGCAATAACAGCATTTATAAAGTTTCTGAAAACAAAAATGCACAAGTTAAACTTACACATTTGAGAATCAGTGGATTATTATTTAATCAAATTGGCCTTATTAATCAGACATACTAATTACTTAGTGTACCTCTGACAGTGATGGTGCAAATCAAGCTGCAAAATTAGCTGAGCATGAAATCAAATTAGGAGAAGTGGAAAAAGAGGCTCAGCTGTGTCCCTGCATAATGAACAGAGGAGGGACAGAGACACGTGACAGCTCCAGGCGTTGAGGACAGCGGCCTGTAGTCAGTGTGCATCGACTACATAACAAGACGTGTTTATCATGTATCTAAAACAGCCATAATTGTGCGATGTCGTCACTGGCTGGGTGAGAAGAGTGGTGACACGGATCTGACGAGGAAGGGCCTACACTCCAATCTCTTTCTCGATATTCCGTCGTCTCTCTCTTTGTGGAGCTCGCTTGAACCTCAGTGGAAAACACTGCATGACAAATTGATGGAAATATAAGCATATAAGGGCCATTTTTTGATTCAGTAACTGTGCGACTGGCATATGAGTTGTTGTGCTGCAGGTAAGAGGGGGTAGAGACGGACAGAGGGAGCTGTTGGAGTTAATAGCCTGAGATGACTAAACTTGCAACAATGAGTTTGATTTGGGATTTAATGTGCTGTGGGGCGGAAGCTTCCTTCAAGTGCTAAAACTGAATTGCACTTGCATGCACTTGGAATAAAGTAAATTCAAATGCAGAGCAACAGACAGTTTGCCTTTGCCTTTCCCCCCTGAAATATGGGACTGTTTAATGTCACTGATGAGTCCAGTTTGTTGTAGTACACCCCCTTCCCCTTCATATGTATATATACACATCGAACTACACAAACACAAGCAGACAGGCAGTGGGAATGTGTGCTTTGTGTAGCCGCCCAGCCATGAAAAAGCACACACACACACACACACACACACACACACACACATTCAGCACTCCTCTGCACCACTGGGATCCTGAGACAGAGCACCTTTTCAACAGACAGCACTAACTCACGGGCTTGCAGTTTTAACTGCCCCAGGGCAATGGCTGTGGTACGAGGGCCAAAGGCATGTAAACACCAGACGACAATGAGCAGACTGACCAGAGTGCACGCTTCTGTCATTCAGAGCCTCTTTACAGCCTCGTTCCCACAAGCCACAGAGCTGCGCTGGAAAACAATACGCTTACTTTGCATCACTCATATTCTGTCAAGTTAGCTACACTTAAGCCAAGACAAGGGGATACTAAAGCTCCAAACCAGGAGGAAGGAAATTTATAAAAATATATATATATATATATATATATATATAATCCCAAATGTGAACCTTGTGGAATACCGCACTGCTCGACAAATAATCTATTCCCACTGGTCAAAACAACAGTTGATACCCAAGTTTGAACAGGTTTTTGTCAAATCGGCTAACACTCAATTGACTCTGCATTGCACCCGTGGTTGGCTCCAATCAGCATCGGTAGGAACAAAATACTAAGAAAAAATTAAAAGTAAACATGTTAATTTTTTCTTCACCTGCTTAATTTTTGAATGAACCCTCCCATGTCATTTCTGGTACAATGCTATGATCTTTTTGGCCAAATTCTATTTTTCCCTAGACTTTTTTACAACTTGTGACGATGCTAAATACTCAACTGAAAAGATGGATTGAAAGAGGGACAGAAATAAAGGATACAAAAAAAGTAACCAGTGTCACACTGTTGCTAACACTTGTGACGGATGGGTAGAAAAAAACCAGATCATTAACTGGGAATGGGAATGGTGTTAATCACCTTTTGTAAGCTGGTTATCTCGGATTGACACATTACAGTTACACCCACTAGGTTCAGTGTGAAAGAGACAAAATACAAGGCTTTGAGGAGGTTTTTAGGTGTCAAAGGAGGATGGAAAACATGTTGCATCAGTCTGCAACAGAGAGAGAAAATATCTCAAACGTCTCATGGTGCATTAGTTTGGATCCTTTTCAAATTACATCTGGAGATGTTTAAATGTCATTAAAATATGTGCTGGCTGAATGGGCTGGGCTCAGATTACAGCCCCAAAAATGGCTGGAGAAACATGCAGAGTCTATAGCATCTTGCCTCATCACAAGTTTTTAGTTTTTTTTGTTTTTGTTTTGTTTTTTCAACAGACAGCCAGACCCGCCGCTCACACAGCTTTTGCACTCTCTGGGTGATGTGAGAGCAGATAAAAGCCTTGTTTCCATGTGAGTTTATGAAGACGAGCGAGTCTGAAGGAGCAAGTGGGAAAAATACAGAGGTCGCGGTGGTGGGTGGAAACGGTCGGGAGACTCAGTTCTGTGTGAGTGTCTGTGTGCGGCCCTTGCCAAGAAAAACAAGGCCTGAGCAGAGCTGGGATCTGATTTCAGCCATGGAGGCATGGCAGGAAGCTGGTTCCTCTTGGGGGGTAAGGGAGGGGGGGCTGGAGGTTTACACTTCATGTACTTACAGAGAGAGAAAAAAAGAGATTTACAGACAGAACAATTGTTCTCCTCACTCAACACTCGTCCATGCAGCTATGAGGGCTCACATATAGTCGCAGTCTGTGCAGGTGTGCGTATTTTTGAGTTGAGATGAGTACGTCATCAGACGGGCACGAGTCCCCGATGTAGATCCTTGTGCCACGGAGAGGTCAGCTCAGTTCAGAGCAATGTATCTGCATCTGGATCATGACTGCACAACTGGAGAGCCGGAGGGGTACTACTCAGCACATGTGCAGAGAATTAGCTCTGACTACGCAGCGTTCAGAGGCTTAAAAACCCCTTTGTTATTTAGCCTGTAACACGCTGCTTTGCATGTGTACAACAGTACTGATCTTATTTGTCACTACTGGCTTTGATTTAACTGCTTCTAGGCATCTCCCAGTGAAAGCCACTTCCACTGCGGTAGCAGCACGCTGCTTGAACGAGGTGGCCAACTTCAACTATGAGTGGTAAAAAGAGGGAAAGGAGGAAATGAAGCTGATGGAAAATAAAGGGTTTGTGCCTCAAAGGGTGTGAGGTTTTGTGTCTGGGAATGAAGACATTCTTGTGTGAGGAAAGATGAGAGGAGCCCGTGTCAGAGGCTTGTGTCAAAGGAAAGTAATTTCCAACATAAACAAAGCAAGTAGTCACTTGCTTTTGTTATTCTTGCACCCTATTTCATGTACATTTTCCCAGTTGCCCCACAGAACGCTGCCAAAACCCAGAGAGCGGTTATAAATTTCTCACACTCTGAAATGGAATAAAAAAAAAAAAACTGCACCAGCGAAAAGTTAAAATCAGAATTGATTATAGGGTAACTTTTAGAAACAACTCGCGAAAAGCCTCAAATATCAATTTTGGTGTCTAAGTCATGAATCCAGTAACGTAGAAAAAAGTCAGCGTGATGGGGACTTAAATCAGGACTGTAAAAATATTGCAATCTGAGACACTGTTAGGCATTTAAAGTTTAACTTGGTACACTCAAAGTGGTGCTGCACATGGTCTTTTTCAAATCTTTATTAAATATAAACCCAGGGGAAAAATCCAAAGATAAGTAAAAGATTTCCAAGCATTTTCATGCCTAATTAAGGTAGAAAAGTAAATGAAGTACAAAGGTTGTACATAAGGTCACTCCTTCCAGACTTTTAGAATTTTTCCACCTCTACACCAAAACTGTGATCACCAACGTGGACACAATGTAATTATATTTCTCAGAAACTTAGAACTCACTTGTTTTTTCTATTTTTATTTTAATCAGACATTTGATATTTCTTTCTTTCTATGCAATTTATGTCAACACACCCTCTAGCTGGCTGATATGAACGATACACAGCCCTATAGCTACCAGA
Organism: Microchirus variegatus; assembly: GCF_963457635.1. Taxonomy (NCBI): domain Eukaryota; kingdom Metazoa; phylum Chordata; class Actinopteri; order Pleuronectiformes; family Soleidae; genus Microchirus; species Microchirus variegatus. Next base: position 17,226,844 of record NC_139808.1, read on the forward strand.
AATACCACCCAATATATATTGCGAAAGGAAATTTCTCAGCCTCACTGCTTTCATCACCTAACAAGTCCAACGCCGATTTCTTTCCCACACTGTGCACCCAAACCCAGGACGGGACACCTCTGAGTGAAGAAATAGTGCTGCAACGGAGACAGTGTTTTGTCCCTGTGTGCTGGATGACCTCAGGGACATGGAGAACAAAAACAAAAGTCATATGAAAACACAGCCATGTTGCTTTTTGCTAAAGTCTTCTATCCAGTACCACTGCCCCCAGGAACCCCACTGGAAAACACAACCCATCCATGTCCACTAATACCGTGCCCCCCCCCCCTCCCCCTTCAGCCTGTTGCTCCAAGCTGGACAACATAAAGGTAGAATAATGATGCCAGATGTGACCAATCAAGCTGATAAAGCACAGGGTCTGCTGTGGGCCGTTGCACAGCTGTGGGCGCAGCTGTGCATGGTTGTCAGGCCAGCTCATTCCCTTGCTCAGGAAGAGAGAAAGAAAGGTGGACAGGAAGAGGATGAGCAGTAGAGAGGGTCGACTGTCCTGGAACAATTGACTTAGAATACAGAGCCCAGTCATCTTGCACAAATTCATCTTCCACGCTCCTGTCAATTTAAGCCCAATAAAGACTTTATCAGTGTGTTGCTAAATTCTAGCCCTCTGTTCTCTTTTGCCACTTTCTCTCTTCCCCTCTCTCCCTCTGTCTCTTGTCCTCTCCTGTGCCAAGACAAGGCCTGCTGAACCCATTAGCAAGATATCCTGTTCTGACAGCAGCTTTAACCCAAATCCCGCCATCATGAAGAGTTATGCTATCGTAGCAAACTGCGGATTTAGGAGATATAATACAAATCAAACCTACAGGGACCTGGAGGGAAGAAGAATGAGGAGGAAAAAAAAGGGTCTGCTCCTGTAAAAACAGCAACAAAGACGGGAAAAAACTGGGAGCCATCGCATATAACATTCTGATTATGTTTGCATGTACTCAACTCATTTGATGTTAATCTGATTAAAGAGTGGGGCCACATTTTTATGAATAATGCATATGTTGGCGGAAATAACAACCCAATATGCACTTCAACAACGTTCGGCAGAGTTCTCACATTCTTTGTTTTTGTTTGTTTCAGAATTTGACTTTGAAAACGATGAAAATGGTCAGATAATTCCCTCATTCCCAAGGTGCCACCATATATTTTATGGATTTTCTAGCAGCCAGGGAACAAAGGCTCCACTACTACTAAGGAAAATGTCACTTTTAAAATGATTTTCTATGGGGGGGAACTTGGAGGATGTGACCTCTGAAGGCAGACAAATAAGGTTTTACACATTAGCAAGGGCTCAAATGATGCGAGTCGCACTGGCTTGTAACTTCTTCTCCCTGTTTATTTTCCTCTTGCCTTTGTCCATCACTCTCCCCTGCTGCTCTCCGTCTTCGCTGCCTCAGAGTTCAGCCATCTTTTGAACAATCTGAGCAAACTAACTTGACACAGAAGCAGACTGACACGGCAGAATGTGTTTGAACTAAAGTTGTATGCTGGTTTATGTGGAAGAGAATAGCTCCAGAATGGAAAACAACAACAGCTAAATAAACCAATACATAAATAAACATTCATTATTTTAGCTCTGCAAGGTTTTTTTTCCAGGGCCCACGGTTTGGGTAGTGGTTAGCGCTCTCGGAACAAGGGCCTTTCTGCAAGGAGTTTGCATGTTCTCCCCGTGTGTGCATGGATTTTCTCTGGGTTCTCAGGCTTCCTCCCACAGTCCAAAAACATGCAATATGGGGATTAGGTAAATTGGTCACTCTAAATTGACCATAGAGTGTGAGGGAATGGTTGTTTTTCTCTATATGTGGCCCTGTGATGGACTGGCGAACTGTCCAGGGTGTACCCCGCCTATAGTCCTACGTCAGCTGACATAGGCACAGTGACCCTCCGGTGGAGTATAAAGCAGTAGATGATGGATGGATGTTTTTTTCACTTATAGAGCTCGTAAACCGAGTCTGGTAAGGGGGGGTGTTTCTGTTGACATAGACGCTCTCTGGACTCTAAATAAACTAACTTTCAAGGCTGAAAAAAGTGTTTGGTTTATGATGCCGCGTGCCATGGTGTGATGTTTACAGGAGCCAACTTTTCTCTAAAATTAGAGAGTAGTTATGCACTTCATTTTCAAGGCAATTACAGTGATTGTCATGTTGGTGCTTTAATCTATGTAAGGTTATCATCAGTGTAAACACAACCTGATTAAAAACACCTCACATTTGACTGCATCGCCTTGATTTTCCATGGGCGTGCATGTAATTAAAGTCACCCTGATAAACTTTTCAGCTTTACATTTGACAGCATGGCAAGTGCAAACAACAAAACATTTCTGCTGCACTAACAAATGCTTCTTGTTAAAGGTCCAGTGTGGAAAAGCTATTGGCCCCCTGTGGACCTCGGAGTAATTAACACAACACTGCGGTCCTGATTTGACCTAGTTTGACCCCGGTCACACATACACACAGAGAGAGAGAAAGAGGGAGTGACAGAAACAGAGCAGTCTACAGTTTGTTGCATGGTATTTTTCTGTCTTTTGTCATAGCCTTAAATGTCCAGAATGCGTTGAGGAAACTGCACAACATGCTATTCACATGCGATCAGATCAGGGCCCAAGTCTGTTCTTCAAAATGTGCTGGACTGATTCAGTTGGCCCACAGTCCAGGTTTAAAGAGAACTTAATGTTGAATACAGAAAATGGATTCTTGACTGAGGCATTTTTTTAAAAATTTTACATCTCTCCCAAAGGAGCTGACGCAGCTTCATAGCGTTCACACAACAGGCGCTCTGTTGTAAGCTCGCTGAGCTTTCTGGCCACCACTAGGCCTCAGTGGATGAATGTGGACCTTTAAGAGTAAACCACATACACACACACACACACACAGTTTCACCCACAGGCACAGTTGGAAAACAGTTTGCACACACAAAAAGGCAGCTACAATTTTTTCATACTTAAAACCCCATGTCATTTACAGGATGTTTGGATGTGAGCGACATGCCACTCACGGGTATCGCATAAACAAACAATTCACAAGTAGAGCTTGAGCTGCGATGGGAGAGGGAGCAACCACACACCGCGTCTTTCACCCGAGAACAATCAAGAGGAGAAAAAGCTTCAGACGTTTATAGACAGAGCCCTCATTTTTGCTGCTAAAAGCAGGCCTTTAAGGTGTAAGGATACAAATGACCTAATCCAGGATAAACATGAAACTGGGCAGGAGAGAAGGTTTATGTGTCTACGGGATGGAGTGAACAGCATTGCTAGTGTTTTAGGAGGCAAAAATACCTCCTGGTTGCTTGCCGTGCAAAGGGAACTCAGACATCTGAAAGCGCTGGCTATTAATAAAGACTGTTTATGAGCCGTCACAGTGATTCTTAAATATATTTTTTTAATGTACTCCGCACTAGTTTACGCAGGTGGTTATCAGGGTAAATCCACTCGAAGGCATGTACAGGATGGAGATGAAGTTTCACGGCCGTGGGCTCATCTGTGCTATTAGTTTCCACCAACGCTGATTGCTTTGACACTACGTGCTGTCCAAGGGTGGCGACAAAACAGATCGGCCGCGTTCGTGCCAAATTAAGGGCTGATATACAACTCTTCTTTCAAGGCGAGGTATCAGTGCCAGGCTGCGAGCGTGCGAACAAGCCACAGTCTGGCAATTTCAGGATCTGCAGCAGATAACTGACATCGGAAAATTATGAAAACACACCCAGGCACAGACCCCAGCACTATACATTAACAAGAGCGAACACGATGGAGTGACACGCACTGAGAATAGCAGTGGCACCTGTTAGCGGGTGGGCACCAAAGAAGAGGGTGTTGTCCCACCAAAAACAGACCAGACATATAGAGATGCCAATGCGACACATACTGCATAAAGGTGATGTCATGTCACTTTTTTAAGTGTAGAAACTTTTGAAATACAGAACATTGTTTTTTTATTTCAGCCATTCCTGAACTTCAGAATGCTGAGAGACTGCTGAATGCCAATTCAAACTTTTGGATTTGCCCTTTAATCGTATTAATCAGATCAAAACCAGCACATTATAAACCTAGGAGAGATAAGTTCCTGTATGAATATGAGGGGACCACATATGCAATGTAATAAAGATATAATTCAAATACCATGGCTTTGTTCTTTGAATTACTTCTGGTCCATTTTACATAGTAAAATTGTAGATGTTTCAGTTATTTAAGGGTGCTTTCAGCACCTACAGTGTGAATATAATCTAGGTCCTTTGGTGCGCACCAAATCAACCGGTCCGAGACCTGCCTGAAGGGGTGGTCTTGGACCGCTTTATCCGACCTACTTACGGTACGGTTTCTCTGGTGTGAAAGCAACCAAACCAAATGGGACGAAACGATCTAGTTTAATGCAATATGGGTATGAGATACAGGTTAACCCCGGATTTCCAACGGGCGCGTCAGCACCTCGGAACCTCGGTGACGCGCCCAGTGGAAATCGGGGGTTAGTCCGGTTCCGGTGCAGATGGTCTTCATGGCCAATTTTGGTTCATTTAGAACTATTCATATGTGAAAGAAAACCGTACCCACGTCTGTTTGCTACATTGTAACATTTTTCTGACTGGTGCGGACAAAAGCAATCGAACTATAGGTGTGAAAGCCCTAAAGCTTATTTATACAAATATATATACATTTTTATTTACCTGCAGTACTATTCGCACAAGAGAAGATTGAGTCTCTAATAAATAAAAACAACTGCTGCTCAGTTCAGTACACTCACAGGGTTTGCTGCTATGGCCATACACACAGTAACTTATGATGGCTAATGATAGTAAACTTCTTTCTAATGTTACTACCCTCTACTTTTGCAAGTACTTCACTTCCTCCAGTGTCAGCAAAAAAAGTACATTAAAAAGAACTTGCTTAAGAGGTCTAATTTCAGCTCTAGAATCTATTAACCAATTTTTCTACCAACAGTGGGTCTAATGACTGTCTAATATAAACGGTGCAGCTTTATGGAGCCTTTAAGCCTTTACTTTTTTCCATGTCTTTCAGTGTTCTGGTTTTCCAGTCCAGATGCTCAACGGTCATGAACCTCCAACAGAAGCAGCCGGCAGCTCTTTTGGGCTAGAAAGTTCCTGCCAGTGCAGTAACTGCACACGCAATGTAATCACACAAAGTTTTCTTTGGTTGATCTAGAACTAGGTCAACTTGGCAAGGTGAAATAATATATAATTGTTTTAGAGCTGTGTAATTCCTGATTTGATTTAACAATCAAAACCTTAAGCTGCATTTAGGCAGGATTGCTGATTTGCTGACTGTTGAGTCTCATCATAAGCACGGACAGATGCACTGAGTTCATATGCAACACATGATCCAAGGCAAACTCTCCATCTGTGGAAAGCTTACCCATATTGACACAGCTCTCTATTAAACTTGTTTTCTCTTTACGTGGAGAAGTCTCCTTCTCTCTCTCAGATCACATCCCATTTGTGAGACGTTTATACCCAAAATCGAGCAGGTCTACTTTGTGCTGTCAGATAAATTATTCTCCAGACAGACACACAAAAACAGTCCAGGAGCCCTGTCGCTGATATTAACATGCTGATTTAAAAAAAGAAAAAAGAAAAAGTGCTTTAAGAGCCTTCATACATTTTTTATTTACACAAGGAGACATTTAAATAAGTTAGTTTTAACAAAAGAGTTCCAATTCAAATCCAAAGGCAGCAGCAAAACCAGGCATGCTGAAAGGTTGTTTGCAGTTGGGACCGTGATTTATTCGGACAGTTTTCAAAACACCAAAAGAAATTTGGGTCATTACTGGAGCCACGAAACATTGCTCTTCCTGATCTAACCGATGATGTCCAACTGCAACAATGTGACCGCGCACGACAGGGAGATATTAATGATGTAAATACACCTCTGCCTGGGCCAATCCCACACACACATCATCTGCTGCTTCACTCAGGCCTGAGTCAAACCAAAGAGATGAGCTCGGCTCCAGCTGGATGCTGAGGCAAGCTTTAACTCAGTCAGCCACTTCCCTGGCCCAGCACAGCTTGGCACAGACCCACACTGCCAAGTTTAACATGACTGCCTGCTACAGTTCCTCAATCTGAACCACTCTAAATCAGCTGCGCTCCTGAGAAGATGCTATAATTCATTTGCATGTTTTCAGCCAGATCGGTGGATGGGAGGAGGGGGAGGGAGAGTGTGTGTGTGTAGCGTACTAATGAAGTAAGAATGGCTCATCTGTGTGGACATGAACGCCGCTTTAGTTCATGGTGCTCGGCAGGCCGCTTTGCACTCTGACTGGGTTTGGCTTTAGCCAGATTTATGGTCTCTGTTGGGGCAGCGGGGTTTTGGGTTCCAGGTCTAAATCATGACTGAAACGACGAGAAGCTAATTACGAGTCCAGTGGAGAGCAAGTCCGGGGACTGTGTAGTTTTCACTAGGCCTGTCGCCACAAACAACAAGTCTCTCTCTGCCACGGATAGCAGCGAGCAGCAATGTCACTTGGGCACTATGCTTCGTCTGGAACTTGAGTGCTGAGTCATCTCCAACTCAGATTTCCTGGTGACAGTCAAGTGGTCGTCTGGGCAGCTTTCAGCAGGCGGAGCACTGCACAGGGAGCGCAGGGCAACTAGCTGTTCATGGCTTTGACAAATGTATAATGTGCTCTGGGACTCATCCATGCATAATGGCCGTCTTTTTATTCTTAGCTCTGCTATTCGACTGCAAGGCAAGGATGACTCTTTAAATCTGCACTGCAGCAGGTCCAGCAAAAGGAAAAAAAGGTCTTTCAAGTCCACTGATGTTCAGAGGGAAAATATCCATTGACCAACTGTATTTCAGTCTGCGTCATGAATGAAAAAACATTTATGAAAATAAGAGACAACCAAAAGTCGTCACAAAATGTAATCGAAGGCCCTAGCCACAAGGAAACAGAACTTTTCCTTTATGATCCTTTTCTTTTTTGTTTATTTGTTCATTATTTTCCATAAACATGGCAAAATTTCAAGAAAGTCCTCATCCACACAGATTACCCAATATGACTCTAAGGGCTGTAGTGCATACACCAGGCCTGTACGTGGCATTGTAAAGCTGTGACAGAAATAAATCAACAATGCAAGCGAGGCGTTTGCAGATTTTCCTAATGTGGGACCGGTTTTCCAAAAAAAGCATTTCAGTGCTCCAAAAATGTGTGAATAAAAAGCCGATATGAACTAATTTTTGAGTGTATGGCCCCTTAATGTCAGTCAGTCAGCCACCACCTGCTGCACCAACCCCAGGCCTACACCCTCCTCTCTCTACTCTAACTAGGCAGCATGTGTTGGTAATTTGCCAGCAGTTGATGTTGATTAGCTGGGTTATGACACTTCGCGACCTTGGCTGTAGGCAAGTACAGAGTCACACATTCTCCAATTAGTCCTGTGGCGTTTGGCTATCAGGCTTTACAGGGCAATAAGAGCGAGTTATGTGAAAAGCCTACAAGGCTTTAGTTAACTGCTCCCACCCCCACCTCCTTAAGCTGATAATGGTGACTGTATATTTTCCTGTCACAATATTCTTGGTAATATTGCAATTTTTTTTTCTTTCAAGATGCAATATGGTATTGTACATACTGTCCACTTGGTTTGTTTCATGACTGCCCATTGCACGATTATTATCCTTCTGCACAAACAAAATGCGAACTATTCTTGTGTAATTCTGAGCTGTTACTGGGAGCGTGACGTTATTCAGTCTGTCAGTCAGGGTGGTGGTGGGTGTGATGTTAGCATCACCTCAATCCACTGCTTTACTGATTTTAGTTTTCTCTTTTCTTTCTTTTTCTTTGATGATAGAAACAAGTTAAAGAAATGTGTCAATGTGTTGATCATGTCTTGCTCACTGGATCAAGTGTTTCAGGTTTTCCTTTGGTCTTTTATTCCGTCTTGGATTCAATGTTCCACTTGGTTTTTGCTTTGCCTTGTGTTTTGACGTTAATCACCAGTGGCAAAGGTTTGATGGTTTCAGCCATGTTTCTCTGTTCGCATGTCTGTCTGTCTGTATGCAGCATAACTCAAACATAAAGAACATATTTGGAGGATGTAGGTTATGATCCAAGGAATATAAGGAATATAAGGAATAATTGTTAGATTTTTCTTTAGGTGATCCGTACACAGATACAACAATGTATAATCCTGCCAAATAGGGAGGCTTTCTAGGTAATAGTACCTCATTGTTTGTTACAGTGTAAAATATTCCTGGTTTAATTATTACACATATTTATTACAAACACAAAACCCTCTAGCTATAGAGTGATTAAAAAGCCAACTTGCTAATGAGAATGATGCTTTTGAATGTATTGACACTGTGGGGAACTGACTGGCCTTAGCAGAGGTATGATGACACGTTTATATCCAAGTTCCACATTTCACATTTTCAATTGTAATGTGCTTCTGTCCTGATATAGGATTAATGCAGCAGCAGTAAAGCATGTATTAATACCAAGTCAGTAAAAGTATTTACTACATGATGGCAGTTTCGCGAGTCAAACTCAAGTCAGAGGCCAGCGGCAGTTTCCTCTCCGCACCTAGATTCGCTTCCTCAAAAGGACCCCATAACTGTGACAGGAGGTAATATTCTAGCAACAGAACTCGGTGCATCCTTGGCCTGCATAATAGACGAGTGACAGGTTTAGTGCTGCTCTTGAAGGCAACAGAGCTGAAATGACTTAATAAAGTGAGACTGACATTTTGACTATGAAAGTGGAAGCATGAAGTAGAGAAAGTTGGAAAAATCCTGGACCGTTTCCTATATCCAGTCGGATGTAATCGTAACTGCTTGGAGAAGCAGAAACCACCAGAACCTGATCTTCAACAGTACATGAAGCAAGCGTAAAGACTGGGGCTGAACACTTGAAGCAATATAGTTCACAAATTCAGTTCAATTCAGTTTTTACAAATAATAATGCATGGATTAAACACATACGTTTTACACTTTTGTAAGTTTGTGTACTTCATTTAGAGTATATTAGCTAATATTTTGAAAATGTAATGTAGTAATGCTCTATTCAATTTCAAATCAACAACACAATGAATACCAAACTGAAGCTTGACTTTACAAATGATATCACAAACCAGAGAACACCCTCCTAAGGAACACAAAGCAGCTTTCCACCAAAATCCAATCATTTCTACCTTGGGCTACAACCAAGTGGGCCAACCAGAAATATTCAGAATTCCCATTTTTAAGCCTCCAGAATCTTGATTGATGGAAGTTCAGCGGCGTTACCTGCAACCACGCTGTGAATCACACTAGTGTTCACTCAAATATTCTTCCTGGATGCCCAGGATACCGAAGGACTCCATCCATTCTTTCATACACAGTCTACAGTCATAAAATAAATCTGCCAAAAATATGTCTGCTTTTTGGGTTTTGATGTATGCTGCCTTCTAACAAGCAAAACAAAAATCTTGGCAGGGGTAATAATCACATTGCAGGAGCATAATATCAGAAAAATTGCAATTAGATATTTTACCCAAATAGTTCAGCCCTCGTCAAGACCCTCTTCTACTTGGGGGGTAACAGGGTGGTAAAATCACTGCGGAGACAAGCTTGGCAGGCATTACCAAATTCTCAAGTCGGCTTCCTTTGTGGGAAGCCTGGAGAAACCAGAGAGACCAAAATGAAAGTTGAGCCAGTCGTCCACAGCAGCAACATCAGCCATTTCATGACCTCAATCTTACATCAGAGTGTGAGCGTTTGCTTGTCTAGTCTGATGTTAACCTCAACAACTGTGAAACTCAATAATAATTAAATTGATTCCATATTCTCTGGTACACCTACATGTAAATGAAGCACTAAACCCAAGGCTAACTCCAAAAATAGAACCTCAGAGAGGTGGAAGAACCAGCCAAAAGAAATACTTCACTTTACAAAACTTCCAGACTCCAAAGTTCTAACGCTTAAATGGGCTTTAGCAAAGATTAAAACCCAAGAACACACTCACAAACCACACAGAGAGATTTTATTCCTTACAGTCAAACCAGACTCACATAAAGAATAACATGAACAAGTTCTCTGGGGTTTAGTTTGCCGACGAGCTAGACCAGTTTAGTGTGTGTGTGATCATTCCCTTCACCCCAACCCCCTTCTCTTGTTCTCCTCCTCCTCTCTCCCAGACATGCTCTGATGGAGAGATAAGTTGAAGGTCATCCTGAGAGAACAGAGGCTCTGCTAAAGAATGTGTGGAATGACACTCTCTTGTTCTGTGGACAAAAAGCATATCAGAGGCTGCTATGGTGTCATATGGGCCCGTGTCATCACTGCGTTCGGAGGTTGACGACTTGATTTAGGAGCGCATGCAGAGTCACCACCAACTTTGTCTTTGATTATTCTCTGTCTTTGTGTGAAAAATACCAACAATTGAAACAAAACAAAGCTAAATTATAAGTTGAATTACTACACTTGTAAATACTCAGCGGGAAAACTGAAAACAATGCTGCATCTTGTGCACAGCTGTTCCAATGTGACCAAAGCACTTGTGTGGCTAGAAAAAGCTCAGCGAAACGATACAGTTGGAGTGAAACAAAATGGGACACAGTACTGAGGACAGCTCGCTTTTGAAGAAACTTGTACTTAAAACAATTCCTTTCACTTTAAGCCAAGGTGTTTCTTTTCCAAACAGACAGACAATTAAATTCCACATCATGGTTTCATGTGATCTTGAACAAGAAGCGCTGACATCAAACTTGTGAAACATGAACGCAGAGAGCAGCTTATTTAGTTGAAAAGGTGATGACGCTTTCTTTCCAACAATCAAAAGTTATGGATATAAGGATATGAACTCAGGTTAAGAACCACATTCCTTAGAACAAAGTAACATAATTGTAACCGACTTCTGATGATTCAAAGTGGATCTGAGGCCAAGCTGCACTCATTGTGTCCTCTTTTGGCCAATGCACAAATGACTTCAGATGGGGTGATGTATATTTTGAACTCAAACACATTTTTTAAGTTCAAGTTTAAACTTTTTCCTCTTCGGTTCAAGCAGATATCTGAATGTAAGATTTTTTAAAAAGTGACAGCCCCGATATGGACACAGTGAAGAGTAAGAATTCTTCTGGCAATGTTAGTGATGCTCTGCTCATACACATTAATCATGTGTTCGTGACATGCGAGCCTCCCAGCTGTTCCCGTCTCACGCTGTGGAGGCTGAGGATGAGTCTTCCTACAAGTTGGAAGAAAACGAGCATGGCAGCAGATCTGTTGTACAGCGCACAGGGGGGTGAGGGTTCTCTGCTGACATGTAAAGATCCAGTAATCGCCAGAATCTACAAGCATCGACATTATCATTGAAATCAAGCATAGACAGTTTCAGGCTGTGGGATTAAACGATGTGGCATAACTTATCTGCATATTTTCATTTGCAGGGATGTGACTTTTCCAACAGACCCCAGTGTGATTTACACTGACGATTATTTCAAAGGACGGAAAGAAGGAAGCGGAACATTTGGACCAAAGATAAAGTTTGCTTTGTGAAACATCTTATGCCAGAATCACACGACATAACATCAGCCCGACGATGGCCAAGTCTGACAGATGTTAGGCGTCAAGAACAAGAAAGGATGTCACACATAGTGTAGTTGCTTGTTTTATCCCATGTACTGTGTCTTTGTGAAAGATGACCAACAGCGGGGACACAGAGCTGCACACATATGTTAACACTGCGAAGTGTGCTGTCAAGTGACATCTGAGCCTCATTTCTACATCAATTGCACATTGTGACGGCAACAAAATGTAAATAATAGTCTGGATCTGAAATGACAGTTGTTTGAAATAAGCAGTCTTCTAGGAAGTACCTAAAAGGGATACTTGAGTAAAAGTACACGTATTTTAACAGAAAATTAATTTGGTTGAAGTTCAAGTCACTTTTTTCATATTATTACTTAAGTAAAAGTCTTATGGCATGTACTGTTTTGAAGTAGTAGTCAGTGGTAGGGCGAGTCGTCTTTCAACTGGAAGGTTGTGTGTTAAATTCCTACCCCTGCTTGTCAACATGTATCCTTGAGCAAGACACTTAACCCCAAGTTGAAGCATGTGAATGGGTGAATGGCAAAAATGTAGTGTAAAGCAGCTCAAGGCTAGAAAAGCTCTATATAAATACAGACGATTACCAAATCTACTTCTTCTGATTTTATTTGGTAGTAACGAGTAACAAAGACAGTTAGAGGAAATGTAGTAGAGTAAAAGTAAATGTCTGTACTTTATTTACAGATAAAGTACAGATACGTGAAATGTGTACTTAAGTACAGTAACAAAGTATTTTGAATTGTAGTTAGTTACATCATCAAAAATCACTTGATCAGCAATCAGAATAAGAAAAAACGAAAACCAGTAACTGCAAAAAATGGGCTGTTTATTTCTTCTTTGTGGGAGCAGAATATCTGTTGGAAGATTATGCTTTTAAAAATGGCTGGTTCTGGCAATGAGGTGAATGCATCCACACAAAGTTGTCCCTCTAAAGTGAGAAAAATATTATTTCTGAAAATGTGAGTGATTTAAAAAAGTAGCCACGTGCTTAAAAATCAGGTTTTAAATCATTTCAGGTTCATTATCTGCTCTGAGACGGTGGGGGTGTGGCCGCTATAGCTGTAGCACACACTCACATACTATCCGCGAATGTCGTGGTTCATTATCAATGTTTGTACAGTATATTAACATAAATGCTCCCATAACATGTAGCAGGGCAACATTTTCATTTAAACATTTAAACTGCAAAGATCAGTCCTCCCCCATTTACCTGACTGATATACTGCATTTTGCATAGGCTACATTACCACCACTTACTACTCACTTTCACAGTTGAGCAGTAGATGCAATTCCCCTGTTTTACAAAGTATGTCTATGTGTGTAACTTTCTATCAATTAAATATGATTTAATAATTGTATGAGATTTCACTTTTGATTTCTTTTTTCACATCAAATCAGTCATGTAGAAAGAAACTAACAAGGCTTTTCTCTATCCATCTTATTCCTATAGTATACCCCTGATACCTAGCAAGAATTATAGGTGCGACTTTGAACTCAAGCAGAACCGGCATTTTCTATGGTAACGAGAAGCTAAACACAGAGGACGATTGCGAAATTTAACATGTGGGAACATCACGCGTTACACCTCAAATGGGATGATGTTATCATTCCACTGCCTTCCTCGAAACAGTATGTTTTTTTGTTTTTTTATAAAGTAACACCGAATGTGTCAATATCACACCATTTCTGATTAGGAGAGACTTAATTTAGCGTTAACATAACACTGAGATTCAATCATAATGAGTTCAATTGAGTATATTAGTGTTACTTTAACACTGCTTGACTGCTTTTTAAAATCATTAGAACAATCTAATACAACTGTGTTTGTATTTCCCAAATATTAATAATAATAAAGAATTGCATGTACTCTTTTGGTGTTACTTTCACACTGTTAGATTTGCTGTATATTATGTGAAAAAGATAAACAAACTGTTTACACCTGGATAAACCCCAGGTGCATTTAAAAAGATGTTCTTTTAAGAATATACTGTATATATTCTCATAACATTATCACTGCTCTAATCATTAAAGCTGACATATTTGAAGAAATAACAAATTATTTAGTTGTGATTGACTTTAGTTGTGATACTCGTGCTTGTAATAATGATGTTTCAATCAAATACTTCATGTAGAATCAACACAAAGGAGGCATATGTGCAGGCAGACGCTATTATTAAATAGCATATTTGAGTTTAAACGGGTTTAGAATGCTGTTATTGTTCACATCCAGGGTGTGTTTGGTGGCTGCTTCTTCTGTGGATTGTATGGAGCCATTGGTTAACTACCAATGGCTCCATACAAACACATTCAAATTTTCATATTCACCACGAATTACTGAAGCAATAATTTTCACAGCATGACATAATAATATACGCCTTTCTTGTCCTCGGCTTCTTATGGAGCTTGGTAGGTGGTTTAAAAAGCAATATCTCACTTTTGTATCCGAGCAGCCCAGGATATGTGACTTATATGTATAATATACTGTATTTTGGTGGGAGGCATTTCCTAAAAAAGGAAACTCCACTGCTACATTTAATTATTCAGTGCATTAATGGTATTACCTATGATTTTCAAAACAGATGTTGATTATTGGTACAGGCCCCACTGATGCCCCCCTTGCTGATGGAGCCCACTGAACATTTTCTTCACTCTGGTGGTCTCTGTGCTGCCAGCCCTATACCACACTCACAATGGACCACACATCCAGCTCAAAAGGAGGAAACATTGGGGCTGAAAGTGAGCAGTGGGTTTAAAACTGGACCAGACTGGATGTGCTTAGATAAGCAGAACTGGGGGGGATCTGCCTGTTAGAGCAATGCGGCAGACAGACAGCCTACAGAGAGCTGCCAGGAACTACAGGTTTTGAATTAACCAGCAGGAATAGTGAGATCCTGTTTTAATTCAACCCCTGCTTTTTTCTTTTTTCTTTTCCATATTTTATTTCACCAATATGGTTGTGTGAGCTTTTGTCTGCCTGTGCACCACATGGGAAACTGTTCAGAGATGTTTTCTCAAGCTTTCTTTAAGGTGACCAGACATACATTATCCAGCTCCTTTGTCTCTGCTTGTTTTACAGTATGCAAAGCTCCTTTCAGTGCCTCAACATGACCTTTTGCGCAGACTTGACAAAATGGCAGGGTCACATTTGATAATCAGCATAAAACCTGCCTGTTAAAGGAGAAGTAAGTAGTTTATAGTGACATCTAGAGGAGAGGCTGAAATTTACAACAACAAACTGATCATCTGCTCACCCCCTCCCTTCCCTGAGCGATACAGTATCCTCAGCCGGTCAAATGTCGTCCTAGTCGTCTTTCTCCGTGGTGCGGGCTTACGGTCAGGTACTGGTGTTCCTTCATCCGCTGTAAAATATGTGTGGTCCTCCATTCTAAACGCGCAAAAAGATCCGCTCTCAGCCTCGTCTCGGCGCTCGATTTGTTCTCTCGCGTTTGTCTATACCGGAAACATGGTGTCGTGGCAATGCAACAGCGGCCCGCGACCATGGTATTTTTGAAACACTACGAATATGAAACAAAAACTACTATACAGCGACTAGACAATGCAGGAGCACATAATATGTATACAAAAGTTGATTTTGGGTCATATAAACCCATAAACACTACGCAGTGTCCCTTTAAGTACAAGCCTTCACAGCAGAAATGTTGCACCTAAAACAAAACAAAAACCCTGTTGCTGACAAACAGCCAACATCTCGAGCCAGAAATCTGCAACGCATGTGAGCTGTAACATCTCACTTTGTTTCCATTTACCAGTGTCAAAGACTTCAGCATTCTTTAAACGTGTTCACAAAGAACTTGTTGACAATTTCTTTTAAACAAATCAGCTTTTTGCTATTTCTCCATTGGTGCTTTTTAGGGGGCCGACCACATGCACTCACATTTTTTTTTTTTAGTTGGGGTTAAAACTAGGGCGAGGGAAATACTATTTGGACTTCCCGTCATCTCGATTCCAAGTCACTTTTGACGGACTGATCCAGAAGCAGACGTGTCCTATCTGGAACTATTGCTATACTATTATTTTCATAACTGATTGATCTGCCGATTAAATTCTCAATTAAGAGTATTGGTTCGGCACAGACAAAGACAAGTTCAGAGATATTTGAATGTTGATTGGCGTTTCCCCGACCTCAGTCATTCAAATTCGCCCCTAATTTTGGATTTCAAACATAGGATGCACCCAGACAGTGCTGTTTTTTCTACAAAAATAGCAAAGCCGCAGTGAAGTAGAATTATTTAAATTTGCAAACACACCAATTAATGATGGCAAATTTGACCTCTGCATTTAACCCATCCTTTTTACACACTATTAGTCTACATACACAAGTTGGGTGCAAGAGCAGTGGGCAGCACCTGGAGGGCATAGGGGATTTGATGCCTTGCTCAGGGGCACCCCAGCCCTTGACCAAACACTGTAATATTTTTTATAGACGTAGGACTGCAGTGCTCCATGCATAGACTTTCTCTTTATGTTTTCATTAGTTAATTCTGTGAGGCTTCTGCAACTTTGCTGTCATCTCAGCAGCTCCCATCTTTTGGATGCTTAGTAACATCGATCGCCACAGGAGCACAACCCCAAAAGCACCCTGGTTAAAAAAATGTTTTAGATGCTACATATGAAAAGCCCTTAAAACTGAATCTTTCGCCCTTCACCTTCAATCTTAAAAACCTGAGCCTAGCACACAGGCTTCTTTATAGTTTCGTAAAACCAAATACGTAAATGATGCATTCCTCGGGCATGCTTCGTCAGACTATTTCCATAAGGTTTGAGACGTGGACACACGAGTTCTTAGGCTTGACATGCAAAGATGTTTTCCTTTACTTGGCAACAAAGCAAAACCTTGATTTAATATACGCAGTCCAAGGCTTATGGCAACATGGTGCAGGGCTATAAATGGGATGTGGCCATGAGGGAGAGAAAAAAGTTTTTGTGTTTTTATCATTGATTCAACTCTGAATAATTCATAATTCATCTCAGGTGCTGCTGGTTCTCAGCTCCAAGTTTCATCCTCTTGAGCTTTGAGCAGTCTTGATCAGTTTCTCCTGACATGTTGACAGCCTCATTCCTTTGTCAGGGCGTAGTTTCTTTTCCTATACGACATGCTTGTTGACTATTTATAGATTAAGTTCTGGTATGAACAGCAGTAATAATTTTTCTATAGAGGAGGTAAAAAAAACAAAAAAAATTTTGCTGAACAAACACGCTCACCAAGTAAAGTGAATCATTTGTTTGTGGGTGAGTGTTCCTCCTCTGGTTTCGCCTGAATGATTCTTGTTCCGGGGATGAGGAGTGCAGTTTTACTCTCCGTGTTGACTTTCACTCTTGTGTAGGAGCTGGATAAACTGTTCAGTCAGCTGTGAAAGCCTGAGTAACATCTTCCACACTATATGTGACAACAGCAGCGGCTGGGTGACACTACTACCAGGTGCATTAAGTTGAACATTAGTGAAAACCCTGTTTAAGAGATGTAAATAATATGCAGCCAAGTGTTGCTTCTCCTCACATGAACCCTCTCTTTTGGCACTTCAACCTCCCACATGAAAAGTTGTCTTTCCTTTCCCACAATATGTTAAACTGCGAACTTTATGGAGAGTCTCGAGGTGTTTGCCCACAAGACACATGCTGGGAAAATCACACTACGCTACACTTCATTAACAAGATATACTTTTAAACTTCCATGTCATGTGTCGACACAATTTGATTGACTGAATCTACTCTAAATCACAAGTGCATAAGACATTACAATGACACTGTTCATGTTGGACGCTCTAACAGGATGACATCGACTCCCCCACCCCTCCAAAAAATCTAGACTTAATATTTAGCTCCAAACATTCCATATTTGGACACACTGACAAGAAACGGAGCATCAAAACCACCGAGTTACATTTTTTCCTCAGAGAGTCATACTTGATTAATCAGAGGTTTGGAGAATAAAGGGAATAAATGTGCAGTCAAGATGAGGAGAGAACCATCTGAGCAAACAGTGCAAGAGACACTGAGGAGAGGGAGAGTGAGAGGGAGTTTGTGTGCGTCTGTGCGTGTGTGTGTGTGTGTGTGTGTGTGAGGCTTTCAAAGGCAGCAACTTGTCATTTCAGCAAGATGGCAGAGAATGCTCTTGGAAAAGGCAAAGCAGGAGTGTTATTTCACCACCCCTGACTGCTGAGTGAGTGGAGTCTCCAGTCTGGCCCCCTAGAGTTTCTGCATCATGTAATTTAATTTGTGGGCTGCAAAACACAGCAGAGAGAGGCGGAGACACATAACCACAGCCGCCATTTATGAATGACGGTGATTTTGTGCTTTTACTGCCAGACAAATGAGTGCAAAAACATCTGAGAAAACATTTCCAGTTATTGTAGGGGGAAAGCTAATCCCCTTTCTAGTCTGTAAATATTAAGCACTCGAATATGAGCTCGCTGTGAGATCTTCAAGTTGGGCCTCACCATTGCAGAATCAGTGGTGGCCGTTTTTATAGGCCTTGACCTCAACGTGTTGGCATGTTCTTCTCAGTAAAAGAAGGTGAAGATTTGTTTTTTTCAAACCAGCAGAGCCAAGTCTTGGCTATTCTCAGTGACGTTATGGTCACATAAACGGATTGTTAGAGTTACAGGAGGATGGAAAAAGATTCAAGCTAAATCTTGGCAAAAGGCAGCACACGATCTTGATGATTAACTGATTCAGAAGCATTTCGATGTCATTTAGAAATAAGCTGCAAATGATCTGTGTAGAATTGTGTGTTCTTTGTAGGTATAGTTGTGCTCCCAATTCCCGTCCCATCCTCAATTCTTGTATCTCTACACCAAAAAGAATTTAACTGGACGAAGTGAAACATTGGGGGATAGTCGACGAGGTAAGCTCTGGCCTTGGCTTACATGTATGAAGCTGCACCCATGAACACCCAGCCTGACATCTGATTAACCCCAGCCTGGATAGAAGCTTCTACGAGTCGTCAGAAGAAAGCCATAGATCAAAGAGACGTCTGATCCATACTTTTTCAACCAGTCCCTCGTGTACACACAAAAATAAATATTGACTGAATTTGAAGGGCCATGTAAATTGTTCCTGCAGAAGAAAGACAGAGAGGTGGCTATGGCACACTTGACCGAGTCCTTTTGGCTTTGAACATGTTTGAAAGTGTTAACTTTCATCACTTGATGAATCACTCAGCCTTCTGAGGAATCCCATGATAATGAACTGTGTTTGCTTACTTGAATTAAGTATGTGACATACTGTACATGCTGATGTCCATAGTTTCAATGGAGCTACAGAAGAAATTAAAACCAAAAGAATGGATGGAAATGGACCGGCATCCACCAGAAATGCATTGGTCTAGACACATTTTAATGGAGCCTTCAAAGGCTGGCTCAAGTGAGGATTTGTGTATTTGTCTAAAAACCTGCCTGATGGCTCCTTGACAAATGATGTTGTGTAAATAAACCTGAGTGCAGAAACAGGCCAGCTTGTGCACAGCTCTGTTCTTACTGTTGGAATGTTGTTACCAGAGAGTTTACAAGACAGTGATGGCAGAACAAGGGGGAAAAAAAGTCTATAGCACCTCATATCCAGCCACTTAGCATGGCAAGTCTTTCAACAAAGGTCACACAGTGGTGCACATTTGGTTCAGATCAGTGAGGTTATGACCCACATTGGGTTTATTTAGACCTTTGCACCAAAATAATCACAGGGCTCTGACTCTGCTGTGACAGAAATTAACAGTCTGGAACCACTTCTCTCTCCAACCTCGACCTGAATCATGAACTTAGTGGTTAGTCGGGTGTCATGAGCATTTCCTTATCATTCTCTGAATTATGTGAATTCTGGAAGTGGAAATCTTTGTTGCCGGAGAAGGAAGGTTTTTTTCCTGGGGGCAGGAAAGTGTGTCAGTATTCTAATGTGCAGAAGTGGCATGTGTCTGCAGTAGCGAGGCGGCTACTTGGAGGTAAGGGACAGGGAGGAGGTCCAGATGAGACAGAGAGGCTTTCAGTTTTGCTACGCTTATATATATATATATATATATATATATATATATATATATATATGAACAGAAATAAACCAAACATGTGGTTCTTATTTTCCCAGCAAGTTTAACACATGGTGATAATGTTTGAAAATACACCACCCTGCCAAATAAAAGGTCACATAATCAGAATATTTGGCTAAGTGCCTACCATACAAGCTTGTAGGGGCATTGTTATGATGTGGGGTTGTTTCAGTTGGTCAGGTCTAGATTCAGCAATGTTAGGTGACAAAAAAAATAAGGTCAACGGACATGATGAATGAGTGGGTTTTTCAGGTTTTCCAAGATGACTATACAATTGAGAAAGAATGAGTCAGGGATCGTGAGTCATCATTTTCACCCATGGACTGGCCACCTCAGAGTCCAGACCTTAACTCCTTAATCCTGCATTTTGGCCAGTCAGTGTATAATTGCAAATCAAATTTAGTAGCTTTTATCAAGTGGTTACATATAAAGTCCCTTACCTATTGTATAAAATCAGGGGACTATGTTCCTGGTTGCCATACCATTATCTTTCATTCTCTGCTGCCTGTGCACAGAACCAACCTGCAACAATGCTGCTGAAACTGCACCAGTTCAAACTCTCAAGAAATCAGATCAGATCAGATAAAGACCTTGTCTGGATGTGCCAGGGGACAGCTGGGAGAGGTCTTACATTTCTTTGGCTCCAATTCAAGGAATTTGAGTAGTGGAGCACAACGCATACCCTTTACCTGAGAAACCTTGTTTAAAAAATCTTCCACTCCAGACTGAGACAGCAGCTATGCAGCACAGCCAAGACTAAAGCCTAGCCGGGCACTAAAGGTTTCCCGTCAGACATGAATAAACCGTTTCATGTCTATCACTAATAAAAACTGGTAGAGGCAGAGCTGTGTGTATGTGTGCTTTCTCTAAGTCATAAGCCCAAAAATAAAGGGCCTTGTGTAAGATCCACGGAGTGTGGAAACCAAGCCCCGGCAGTCAGCATGCCTTTACAGAGAGACAGCAGCTGTTGGCTTGATATAGCATGGCTATGGAGCAGAGAGGCCACAGTGTTAAAATCAACCTTGTTCTTTCACAAGCTCCCTACCTCTCAAAGAGAGTCCACAGGCTGTCGCCTTTCATAATGGCTAAGACAAAAAAAAAATATTTGATTCCCATTTTTTCAGATTCTTGGGTACATATTTGTAAACTAAAGCATCTACTGAAGGGATGTCAAGGCAAACGTGAACGTGCCATTTCCAAATTGTGTGGCCAAATTCCCCTTCATCTGCATCAAGCCGGCTTCAGGTAGCAGGATTCCTGAGCTCTCATATTTGTTTTTCATAATGTGCCTTTTTGTGCGTTATCACCACGAGTGCATGTCCTGGCAGTATAAGGCTCGGCGATGCCATAGGATATGAAAACAAAAGACAAAATAGGTATCGTGTGTAAATCTGGGTCACGTCTAAGAGATGGTGGTGACCTACAGTAAAGATAGACAAAGCGGCAATCAAACTTTCAGCACGTGTTAACCCTAATGCTACAGACAAATTGTCCAAATAAAATAGGAAAGGTCCTCTGCGGACAAAAACCTAGACATTTTCACAACCAAATTCTGCTTCCTTTTGGACCACACCTGGAGCTTAAAACGTAATCTTTACGCCAGGTAGGCCACATGATTGCATTTCGATTCTAAGTTTTCTCCCCAGCTTATGTGCACTCACAGATGCACACACGAATTGGAACACTTCAGCACGCTGCACAAGAAAAGGCTCTCTGCTTTACACTGCAGAACTATTTTCCATCTTCCCTCTTGGCATCAGCACCCTCCTTCCATTTATTTTCTAGGTAAACTGTCACAGTAGACGAGAGTGTGGAAACTCGAGTGACAAAAGGTTTAATTTCCCTGTATTTAAAAGTGAGCCCAAGGCAGCTGGGCTTATGGTGTTATGAGTGTTTTAAAAAAAAAAAAAGAGCCCTCAAAGAACTTACAAAGGCCTATTGTCCGGCCAGGATAGGCATGACGTTAGAGACATTACACATTAAATTACACTCCTTTTTCTTTCCCTGGCCTTCTCCGACTTCAGTCAGCAGGCTACTGTTTTTACAAGATGGCAAGGAGGGAAAATATTCTCTTTTAAGTTAGCTTGAACTTCTTCCTCAGGGGGATATCCTGTACCACCTGCACATATCAATCACACATTTGGCCAAGTGGTAGGCTGGAACACAGAGTGGAGAAGGGGGGGGGGGGGGATCTTTGTGGCTCTCACTCCAAGATGCAGCAAAACGGCAGACATTTTGTGTCCGCTGGCATTACTCCCTGATTAAGAGCTACATGCCGTCTTCTTGCTGAGGTTCAGATCAATGCACCCCTCTGTTAGTGGGGAGCACAGGTAGCTTTATTGACACCTTGGCATTGACCCTGGCACGGGGCTCTATGCTCTCAGCCGGTGGTCCCGGGCTTCTCCTGAGTCTGACAGTTATTTTCTCTGCCTAAGCACTACAGTACTAATCTAGAGGAATGTGTGGACACAACCTCTTAAACCCCAGGTACGAGGTGGCAGGACAAAATGCAAAGCAGATCAGCACAAACAGAAGAGACAAGTTATTAAACATGTCCTTTTATTAAAACCAAGCTCAAACGCAGCAGTGCGTTCCATGTTTTTACTACAAAACTGAACACCTATTCACAAGTGGGTATTGAATAGTGAGATTCAAAGTCATGGCAGCTTCTTTCAAGTTATACAAAAAGTCACATCTGTTTGTAATATTTGGATAAGTGCCGAAGGTACAAGCCTGGGGAGCAGTGTTACAGTCTGGGGTTGCTTCAGTTGGTCAGGTAAAAGGTTGTGTGCCCCTAAAATGTTGTCAGCTGATAACCTAAATGATACTGAATACAATTTTTTCCAGGCATATTCATAGATGACAATGTTAGGATATTCCAAGCTCAAAGTACAAAAGAATGGTTCAGGAAACCTGTAGCTGTTACACGTGGATTACTATCCACCGAGTCCAGACCTGACCTCCAATGAGTATCTTCGGATGTGCAGGCTAAGACTGCAACTCAATCATTACCTCATACTTAAATCTTGGCAAAAAAAATAACGCAACAGTGGGTTGTAATAAATGTTGTGACACAGCATTATCTTATCAAAATGATGCATGGCAAGTTTCGAGTGAGTGACCTTTTCTATCCACAAATACAGAAAGATGATTCAGAAAAAGCTGTGAATTTCATGCGATGAAGAAACAAAGTGGGACGTGTCGTCTTGCAATGAGAGCACATGTATAGTCTCAGAGAGAGGGGAGTAAAAGGGAGAGAGAACACTTTACTTCCCACTACAGAATAACTCATCCTCTGAGGATAGGATGTCTGTGGGAGGCGCCTGGAGAACGTCTCCCTCTCTCTCTCTCCCACTCCCTGAAAAGCTTGCTCAATGAGCCAACTCTGGCCATTCCTCCAGGATGTGTTTTTTTAAAGGAAGAGGAAGTCTTGAATGAGACAAAGAGGTAACAGTTGAAAAAGAAACATCTCTCCCAGGGGAACAAGAGAAAGGCCAACACAGGGTGGCGTAACAGACAGAGAACCACGCTTATGAACAATGTTTTCTATTTGCACACATTTGCATGAGAAAGGGCAGCACAGCGGCTGACTGTTCCACTACATGCCTGTTGAATGGAGGGGAGCTTCAGAGCTTCAATTCTACAGCATGGTGTGTCATCAGTATTAGTCAGCAAAGAAAAAAAAAGGGGGGGGGAGACAGCAGGTGTTCATATCCATTTTACACTGCAGAACTAAATACGTAAAAGAGTTCCTGAGGTCCAATTAGCTCAGATATTAGTGAACATCTGTCACATAGAGGAGGGACAATTATGTACAGTGATGTCAGCCTTGTGTGTTTTGCATCTGTTAAGCCCAAATAAAATTTAACATCTGTTGGCAGCAGTGTCGGATATGACCTCAGTGCTGCAGCCCGATTAGCGTTCAGAATATTTTCACACTTGCTCTGAAGGTCAGGCTGGCACCTCTGATACAGTTTTGTCACGCTATTGTTCAGAATGTACAGAAATTTTGTTTTTTTTATTTAAGTAAATGTTCAATAATTCAGTTCAGCATATGAATGCAATTCAGACTTCTAGGCTGTGTATGTTGAAGTAAAATGGGCTTTTAAGATTCCACCCCCCCCCCCCCCCCCCCCGCCATAACAGGAGGCTGAATATCAGGAGTCAAGGGGTGCACTGTGCTATTCATTTAGCTGAGATTTAGCGCAGAAGACTGCTGAACGCAGATGTGTAACACATAACTCGCCACATTCATCACACCGTGACACTGTCTGCCTCCAGAAGCAAGGGCAGCAACCTGAAGCACGTCCCTTCACCTCACTGAGAATGTAAAGTACCTTAATTCAAGTAAGCTCAAAGCATTAATGCTAAAATAATTAACTCTGACCCTGCACTCATGTAAATCACCCTGCTGCCCTTGTAGATGGCCAGCCTTGCACTTTTTCTTTTTTTTTTTTAACTTGCGAGGAAGTTTAATGAGTTTAGAAGTTTGGACAAAGTGCTTCAGAGTGGGATTTATTGAGATTTTGAGGGCAGACATGAGTTACAGCTCAGAGCTGGAATCAGATTTCATAAACCTTTTATGTTTGACTGTTGATGTCACAGGAAAAAAAAAGAGTTGGAACCTACTGTACATGATTAACAGTGAGTTGGGATTATAGTCCTACAAAGCAGTGGGAAAAGAAACGAGGTCCACTTCATCATCTCAATGGAGCAGTGACTGTAGTGGTTCCATATGAGAGGGAGACGAGCGTACACTGGCATTTTGATAGATGAACAAAATCTATAACCTATAATCTACTGAAGGACTGATGCTGGTTCACACAGTGCTTCACAAACATAGTTTCGTTTGCTGTCGGCCTTTAGACATTACCATGAAGAGAAAAAAAACAAAAAAACTGTTGCCAACAAGTCAGAGACAGAATCTGTGCAGTAAAACAGGAAAGTCCCTCCGTGTATCCTCATGATGTTGGCACTGGTCATAAAACATGTCTCGCAAGAATCCAGTTGTTGAGTCAGATGACATTTAAGTGTACGCCTTGCTCGGCTGAAATTATACACAAATAAGTTTATGTAACAGTACAAACAGGGAAAAAAAGACAAAGCTGTATGCTTGTCAGCATTTGTTGAGTTATTCTGTTTCTCCACCTAATTAATTTCTCTGCAAGGGGCATTTTCTCTATCACCAGTCCCAGTTTAATTTTAATGTTTGTCATCATCTCTAACAGGAATACAGTAAACTTTCTCCATACAGGCTTAATGTCTGAGTGCTGTTTATTTGATCAAATGCCACAGTATTTTACTGTCGAGTGCCATTTCTGTCCTTCAAGTACAGATGAGATGAGCGGGACAAATCCCGGAAAACTTTGTCTCGTCTGCAGCAGGATACAAAGATTTACAACTTTTTAGATCAAGACTCTTTTTAAACTGTGGTCGACGCAACAGAAGGATAAATCTAATGAAAAGCCGATGGTTTTAGGACTGTGCCACTGTTTCTCATTTCTGTTGGGTTCCCCTGTGAAATACAGGCTGTGATCATAAAATTAATAGACAGAGGGAACAGAATATTAACAGATTTCTTTGCTGTCAGTTTGGCAAAAAACATATTTCATGTGCAGATTTTTATGGGTTATCTTTTGGCTGCGAATACCGATTATTTTTTATCAACTGCCAATTATATTTTCCAAAGTCAAAAGGTGTACATGTTTCTATGATGTGAGAAAGAAAAGCACAACTTTTTCACATTTGAGAAGCTGGACCTAGAACAGACTTTGAGATGTGTGCTTGACTGACATCTATAATTACAAACCAATTAAAACACTAGTTGAAAATTACATTTTTTCTGGTTGTCAAATCATTGCATCTCTAAAAAAAACATGCACACGTGAAAAAGAAGACCACAAACAAGTTAAGAGCTTTGTAACAGACTAGGGACTGTTGATTTAATAGCTGTTCTGGAGTTTCTGAAAGCTGAAAATTGAGATAGGAGTGAAAGCTACCGAATGGAGGAGGATGTAAGAGTCTTGAGCCAAATGCCGTTTCCAAGGTAAAGAAGGAAATTTAAGGCTTAACTCCACATGCTAGAGGATGTTTTGGCTAGTAAATGTGCACTTTTGCTTGGTTACGAGGCAATGTTACCGTTTTCCTAATAGTAAGTTCAAATTCCCAGGCACTTGTCATAACTTTGTTAGAAAATCTGTTGAAAAGCTTAAAGTGATAGAGTTACGGGCGCTTCTTATTTATTTATTTTCCCTTTATCTGTCTGTGAGTCTGTTTATCTAAAAATGGCGCCTGACTTTCTGTCTCAGGAATTCAAGTGTGCTGAGACCAGTCTCTGCCCTGGTAGACAGAGAGATGGAGGGAGACATTGGTAGGGACAGAGTGTTGGGGAGAGCGATGGAGAGTGATAGAGAGAGAGAGAGAGAGAGAGAGAAAGAGAGAGTGGGCGGTGATTAACATGCTGCAGTCAGGATGCATTTCAGAGGGGCACTGGGAGGAAACGACGGGCCATTACAGCACAACTAAGGGTCTGTTAATCAGCCTATTAGGGTTTAATTGAGGGTAGTTAATTAGGAGTCAGTGGGCAGTCTGTGCTTTGGGGTCAGGAGCTGACACAAGGAGCAGCTGGCGGAGCAACCTGAGCCGATTGTTGCTGATCCATTTACACAAGGCCTGTGATTGATTGGCAGGAAAATTAGCCTTAATTACACCTGTCTATTTCTGCTCCCCTTCAAAAACCTTTTAGGAGCCATAAATTAAGCCACAAGCTCCAACGAACAAGGAGCCGGCAGTGACCGTGTTGGAGCTGAGCAAACACATTTACAGTAGCCCCAGACTGTACGTCTCCCAAAAAAATCATCAAACATCGGCACGGCTTTGAGGACGCGAGCCATTTGAACCCGAGTGGAAAATACAATATACTGTGTGTGCGGTGAGGAAGAGAGACAAAAGCAGCCTTTTGGCTGGAGTGAAGTGTAAGCTCACCTCACACCATCTCTCGACTGAGACGACTCCACATCTTAACCCCCCCCCCACCCCCTCATGTGGAGCACAGCAAAACAAAGATGTCCTTGTCCTCAACTTCTTACAACAAACTCTGCAAAAGGGCAGCAGCTTCCACCAGAAGCTGATTATGGACTCTTTTAAAGTTAAGATTTGTTGTTAATGTCCCGTTCCTGCCTCGGCTGGACCACGGGGCATAGGAATGTGGCTTGCTTGAAAGGATTGGCTCGTGGATTCATCCTGTCTTTGGTCAGGCAGGAGCAACAGAGCAGGGCCACATTCTGCTTAGGCACATAGGGAAAAACACACTGCCTGCACAAGGGGCCAAAATTTAATAAAGAACCAGACAAAGATCTGCTTTTTGCCTCAGAAATGCCAAACAACATGTGATCCCCCTTAGGGTAACAACTTTCCTCATCACCCTCTGGGTCAGAAATAACACCTGGGAAACTTATTTTTATTTTTATTTTATTAAATCCAGCATGTCTGATAGGACACTGGATACACAGTTAGACAGTTGTGTAACTCCCAATTTCATTCCTGATTCCTTACTGAATTTACCATTTAACTAGAAGTCAACAGTGACGGGTTTTTCTCTGCTCAATGTAGATCTTTGGAAACAGTTCAGAAGATGGCTGAAAAAGGTTTGTTTTATTCCCTTCGTCTGATAAAATACAACAGTTCAAAATCAAAAAATGCTTAACATCTCTTCAAACTGCATGCTGTGCCTCACTACAGTGAACTTGCATATTATAGATAAAAAATAATGTATAAACTAAAAATGCAATTATTCAGGTTATCAAAAGAAAAACAACATTGATAAAATTGATTTGTTGATGACAAATTAAGTTGCAGCTGCATTTAGTGAAAGTTACCGAAAACAAAAGAGTGGAAATCAGCCCATTGTTAAAAAAAAAGTGGCTGATTAATCAGTCTAGCTCTCCATTAAACTGCCCTTTTTGACCGTACAGCCTTCCAATCGTAAGGAACGCATTAGGGGGAAAAATCTTGAAATGATTGTCAGCTTTGTCTTTTTACGTTTCTCATAAAATTCTTCAAATACCTCAGTCTTTCTCACCTTGGATGGAGAGCCTGACAACAAAGAGGGGGTGAAGGCTCATTAACGTGCACACTCCAGACCCACCTCCAACAGAGCTCACTTCGCATGTCTGTCAGTCACTGCTAAGTGCTGTCTGACTGGCTTTTGAGCCGTCTCTTGCCTGGTGACTTGATACTTGAGTAACTGCAGGGAGGTTTGAGGTGTTTAGTGGCTCACCGTGGGTCACCTCGCAACTCACACAACTAATGGCAAGAAAGAAACTACAGAAGTGCTGCCTTGAAGATTTCCAACTCTTATATAGCAGCTGAAACTGAACTTTTTAAAATAAGTTAATGAGTTAGGGTTAAGGCCACATTATACTCCTCCGACTGCGTAATGCGTTTTCCGACTGCGTAACCACGGCGACACCTCGAGCCTTCATACTTCTGCGTCGTGGTGACGGATACACGCTGCAATTTCCCGCCCGATCAGTAGGGGTCGCTGCGCAAGGTTGTTGTGCTTTTGGCTACAGTGAGCAATGGCGTCTGAGAGAGAAAGAGAGAGAAAGACTGTTGTTGTTGAAACAGTGGCCGTTTCTCACTTTTCTGTGTCACGGAACGCAGTTTTAAGATAATTTGAGGCGAGAAATTGGCCATTTAGAGTCTGAACATGTGCCGTGTGTGTATTAAGATATGACGTATTTATAGTTTGGCAGCGACGTTCTCGGCGGGGATCAGCTCCGCCTCTGTGGACGCTCGGTGCGCACTGTGAGCCGGCACAGAGCAGCTTCGCTCGGCCTGTCCTGAGGACCAATCGCAGCTCTTGCCGTCTCCGTTGTCCCTTGACGGAGTGACGGACACTTAAAAAATATTTAGTGCAGTCGGTGAAGACGCAGAGGCTCTTCGACAGGCTCTGCGTCGACGCAGAGGACTCTGCAGGAGTATAAATTGGGCTTTAGGGTTATACTTCCTATCAATGAAGTAACTGGATTTATAGCAGCTTATTTTGCATTGCAAATACGTTTAATTATGACCCCTAACTGTTTTCCACCACATTCCTCCTGCTCTCCCTTAACGTAATCAACCAAAAGAAAAAAAGCATCTCAAACAAACAGATGTAACTGTAAGTTAATTCGACTTGCATCATCTGCTACAGAACTGTGCCAGCACAAACATTACTGCTATTTTTGGCCCAGGTTTTGAGACACCCTGTGTGGTTGAAAGTGAATAAAATCAGTATTCAGTCCCACTTTCTAAATCAAATTACGTCCAGTTTGAATATCGACGTGGACATCATCATAGCTAGGACTCTTTCCTACTGGCTGGCCCCTGTCCAAGCCAAAAACACACATGACTCCATCCTCCATATTAAAACCTGCCATCTACCAATGTCAGTTTATTTTAAAGTACTTGTTGTTGGTCACCTTCTGCAACCTAAAAATGTTTGCTGAGGATTTACAAGCCGACATTTACAACGACAGCCTGGCATCTCCATTCTCTTCCTATTTTCGAACTCTACAAACTCTACAAAGACGGAAGCATTATTTTTCTTCCAGAGAGATCAGACATGAACATTCTGAGATTGTAGCAAAAATATTGAGAAAACAAAATATACTAAGCAACAACATTACTGGACGTCTAGCATTGCTCAGTGTGAGACAGGAGAGAAGACAAAACCGCTGAGATGACGTTTCCACATATTCAGTAAACATCTCTTAAAAAACACACAGTCAATCAATTATGATTATAGGGTACATGATTACATACAAAGAAAGTCATTCATTCAAGACAAGAACCTCTGATGAATCCGAACATATTTATCAAACCTTAGTGGACAGATCCTGACCAAGAGTGCTAAGACTTTTTAACATGCGAAGCAAAAGCAAACACGGCTCAAGGGTTTTTTAAGAGAAAAATGTCTGGATGAACAAGGAGGCATTCATGTGTTGAATTATACCAGTTTGTAGCTCAGTTAGAGGACAGCCATCTGCTATCACACTCCCCCGCTAAGAGCCTGTTATAGAAGGACTAGCTGTGGATCATCATGTACATGTTACCTCCATATAGACTTAGTGGAACTAACACCTCGACTACAGGAAGAGAAAACAGCTCTGTAGCTGTTGTCAAAGCTGTGGTTTTTCTGTCTGCTTAGGTGGAAACACTTTTCACTTCTCCGTGTAATATGATTGTCCTTTGACAAAGAGGTTGATCTCCATAACAACATTATACTAGGCTGTCAAAATGTTCACCCCTGTACGTTTGTGAGCCACATTTCACCTGTTCCAGATGAACATAAACCTTTTCCATGACTGATTAATACATTTTGATAATCTGTTTAATCGGTTGATTTTTTTTTTTTCTCAAGAATTAAAACAAACTTTCTGATATTTCAGCTTCTTTAATGTGAACATATTGTTACTTAACAAAGAATTAATTAAACTGAATAATTTTGGTTTGTGGACAAAACAAGAAGAAGAATCACAAAGTGGTAAATTTGAAAAATTTAACTGGCGAAGATTGGGGGGGAAATGACGCAATCTTCAAGCTTATACTGGTGATGCTGGCTTTTTCACTATCACATTGCTAAGTCCTGCTGAAACAACTGATGAACTGACTGATAAATAAAATAAAATGACTGGTTCTAGATAATTATTATTATATAATCAGTCGTCGTCGTCCACTGTTTTCTGCTGCTGCAGTAGTATAAACATCCTGCAGCCGCAATCAGTCTTCCTTCAATCTTTTCCACTGAGTCCGGTTCGTCGCAAGCTTCCTTAGCTCCCGTAGGTTTCTTTCTGACTGCAACGGTCCTTGTCCTCTTTCTTTCAGGTCTGCCTTCAGTAGACTCAGTAAGTTTTTGCAATGTCTTCCTTTTCTGGATCTATATGTGTTGGATCCTATCAGGGCGAAGTCCAAAGCCTTTTGTGCAGGTGTGTCGGTCGGCATTCTTAGGATGTGTCCGAACATGGACCACCTGGCATGTTTCACTTTTGTTGATAGCGGGCTTGTGTTACACAGCTTGTACAGTGTTTATAATCAGTGCTACTGTCAAATGTTATTTGTTATGGCTGAGGCAAACTGCAAGATAAAAATTCATACTCAGAAATCAATATCCATCCATCCATCTTCTACCGCTTAATCCTTCAAATGAGGGTTGCTTGTGCCAATCCCAGATAATATAGGGCAGAAGGCAGGGTAGAAATCAATATCTTGAATAATAATAATGTTCTTATTGTCTATGTATCTCTGTGTGAGGTCAGGCAGTATTTGCCTGCAAAGAAATTTCGTTTGTGATGTGAAACCTGATTTGAAGACATCTGTTTTTCTAAAGCACTTCATCCCACATAGGATGCTCAGTAGACTGAAGTCACAAACTGGTTAGTTTCATCCCACAAGCGCACAGCATGTGGGATGAAACTGCCTTCAGGTGCTTGGGATTAAATTCCCTTGATAAAAGACTATAAGTGAATGTTCATACATCCAATCACCTAAGGTTAAAGATG
Source organism: Microchirus variegatus (assembly GCF_963457635.1). Lineage (NCBI taxonomy): Eukaryota > Metazoa > Chordata > Actinopteri > Pleuronectiformes > Soleidae > Microchirus > Microchirus variegatus. The sequence goes on from NC_139808.1 coordinate 17,258,024, forward strand.
CAACCTGCTAAACAACAAACATTGCATTTCATATTGTGGGCTAAAAAAAAACATGACATGGAAGTTTTTTTTGTTGCTGAAACTACCCAACAAAGAGTCTTCGAAATATGAACCACCTTCACTATCAGGTTTCCTATCCACTGAAAAGCACAAATGTAAAACACTACTCTGCATTTTCTATGCATTTCTGTCTCAATGGCTGAATGATTTATTTTGTTGGGTTTTGTCGTGTAATCCGTCATTTCTTGAAAAGAGCAGGTCACTTAATAGGGTGCTTCACGACCTCCTAAGGCTCTTCACATCCTCACTGCTCATATGGTCTTGTTCGGAAGATTTTGTGACTTCATTCACAATAGCTCAACAACAAGACGAACATAAGTGCAAAATGATCCCCAAGCGAAATAGTCGACTCATAATAAATGGCTGCGAGTGGCTATCGCAACACTAAATCCTACACAAGATATCATCTCATGTAACAGCAACATCTGGCCCATTAACATGACTCCCCGACTGTCTTGTGCTCACACATGCACGCAAGCTCATAAAAACAGATAGATGAGTGCAAAGATACACTTCCACTTCGTCATCAAGCTTGTGGCCTCTAGCTTGTGGCCCACTTGCAGACTCTTTTGACCTCAAACCCCCATGATCCAAGTGTATTGCCGGTTCAACCTGTCCTTTGTGAAGGGATCTCATGACAAATCTCAAGTTGCAGTGAGCTTCCAGACCCTTGATTGTGTTACTGAGGACTATCATGTCACGTCTCACGTAATGGTGTGCGTCGTATATACAATACTACTTCAAACTCCAGGGTGAGGCATGTGCCAGCGGACTTGTGGCACTATGTTGTTAGCGAATCAACATAAATGTGGTGATCAACACAGTCCAGATGTCGGAGCCATCTTTACTTGTAAACATTTTCCACAAACATCTCTGTGTGCAATGTGCTGGTCATAAAGCTCGAAAGCAATTTCGCTGAGGTTTGACAATAAACCCAGCAACAAACCATATTTGTCACCGCGCGGCACGTGGTAATACACACTTGTAATCCACACAAACCTCTGTGTTCAATGCAGCCATTGTGCAAGTTTGTCTCGGACAACCGTCCCCTAAAAGCAACCTTTGTGTTGTTGAGTTTCTCAACTCATCCCTCCAGTTGACCTTAGGGTGAGTTGGGTTTTCCACACAAGATTCTGTTTTAAGGCAGGGGGAGGACACTGCGCAGCAGCTCTGTCATAGGGGATTTACAGTAAAAGAACACAGGGCCATGATCTTAGTCAGCAAAATCAAAGACAGACATCCTCCCCTCAGGTTTATCTCAACCTATATCTGCAGGGGCATCACCCTCTCAACAAAGCCTTTGGCCGACTGTCGATTGTTGGAAGTACTGTATATCTGGATACCTGAGCTGTATGTACAAGTTACATCCTTGAGCTGAAATTTACAAGGGTCACTGGAACAGAAATGTTGAGCTCTCATCATCTCATAGGGGCAGGCAGCAGCTGTCATGTAATCCAAGTTCCACATGTACAGCACATCAGTTTCCGTTTCTTTTCGAAACACTTTGAGGAAGGCCACGTACCTCTATTATTCTGTCCTGGAGTTGAAGGCCACCTTCTTTGTCTGCTGGACCATTCTCAACAATCTTAGATACGAAGATCCCTTCATTTGAAGTGCCGTCATTATCATCCTGTGGAACAAATGACAGTTATTAGCTCCAAAATAACCACAGCACAGTGTTTAGACTGTTGAGGACAGAAGCAGTGTAGAATCTTTTTTGACAAGTGCTTTGATGTCAGCACTAAATTTAGCAAAGTTTCAAAGGGTGGGCGATCTTCTAAAAATAATCATCACAATCTTTTTGACTCACAGTTGCCACTTGAATTGTCACCTCTGCTTCCAGTGCTGACATGTACTGTCAAGGATATCCAGACTCAACCAAGTTTGTGAACTTACTGTATCTATTTACGGCATTTAAAACACACCATTGCACAGTTGCTGGTGGCATATTTAACTTTTAACATTTTTAACAAAGCTGTTACATAAAAAAGACATCAATACATTATTATTACACAACAGATGTTTACACACAAGTACAGAAAACTCTATAATAATTGTAGTTTGGCTCCATAACTGAATTGAATTGAGCACTGGTAACTGTTTATGTTTTGGGACTTAGGGAGATAGAAATATGTGGAGTTGTAACAAACAGAGTCAAAAACTCCCTTATTTCCCTGTAAAGTCTCATAAGTAAGCTATATTTGACATCAAGGTCTTATTTTTTTTTTTGCATTACATGGATCTGTGCTATGAGGGGAGCAGGATGATCTCCACATTTAAGACTAATGATGACTTTTATAATACAATTATTATATGACATACCCCACCACTTATGAGGTATTGTGCTTTTATTGTATTGTATTGTTTCTATGTTAAATGTGATAGGAAGAGAAACAACTCGACATTTGAATAAATCAAGAGAAACAACTCGACATTTGAAATAAATAGAATAAAGCTATTTTGAAAAAAAATGACATAGTCTGAAAACACAAAACAAGTTAATTCCATTTTTTTTTATTCCACAGAAGTGGTATGAAAACAAGAACAGCACTACAGAGCAGCGACTAAATTGGATCCTTAAAGAAACTTCAGACACTGTGCTGATTCTAATTAATCATTTATGGCCTGCTTCCTCTCTCAGGGCCATTGTGTACAGTGAATTAGCAATGCTTCAATATGATCACTACTCTACCTTACAATTATGACAATCTTGAGAGCTGTGGACAAAGTACTCATTCTTGAGACCACAGACCCTGGCAGCTGATAGCTCTAACCAAGCCATGCCAAAATAACAGCCACATGAAACATGCGTGTCAAAAACTACAGGGATATTAGCTATTTCTATTTTAATGAATAGCTTCTAACACAGACTGTTGATTTGAGGTTAGCGGGCAAAGGAAAAGCCAAGTATTATCTCTGCGTTCTTATGGTTGCGTTTGATACATGGGTTCTGTCACAACAGCAAGAAAGGTTGCAAATTTCCAAGATCATGAGGTCAGCTACCAAAAGACTTTTCCAAATTTTCCACCAACATATTTTACAGTTTTATAGTGATAATGGAAAAGCACGTCACTGTGGCTGTAAAAAAATACTCTGTAAAAGTTCAATACAGTCCTGTTTCAATGGGACCTGCAGAAAGTCAGTCCATGTATGGAAGACTGAATTGCAACCGGCGTTGAGATATTTTCAACCCTTCACTCAGTAGAGCACGAGGCATCATTAATGACTTTCGTTTCGGGGCCTCGAGGCAGGAAACATGGTGGCTGTGAAAGGTTGGGCATGATAAAAGACCCTTTCCCTCTCTGTGTTTACCTCACCACCAAAATCCCCTCAATTAGAGACAAAACAACTGCGGTCAAAGCCATAATCCCAGATTTAACTCTCATAAAACTAATTACAGTTTTTTTAATCTGTCATGCCAAATCCACTAAACCAGACCAATATATAAACACAATAAAACTTGATAGATGCGGTCCATCTATCCACAGAGTAGAAAACACATGCTTCACTGTCTTAAGCGGTGTCAGTCAGTACAGAGAGAGCCTGTGGTGCTTTAAGTAAGTGCTAGTCATTCCTGAGTTGCCATATGACACTTGGCTGATCACCGGGGAAGATGAAACCTCCGAGACTCTCGGTTTTTAACCTACCACGCATGGCCTTCCTCCTACGATGTTAAAACCCAGAGATCCACCCTCGCGGAGAAGGACAACCGTCGTGCTTTTAGTCTCACCTTCCTATACAGACAGACAGAGGAGAGACACGTGAACAAAGGCAGGCCAGGAGGTTATTCATGTTAATAATCTATCATCAACTCCCAGCGAGTGGCAGAATGATTGAGCTGGTTATAGAGAGCAAGAACAGATGAGAGACAAATATATTCTTGTTAGTAGATAACTGAGGGGCAGAAACACATAAAATTACAAATGGAGCAAGGTGTAGGGGCAGGAGGAAGTTAATGATGCCATTCCCTTCACATTAGGGAGTGATGGGAAAGTGTAAGTTAAGAGATTAGAGGCTTAATGACACCTCTTTATTCACGTCTTCATTAGGCCTGAACAGCTGATCTATTTCAGAGTGAATCTGCTTCTCAAAAGACACCAACTTCAGTCCATCAGCTGTAGTCCATCAGTTTCCAAATCACTGTTTATGTAATTTGTTGAAATCCTCTTCATGTCCCAATAGCCATCAAGAAAATCCATCCATCCTGTGTGGCGTTTGAAGCCGTGTCACATCAAAGAGATTGATTCACTAGCCTATTTGTCACAAACTGTCATGTCTACTGGCAAGGTTGCTTTTGTGTTTGTGTTTCGAGGGTGGAGCTTTGATGACGGCAGACAAGGAGAGGGTGGGATGTTCAGAGCTGCTATTGCAACCGTTTCCACACTCCTGCAACCCAATACTTGTTCCAGTTTTTACTCAGGTGACTTAAAACTCACATAGAGTGGTCCTGTTGCACATAATGTTATTTATGGAGGTCTACTTACATATATTAACATGTTTTTATGATCAAAAACCTCTTAGTTGCTGTAAACGAGCCGATAGAAATCTGTATTTTCTGACGCTCTCCTGAGCCGCGATATTTCAGACTCAAATCTCAAACCCAGAAGACAGAGTGTGTTGTGATTGGCCAGCCATCGTAGAGCCTTCCCAGCTGTCTTGTGATTGGCCAATACCAGGACGTGACATATTCAGTACACCCGCTCTCATAAGCGCAGCTCCCCCCTCTGGAACGGTGGATGCACTGCTCCTCATTATCAAAACATTGTTTAAACAATGTTTAAAAAATAGCTTCGTCACGACTCCCCACCGCAGTCCCTTTTATGACTTTGACCCGGCGTCAGACCCAGAGTCAGAAGACACTGTCGCTCGTGAAACACCTCCACAACGGACGTTATTCTTCTTCTGCGGTTCAATGTACGCAACCGGATGTGCCCGGACTAGTGCCCGGAGCAGGACGATCTGCTGTTCCGGAGAACCGCTGTTTACGTAACCGGACCGGGTTTTTTCAGAGATCTCGCTGAGCCCGAGATTACAATAAAACACAGTGTTCTCAGCAGTGGCTGAAGTGTTTGTGTTGATCCTTCAGGGCTTCTTAAACAAGGTAAGGACGCAGATACACACTAAAAAACAGCGTTAATTGGAACTTCCGGTCAAGGTCCGTCTTAATATATTTATCTATCCACCAGTCATAAACATAAAACTATGTCTCAGAAACGCGTTACAAACTAGCGCTTTAAGCTGAGAGCTAAAATTTAAACTTGCACCATTAAAAATTAGCCATTAGCTGCAGGATATTAAAGATTTAACGACAGCTGTGGATTTCCTCCACAAGCAAATGGTCTTAAATTATAATTAGTTCATCCAAGAGGCACAAGTGACCAGTTCAAAGACACACCTTCAGCCCTTCCCTCTCACAAACCGTTGTCCTGTGTAAATTAATACACCAGTGCACCACTTACTCAGTAGCAACATGACATGAGGAACTCTGGGAGAATCGCAGAGTCAGCTCCTAATCTGTTTTTTTTAAAGCAGGACTTAGAGGGGAGTTATGAGGCAAGATAATTTCAGCTGCCACTCCAGTATGCTGCAGCATAGTGGGACTAAATATAAAGCAGATATTATTGGCATGTACAGTAGCCCCGACTGCCATATAGGCTAAAATGACCCTCATGTGCGTGTCAGGCCATGCTGGAATGTTCACTCCTGCACCATGTCATGGCCACATTAGTGACACATTCTTCAGAATTACAGCGCCTGCACCCGTTATTGTTGACAGGAAGACAGTTGGCTGTTTAGTGAGAACGTTGAGTCGAATATTACTGAGGATTTGGCAAAAACAAAGTAAAGGAAGCTGCTCCTTTCATGTGAGTGAGACAGAATCTCCAAGGTTTTAAAACAAGTCGGTAAGAGTTTTAAAGGTGTTTTTTACATTTCATCTGTGAGAGGGTTAGAGCCATTACAATGAACTCAGAGTAATTAAACCGTGTGCCCCGTCCACACACACACACACACACACACACACACATCTGCAAACACTTGAGCTAATCCATGAAAAATAGAGTGAATCCCTTCAGGAGGCTGTGCATTTCCTAAAACATTAGGTATGTCTATAAAACAAAACAAAAATGGCAATCATTGTCAACTTTGGTGACAAATACTAAGCAGACAACTGTTTAACATAAACCTTACTGGGAAAAAAAAAAGCAGTGGACTTCTTCTCTCTGGTGACTTGGCACACTCGCCGTGATCCTCTACCTCAGGTCCAGTCACAGTTTCCGAGTCTGCCCTCCATCAAACTGCCTTCCCCACTGGCTCCACTTCTTCCTCACATAGTGTGTCTAATTACAGCGTCAGATACTTCAATGTAGAGCGAAAAAGGGAAATATTGATTCAAGAGATTTTGGTCTGTAAGCAAGAAGCAAAAACTCAGTGACCTGGTCATTTTGGACATTTGTGCGCAGGCAGGAAGATATGGTAGAGTTCAAATCAATAAGGAAATAACAATGAAGGAAGGATTCGTTTGTTTGACACCTGAAATGTGTTTATTAATGCGATCTCTGTCATATCCAATTGACACCCGTGCATGAGAGTTAACTAATGGAGCACAAAAATCCATTAAAGTATCTCATAGACTCCATGCTTTAAAATTAGCCCTACAATTAGCCTAATCAGATTGAACCCCTCATTACACAGAACAAAATTCAATGGAGCTTCAATGCGTCTGACATCTTGTGATTTTGATAAACACTCTCCATCGGGTCACGTAGCTGCTGACCAGGAGCTCGGTTTAAGAGAAGACAATCACTGAATGGAAAGTGTCATAGCAATTCTAGGAGCCTTTAAGTGAACCAGAGTGAGATCTAAGCTGTTCTGTTTGGTTTACTGCTATTCCATGCTCACTGAAGAAGTTTAAAATGTCTTTAGGACTATAATTGGAAACTTCAGTCAGTTATTCCACATAGCTAGAGCCATATTGATCTCCCTCACTGTCTCTGCCTCATTTTTAATAGGTTGTAGTTGAAAAAAATATCTCCATCTGCCAGAAGAAGCATACGCTGAGGAGTGACTGAAGAGATTCAAAAACAAACTAAAGTAGGTTGCCCATCAAATGTCGCATTAAATGACGGGTTTGTGTTCCCTCTTTGACAGTGATTCGAGGAATAAATGTGTCACAGCAAATCTGCCAGAGATCCCTCTCACAAAAGATATTTTGTACTATGAAACACAGCAGGGCATGGATTCACTTTGTTTAGTTGTGCCTGCACTGTGCTTTTCAAGAAAGCCATGATTAATGTCAAAACCGGAACTTCCCCCCCGTGTGCAATATGGTTAAATAGGTCATATATTCAAACTAATCTGACCTGGATTCTTCAATTCGTCAATAGATGGTGTCAGTGGGGATATGATAGGTTTTGATTTATATTGTCAGAGTCAGATTTCATACATTTACATCACCAAAGCAACACTATCACGCTGTATGGTGTTTTGTATTCCATGCATTAACTGTGTTTTTGTTCTTACTCAACTACACACATAGGCATTAACATCCGTCCAGAAAGAGCCCATCAAAAGTAGACGGTGTGAGGGATGACTGTTAACACCATGATAACGTGCTTCCTGGATCTCCTGTGACCACATTTGGCTGGATTTTCTGTTATCACCCGATTTGCCAAAAAAACACGGATGTCGTGTCTGTGAGAACAAGTCTGACCAGACAAATGTGTCCACTGTAGCTGTGACTAGAAACACTTACTTATATATGGGCTCTGACAAATGTAAAAATACTGGGAAACTCCAGCAGGTCAAACAATGTCAGCTGAGGAGGTGTCTGTTAATGTATGTATCCTAAAGATGGACTGTGTTCATGCGTGCAAAAGAATGTAGTCGCATGTGTTTCCTTAACACCTGCAAAAGTGTTTAGGGTTTTTTTTTTTTTGATCGAACAAAAGATGTCTCAGGATGGATGTTGATATCAAACCTTAATTCTCCAATTCTCCAATTACTGACCCCATCATTTGTAGAATTGGGGCCACAACCAGGGAACATGTCATGTTATTTCACTGTGTATTGTAGAACTCGGTTGAGTTCTAATCGCTATGTTTACATTCAATTATTCATACAAACCTTTGATGATGGTGGGCAAAACATGTATTTCCTCATTAGATGTGGGAATTGCACAGTGACTCAGAGTAGGATATGCAGCGATTCTGAGGCATATTGCCAGACCATATAATGATACATCATAACATATTCTGTTCAACGAAAGACGACAAAAAGCTTATAAAATAAACAACAATAAAGTGCAGGATATGAAGAAGGTTACATTCACCACTGTATGCTGGCAAAGTCCTACTCCTTGTCTATCTCTTACCCTTAGTGCTGTGATTAAGTGCCACCACAAGGAGTCATGAAGTCATAAAGTAGTGACCACTGTTGAGTGGGGTTGCCATGATTGAATAGATTAATCAACAAGTTCTCTGATTTCAGCTCTGATTTCATTCTAAATATGAACTGTTCTGGTTGCTTTGCTTTTGTTTGGGATTGACATTTTCCTCCATTTTTTTGCATTTTGATTTGTCACTTCTTCTTATCTGTAGCACCAGTGAGTATTGTGTCAATATTTTTTTGCTTCACTCATATTCTTTTAAACTTATATCAGAAACATGTTAACATGAAAACACAAGCTGTCAATCAGAGTTGTGATAGTCCCTACATGGTTACCATGTCCGTCGATGCCATGGACAAAACAGCTATTTTTATGGCATAACCTTGGAGCCTACATGTGTAAGAAAGCCCCAGACGATTGAGGAAGGAGTGGAACTCCAGCTATGAGCTCTGAGAGAGTTCCGGTGGCAGTCTGTGAGTTGCCCTGCCTCCCACAGCTAATCTCACTCGAGACGGTCCGTTTCATATTGCCATGTGTGCTTTGAGATTCTTCCTCTAAGTAATCCATCCACTGCTTGACTGGACTCGGTAAGAAAAAGCTTCTAAACGGACCTCGTCATGCACTAAATGTTATTTCTTCTCCCCCGAACCTGATCTTCCTCTCCTATCTTTTCTATGTACAGTATATTAAAGGTGTTCCCGCAGAGAGAACTCCATTCTTTCTGTTTACATTGGATTCCACTGGGAATAATGCACTCATTGTATATATTCAGTGCAATAACTTTGATGCCACAGTCAAATGAACAATTATAACCAGCTGTACTACAGACTACAGCAAGCCTCTTCATACCAACGTGAGCAATTTCACCATTTCCCCACACCAGTGCTTTCTGTTGCGCAATTCCCCAGTCTACTGGAAAACACATCTTTGCAGGGAACAGAGCCACATACGATGAACAAACCAAATCACCTGGCATAAAAAAACAGAGACAACTGAGAAAAGAGCAAAGTCTTTTTGAGTTTCTGAAACCAATTTAGGCATTTCACTGGCAAAAATGTGTGAAATGAAATGAGCCCGAGAAAAGTTCCCCTTCATCCACAGGTTTATGGTGTGGACCGATTATGTGGCTCAGCGGGTAACTTTCATCTTTCACTGTCAGCAGTGTGTGTTCAATCAGTGCAATTTGTAGTGAACTGAGAGCCCCTCCTCCTCCTGTTCTTAAATAACTGAGCCTGACTCTGAAATGACCACTCCCCTTTCCTGATCACAGCAGCAGTGCAACTGTACGCCAACTCCATCCTAATTCAAACGATTAGGCCTGACTGATGAACCCCTGCATGTTATTAACTGGTCATTAGGCTTTGTCATTTGCACCATTCAACTCGTTGCATGTTTTTCTAGACATAGGATTGTATTATTGCCTGATTTTCATACTTTTTTAACTGGATATTTCAGTGAAACCTAAACTTTACCACTTAAGGACCGACTTTATGATGTCTCTCAGAGAGTTAGAAGATTTGGGGAAGGTCCCGTTTGTTTGACAAAAGTTCCAGCTGTATTTGAATGTTTTTAATTCAAGCACATAGGTGCTAGGTGATAATTCAATTACAAAATATTGTATATTGTGTGGTGTTAGTTTCAGGATGTATTGATATATAGTTTATGCACATTCAAGAAATGTTTACTGTTGTACACTGTGAAATTACTGATCAGTTATACCAAAATCACCCTGCCTAATGTGCCTGTAATGGTGCTTTTCCACTATACAGTTCTAGCACGACTCGGCTCATCTCAAGGTTTGGTATCCGGCACATCGTTTTCCATTGCTCTAGTACATCCTCAACGTGGGTGGGGTTGTCATAGCACGGCAACAAGAAACTACCGTGACATTGTTTTGTAGGCTACACAAAAACACACAAACGGATGACAAGCAAAGCAGTTATTTTTGGATTACTGAATCAGTAGAATCAGTTAATTAAAAAGATTAGTTCAGTACTTCCTGCATGACCGGATCACCAGCTTTCTGCAGTGCTGTCACTAAATACACCAGACTCCTCTGCTAAATATTGAGATGTCCTTGCTAAATGCTGGAGATTAACGCATGTTTTCAGGATTTTGATTTGAGTTTGATTTGCAGTGGAGGAAATAAGTATTTGATCCCTCACTGATTTTGTAAGATCATCCACTGACAAAGAAATGAACGGTCTATAATTTTAATGGTAGGTTTATTTCAACAGGGAGTGACAGAATATCAAAAAGAAAATCCAGAAAATCACATAAAACAAAAGATTCAAATTATTTTGCAATTCATTGAGTGAAATAAGTATTTGACCCCCTATCAAAACATTACTTAGTACTTGGTGGAGAAACCCTTGTTGGCAAGTACAGAGGTCAGATGTTTCTTGTATTTTATCACCAGGTTTGTACACAACTCAGGGGGAATTTTGGACCACTCCTCTTTGCAGATCCTCTCTAAATCCTTAAGGTTTCGAGGCTGTGCTTCCTCCACAGATTTTCTATAGAATTTAGGTCCGGAGACTGGCTAGGCCGCTCCATGATCTTGAGCCACTCCTTCGTTGTCTTGGCTGTATGTTTTGGGTCATTGTTGTGCTGGAAGACACATCCAATTTACGTTTCCTGACTAATGATTTCATGGTACAAGGCCCTATCCATCTTTCCCTCAATGTGGTGAAGTTGACCTGTCCCCATAACAGAGAGCGTTGAGTTGAATTAATTCCAAAGAGCTCAATTTTGGTCTCATCTGACCACATCACCTTCTCCCAATCATTCAGGTGTTCAATGGCAAACTTCAAACAGGCCTGTGCATGTGCCTTCTTGAGCAGGGGGATCTTAGGGCACTGCTGGATTTTAATCCATTACGGTGTAGTGTGTTACCAATGGTTTTCTTTGTGACTGTGGTCCCAGCTGCCTTGAGATCATTAAGAAGCTCCTCCCATGTAGTTCTGGGCTGATCCCTCACCTTTCTCATGATCATTGATACCCCACAAGGTGAAATATTGCTTGGAGCCCCAGACCGACGGAGATTGACAGTCATTTTATGTTTCTTCCATATTCTAAAATAGCACCAACAGTTGTCTCCTTCACACCCAGCTTCTTGCCAATGGTCTTGTAGCCCATTCCAGCCTTGTGCAGGTCTAAAATCTTGTCCCTGATGTCCTTAGAAAGTTATTTGGTCTTGCCCATGATGGAGAGGATCTGCAAAGAGGAGTGGTCCAAAATTCCTCCTGAGATGTGTACAAACCTGGTGATGAACTACAGGAAACGTCTGACCTCTGTACTTGCCAACAAGGGTTTCTCCACCACCAAGTACTAAGTAATGTTTTGATAGGGGGTCAAATACTTATTTCACTTAATGAATAGCAAAATAATTAATATCTTTTGTTTTATGTGATTTTCTGTATTTTCTTCTTGATATTCTGTCTCTCCCTGTTAAAATAAACCTACCATTAAAATTATAGACCGTTCATTTCTTCGTTAGTGGATGATCTTACAAAATCAGCGAGGGACCGAATACTTATTTCCTCCAGTGTATGTGTCACACTCATAACTCTTCCAGTGACGGCACTCTCTGACCAATCAGTGTTCACATGTTAGTATCGGCTCAGCAAGCTTGGAAACTCGCCAGAGCAGGTACTTAAAAAAAATTCCAGGTACCAGGTACTATCCCTAATGGAAAAGCAAGAGTCAAGCCAAATCATGCTAGAACTGTACAGTGGAAAAGTGTTGTTAATGTCCTGAATACTTCTGTCTTTTAAAGGCCTGTCAGCAGCTCAGAAGTCCTTAACGCAGTTCTTGAGGCTCCTGTTGAAAGTCAATATACTTCCACCACATTAGCTTTGGTGTCATTACTACATCCACCATTTTTTAATTTGTTATGACGCTCCCAAGGAAAAATGGATGAACTTAGCTCCTCGAAACATGCACGCTGCGAAACAGGACATTAGAGTGAGTGGAAACTGGCTCTTGTTGTGTACAGAACTGCAGTAAATATTTGGCCCTCCCCCAATGACTGCCAGCTGGCCAGAGGCACAGCTGACATCTGTGTCTCAAAGCAGACAGCGAGGAAACAAACTCCTGGGAAGTTGCTCCTCCACGAGGGAGAACAGTCAGAACAAAGAAAAAAGGAAAAGAAAAAACAGTTCGACTTCCATTTCCATCTGCGATGAGTTAAACTGAGCCAAAACAACATGGAGGCCCAATAAAACGGAGATACCAAGTCCCAGAATGCAAGCAAACCTGGAGAGCAGGACATTTTTAAAAGCCTATAAAGTTTAAATTTGTACAGCAGCATGTCACTGTAGGTCAAAATGAGATGATATACGATTAAAAGGTCCAGTCTGCAAGAATTAGCGACATCTAAAAGGTGACACTGCAGTTCCCAAAAAACTTCTCCCCTGTCCAAGGGTGTCAGAGAACTATGGTGGCCTTGGCATACCAGAAAGGATATCATTGTCGACAAGCATGCCACGTTGTCAGTCAGCTGATGAGGTTCCCGAGAGATAAAGATGTTTAAATTGGTCAGAGCATTGGGTTTGTCCTAGCAGGACCTTTGTTTATGTTTAAGAAGCATGCTTCTATTTTAAAAATGCAAAACCCACATGCTTGTTTCTCAATTCGAGCTGTTGTAGAAATAAGCCAGCGCAAAATGGTAGACTTCATTGAAGCACGACCCTTGGATTATGTACATATAAAAGTCTAATTTCTGCCACTAGGGGTCTCTCAGTCAAAACAATAACAAAAGACCTAAGTTTGATGATGTCAGGACGCACAGGAATTGATCATGAAGTTGTTGTCTTACAGTACTCGTGGAAAACAGTAATGAGCTGTCAGGACAAATACACAAAATAAAATAGAAATCAAGAGACAACACTCAATAACACGAAAACACAAAATACTGAATATTTCCTTCCTCACGATTCAGAGTTTTAAGATTTATCCAAACGTTATAGCAGAGCGGAGCAAAGTCAGAGTGTTGGAAACATTTTGGCTGAAGTAAGTGCACTACATAGTCTCGTGTTATTTAGATTTCTATTTCAATATTTTAATGCAGAAATGTGCACATAATATGTACTTAGACAAACATACTTGTGAGTAGAGTATTCCATTTCTTTCCTAAATGTTACACACTGGAGCTTTAAGGAGAAAAAGTGCCAGAGATAACTTTTAAAAGTTATTCCAAGACACATTTTGAGATATGGTAGGTGAGTTTTACTGGTTTAATTTGTTTATATAAACACTGCATAGACATTAGTTTAGTTCTACTTGAGTGACGGGGAGAAACCAGTGGGATGGGGGTTCTGGTGAGTGATTTTTTACCTTGCAAGAGATAGCCACACTTTTGGTGAGGGAGTCGATCCTCTCGCTGTATTCAGTGAATTTCTTCTGATATTTCAGCGCAGTCATCTGCAGCTCACTGTGCACGGCGGAAAGTTGCGCCAGCAGCGACTTCTCCCTCTTGTTGGCTTTAATGGTCTGCGTCTTCAGCTCTCTGTCCAGGCTCATGATCTTGTGGTGCAGCGCGCTGTTGTGCGCCTTCAGCGCTCTCACGCAGCAGTGGCCATTGGACTTTTGCTCCTTGTGGCTGAGCGTCAAGCCGCAGCCGCTCTCGCAGATCCCCACCGGCCTGTAGTCGCACGTCTCCCGCACATGAGCATCCATGTCCCGCAGGCTAAGCACCTCGCTGCATCCTCGGTTGCGGCACTTGGCCGGGGAGTACTCGCACATCTCTGCGTGCTCGGCCAGATGCTGTAACTTCACCACGGCATCGCAGCCCCGCGCGTGGTTGTCACATTTGATCTCCAGCTTCAGGATGAGGTTCTTCAGCGGCAGGACGTGGTTCAGCTCTTTGGTGGAGATCCGCTGACATTTGACGGGGCAGCTGCTCTGCTGGACGACCCACGGCAACACGCAGCCGGAGCAGAAGACGTGGCCACACGGAGTCGTTAGTGGGTCCTCCAGGACTTTATTGCACAGGTTGCATTTGAAATCCGGGTCCACGGTCCCCTTAAATCGGTCCAGCTCGAATCCCATGGTTCTCAAAAGTCCCGATCCAAACTTTGTGCGCTCCCCACCCCCGCAGGTCTGAGTCGGAGCAGTGGGGCGTTTTCAGCTGGTCATTGGTGGAGTGTTCACAGCTCACACACACTCTCTCTCACACACAAACACACTCACTGACTACAGGCTCTCTTCACTGTCTCAACTCCACTAATTGACCGAGACTCTTGGTGCCTTCAGGTGCGCCTCGTAAATAAAAGTTGAGGAAAAGTTTTGAAGTCTTAAAAGAATGACTTTTAATTAACTTTTCAAGTACAGCCTTTGTAAAGAACTTTGGAACAAACAAAGTCATAATCCGGAAGAAAGTTAAAATACGGAAAAGTTTTATGAAACTTAATACATTAAGAATTGAAGTTAAAAGTGAAAGATGACAGTGGTTATTTATGCTTCAACATGCAATGCACTGTTTCTCTAATGATCATGTTCTGCAGTCGTGGTTATTGTTGTACCAAAAATATCCAAATCATGTTCTTCTCGTGCCTGCAAGGGAGTAAAAGCAGCATTTCTTGCGGTCAGTGAAGGCATCACTTCTTTGGGCGAAAGTGTGAAGGGATTCGCTACCGTAACGACTCTACCAAGTGCGCACACGCTGTCCAGAGGTTACAGTCTAACCTCTGGATAGACTGTATTGGCTGTCTAAGTAATTAGGTAAGTTAATAGATTAATCAATAAAACAAATTCATTTATTTTAAGATTGTTGATATTTGGCTGAGTATTTGGAGGCACTGAACACTCTATGGTTGTCATTTACTCAAAATATAAAAATTCAAAGTAAAAATGTGAAACATATGTAAACTTTTTTTTGTGTTTTCAATTAATGTGACTGTGAGAATTTGACTCAGTGTTAGTTGTTTTTTGTTTTGTTTCTAGGGACATTAATGACCTCTCATACGTAAATGTGCCAGATTGTAGCCACTCTGCATTCCCTATGCATAAAACATGAATATACACAGTAATATAGATGTTTAACACAGGCACACAGTACAAACACAAATAGATCCAAAATAACAACATCTGCACTGTCCATCATTGCACATTGTCTCTGTCACTTGTCCACAGACCCTGGCTTGTCCTCGGCCACATCTTCAGATGTGTTTTGAATGTCGCAGAGCTGGAAGCCTCTCTGCCTGTAAGTGCTAAACTGTTGACTAATGTGCTGCCTCAGTAATACAGAGCATTTTCCCAGGAGGCAGTTTGTCTATATAATATAATTGAATGTAATATAATATTCTTTCACAATGCAAAACTGCAGTGTTGTGCATTAAATCCCCCACAGAAGTATTTATAAGTGATATACTGCTAAAGTTGAGTACATACTGTAGACCTGAATGTTTGGCAAGTGGACATGGCCATAAGTTACAAATTGTAACTTTAGGTGAGCATTTAGTACTCTTATAAAAACAAGCAACCTGAGGAGGACACAAGTGAGACTTTGCAGAACCCAGCAACACACATTGTGTGAGGAAGGTGATCAGGTGAAAGTTGAAGAAAACTGACTCAGATCACAAATGTGTGATAAGGAAATTAATATTTACCTGTCACTGCTCATTTGATGTGAATAAAGTGTGCTATAACTCTCTTTTCCCACTTTAACACTTTGATTTGGTCGCATTCTGAGGCCCAGCAGTGTTGAACACATTTCAATTGTAAATGAAACTGTATGGTTTCCTGCTCTCTGCCCTAGACAGAACCCACTCCTGTTGGCTTTGACCCCGTCCTCAGTAGATACCTGCTCCTACCAGTTGCCTCCTCTGTCGGAAATCCAAGTTTTATGCAATGCTATGCTCAATAAAACCTTTCCATGTGTGCATTATCCAGAACTAAATACAAGGGCTTATCAAAGACTCCATGAACAAAGTGTGACAAAGAACAGCTGAGCTTGCGGGTAATCTTATACTGATGTTATGGGATGTCTTTGGGTGGAAAGAATAAAAACCTCCCAGTGCAGTCACGTCAAAGGTCCTTGTTCTGTTTGGAGCCCATTTCATACTGAGATTTGTATGATTACATATTTTTCCTTGAGGGCACTTTCTAGGTCATGGCTTCCTTAACACAGTTAACACATGTGATGTGCCAAGAAACATTTAGACAGATGGAGGAAAAAAAATTAACAAATATAAAATGAAAGGGAGCCCTGCCGTTTTCCTTGAACACCTGTTTCTACCAGTTTCCAGGAGGTGATTACTTTTTATGTTATATTTTCATAGCAGGTCACTTTATAAGTTTTTTTTTGTTTTTTCAACGCTGGAATAGTATGTGTGGTCAGTGCTGCAGGACACTCAGCCTCTCGACCTCTGGACCAACCTGCTGCCTGTGATTTATGATTCCAGTCTGAGAACAAACAAGCATGCCTGTCTGTGCAAGGCTGTTTACTATGAGAGTCGCTTGTTTGGTCTGGCAGAGATGGAGAAATGTTTACTCTCAAAACGGAGTCAGAATAAATAAGCTGTTGTTTTAGAAGGCTGGGTGAGAGCCATAGCAAGTGGGAAGGTATATGAGTCTGAATGTATTTGGATGTTTATGGTACAGTGTACGTTGAGTTAAAGTGATATGGTATCTACACAAATTCTTTGTTTAGGTATGTTTTCCATGAGGCTGGGTTAAGTGGCAACAGATCGCGACAGCTTAGATGAGTCCATGTTGGGTCCGGCAAAAAAGACAGACAACGTCCCACGGGAGATAAGAGTTAATCCCTCTTCTCCAACCTAAACTGTGAGTGAAGGATCAAGACAGACAGGATTTAAATGCTCCGACCAGCCCGACAGGTCAAAGTAACATCTGAAGATAATTTCCATCCAAGAATTTAAGCCTCCAGTGGCTTTGTGGCTCCAGCTGATATTTGATGGAAAAGCCTGACATTTTGGAACATGCTTCTTCAAATAAACTTTTACTTTTTCATTTGCTTTGTTCCAAAAAGCCTCGAATCAAGGGGAACCTTAGCCTGACTGGGGGGGGGGGGGGATAAAACACCCTCAAGGCATGTTCTTAAATTCATTAATCTATATGTGTCCTGTCAGTCATGTAATGTATATAAATAAGATATTTGTATTGGCTTCTTCAATGCAGTGATTTTCTGGACTTTTCAGGTTGGTTTTCGTGTGGACTGCACACGAAAATCCATGTTTGTTTAAAAAAAAAAAAAAAAAAAAGAAAAAAATAATATGTCTTCGCCTGTTTTTTTGTGCAATAGAATTCACTTCCTCTGTGCAGTACGGGAATGTCCCCGGGCGATCTAAACAGTGCTATAGTGAGAAACACAGAAATAGTATAATAGAATTGATTTGAATTTGAATTGAGTGTAGAATTGATAAACAATCAAGCATTGTGTGAATTCATTTGACAGTGATTTGTATATAACGGACTGATTTATTCGTGAGTCGAGTATATTACCTTATTAAAATACTGTTAAAATTGGCCACAAGAGCACCCTAACACCCTTGATAATTTCAGAGTAAGACAGGCCTAATTCCTCACAGTTATATATAAAATCTGAGTCTGTGAGAGTTGATATTGACACTAACATTGCTTCACATCTTTATCCTAAGCTACGCTAATAGACTGCTGGATGTCGCCCTCTATTTCTTATAAAGACATATGCCATTCTGAAAACTTACTATTTCCCAAAATACCAAAGTAGACCTTTAAATTAAAATGGCCACAATTAAATAAATAAAATCAAAAATAGTTGAGCAGAAGGTTTTCTATAAGAGATATGCGTCTCTGGCTTTTATTGCTGAACCTTTAGACTTGAAGCCTTTGTTGTAAAGCAACAGAGAGATCTCGGTTTCAGTGTGTGTGATGAGGGTGTTTTGTGCGGCTATAAGGCCTTGGAGTTGGGCCATTTAGTAATCATCACCACTCTTCTTTAGATATGTCAAAGACATGAGGGCCATGTGGGAAACTGCAAAGATGAGTTATTGCTCCTCGGGACGCCCTTTCATGTTGTGCTGAAACATGATGTACTTACAAAAGGAATACACTATCCATCTCGCTGTGGTTTCCCATGTGCCTGCAAGTCCCTTGGGAGTCAGTAATATTGTCAAAACTGAGTCTCGACCAAAAATGATTTATACGCCAAAAGCATAGTTTGTTTTTCTTACAAACATCAGTAACTTACCATGCCCTTCACACAGGGAGAGCTGCTGATTTGCGGCTTTAATGAATAAGTAACTTTACAGGCTATTTTGGTAAAGGTCTCTGAGTGACCTTACGGACGAGCAATGGCACCACATTTGCCCTCACAGCTGACAGATGGTGTAATCCAAACAACCATGTCTGGCCTTGTCAGATTGTTATGACAGAGAACAGTAACTCAACCATCAAAACATACTCGCAGGCGTGAACATGCAAGTGCAATCTGTGCACGGTGTTGTTGAAATGCAGACCAATCCGATCGCACTGTGCCACGAGAGCAGCGTCTGGCTTAACACAATTGATAATCAATTTCAGAAAACACAAAACAGATCCACAACAGAGGAAGTGATGTGCAAAAAAAATATTTGCAGTTGCTAAGAAGATTATGATCATAAACCTCCCTGGAGAAAAGTCAATAAATATATATTTTTTTTTTTCACTTCCCACATTAGATTCTTTTGTGGAAGTTGCATTTACCCAAAAGCAAAAGTGCACAATTATCAATTTTAAGTCAAAGTCTCAGAACTAAATTTGACCTAAATCTCAAGTCACATCCAGTAGCTAATGAAATCTTCATGGTACAGACGCGCAGACACCGTGCCTCTGCCCTCTGGCTGAAGTGATCTTTTGGACCAAAGGAAAAATAATAATTATTATTATTTCAAGTTTTTATAGCTGGTTCTACCACTGCTGCTGCTGTTGCTGCTGTTATTATAATAATTATTGTGAGAGAACCTGTCTGTCGCCATTTGTTTCTTGGTTTAAGCATGAATGAACTTGTCAGTTCTTAATTATTATGTAGGTGCCGTTTAGTTGTAAGTGTGGTTGGTTTTGCATGGACGATGGTCATAGATACAGCCACACAATCAACATAAACAGGAATGTTCACTGTCCTTAACCTCACACTATGTGAACTTCATGGCTTCACACCCTGACATAATTATTATCCTTTTTTTTAAAAATTAATTTTCTTGCAGGCACAACTTTACACTGACTGGCTATTTGTTTTAGTGTTTGTTTACTGCCACATTCGACACTATACACGGCGTTTGGTCTTTATTTGGTGTATTCATTATACATTATCTCTTTGTCTTTGCATGAACGTGTATGCTACAGTCCAGTTCTCCTTCCTGGTTTAGCCATAAATGTGTCTAAAGGTGGAGTTTGGTCAAGTACAGAGCCACAGGAAATGGACAAAACCAAAAGCTGCAAAGGAGGGTGGACTCTTAGATTTTCCACTATTGTTTTGAATTAGTTAAATCAAACATTCAGTGTGTCTTCCATTGAGCTCCCCTCTTTTCAATTGACTCAAATTTCAACTTAAAATGT
Source organism: Microchirus variegatus (assembly GCF_963457635.1). NCBI lineage: Eukaryota > Metazoa > Chordata > Actinopteri > Pleuronectiformes > Soleidae > Microchirus > Microchirus variegatus. Next base: position 17,278,008 of record NC_139808.1, read on the forward strand.
GCCTTTTTGGGTGGTGAAATAGTTCCCATTGTTTTATTTTATTGTCTGACTGTTTGGTTCACAACACATATTGTCTCAGGGTTATTCATGGTCATTTGATATTTGCCATTTGAATCAGGAGCGACTAGTGGCTGAAAATGAAATTATAACAAATTGAACAATGTTGCACGCATGACAGGAGAGTTAATTAACTGTGACAGGATGCGCCTAAATATTAAAATTAGCAAATACAGTATATCCAGGATTGTTTTTAACCTTTGTGAACCCATCAGAAAGGCGATTAACACCACCACCATTGCCAGCTGGTTACTCTGTTGCCAAACAAAATTATTTGAAGGAAGAACAAAACTGCAACAAAAATACAAATCAGCTCAGTTACAATGTTGAAGCTGTTACTATTTTGTATATTTTCCTTCTGTCCCTCATTCAAATTCGCAGGGGAGCAATTCTAAGGTGTGAAGAAAACGTCAGACGAAAGGAATTGGGCTAATCAGAAGGTTGCTTGTTCAACCCTGGGACGGGCCAATGCCCCTGAGAAAGGCACCCAATCTCCCATTGCTCCCACTGTTCCTGTGCCCAGCTTGTGTGAGTTGTGTAATAATGATGGGTTAAATGCAGAGGACAAATTCACTATAACTAATTGGTGTGTGTGTGCAAGAATGACAAATTCACTTTCATGGCTAATGGATGGAAAATGAATGCATGTCAACCAAAAATTAAGCTGACAAAAGAAGATATCACCACGTTCACCAATGTCATGTTTACTCACAAATTCTGATTGGAGCTGGAGCTGATAAAAACCCATGTGCATTGCAGTTATTTAACTTTGGAGTGGATGCTGATTAAACATCAGTGAAACCGGGATTAAACTGTTCTTTTGACAGTGGGAATGGGATATATGTAATTACAAAGGCAGCAAAGAGTCAATTGGATAACGAGTTAAGTGTGTCTGCAGCACGATGGGGGCAGATCAAACCAGCTGATCCCAGAATTAACACTGCAGTGAAAATGTGACACAGCACTTGCATGAGAATGAAAATATGATTAAAGCATAAATCAGTCTTCCCGACTGAACTGGAGCATCATTGTTTCACTTAAGTGATGTGTAAAGGCATTTCCAGGACAGTGATGAAAACAAGAAAAACACAGTCAACAATTTGTATAAGATAATGAATGACTGACTTATTATTTTTGTAACGTGTATTGTATTTATATACACTGCATAGCCCCTGGATGGAAAGCATAACTGTTTCATTTCATAGTTTATTTTGAAACTCTGCATGAGTTTTCATAAGTCTACTGGAGATAATCATGTGTTTTGAATGATAAAGTGCAGGAAAGCCCAGTACATATGACACAGCTTTAGCCTCTTGGAGCAGCTTCTACTTTTGCCAACAGCTGACTCATCCATAAATAAAGTGACTCACTGTTTTTTTTTTTCTTCTGTGTGAAGAATCTATTGATCACATCTGTCCCACAGCGCTGCTAAATCCGTTTTATTCTTAAAAGAACAAAACATATGGACCTGATGGAACAATTATGACCAAAAGACTACGGCTCATGGTTGAGTAACTGCTCACTGTGATAAGCAGTGTCTGACACCGTATGCTCAAATAAATAAAAAAATAAAGCATTTTCCACCTGAAACTAACAGCAGGTTGTGGTGTGCTTCAGAGCTTGTACAAAGAACTTCAGCATTTTTTTTTGGATGGACAAGCACAATGCATTCGTTACAGAGGTTTTCAAGGCACAAGTGTGTAATATTAGGAACAGATGATTCTCTCTGTAGGAGGGGGACGGAGGGAGGGGTGGAGGAAGGGAGGAAAGCACTTGAAAATCTCCAATCAAAAGTTTCTCTCTGAAGCCTGTGAAGCTGCTGATTTTCTAGAAGCTCAGTTCTCACTGGCTCCATAAATAACCTCCATACTTGGCACATCTTATCTCTGAGGCTTATGAAAGAAAAAAACATTGAGCGAGAGAAATTTAAAGATAAACCATATGGAAGTGTTTCATCTCCTCATTCATAAAAGGCACATTTCATGCTTAATACCTTTTATTTATACACTGTTTGTCTCATTTTATTTTTTATAGCTGTATGCCAGGCTCGGCAGAACTAACATGATGATTCACAATTTTGCCATGTGTTTTTCATGGTTAGACTAGCATGAGACATGTGACCCATTAGCCACACAAAGGTCAATGCCAAGGGAAAGTTCAGTTTTTTTTTCAAGTGTGGTTGTCACAGAGGCTCTATTGAGAGCTGGTGTAACATCCATCCATCAAAAGTGGATAGTGCAACGGTTCCTATCTAGCATTAAAATGCACTCTGAATGCATCTGGCTTCACGTTGGAGTAGAGGTTAGCACTGTTGCCTCACAGCAAGAAGATGCTAGGTTAAATTCCCAGTTTGGGACCGCTCTGTGTGGAGTTTGCATGTTCTCCCGTGTGTCTCCTCCAGGCTCTCCTGTTTCCTTCCACCATCAAATCATGTATAAATGTTAGACACACATTGGGTCAGGTTGGTCCCTTGCGGTGGCGTGCTTAGAGGCAGTGGCTCTGATCAACCCTCCATTTGACCTTGCAATTTCAGTTGTGTAATCACAATAAAGAACCTTTCGTTTCCTTTACGCGCACTGTATTCAAACACACGGACAGAAAATAATGTAACAGCGCTGATTAGCGTGAAAAAAAAAAATCAGTTCACTTTGAAACTTCAGCAGGTTAGAGGACGACAGCTGAGAAGGCAGTCTCTCTAATTCATCCCGAGGATGGACTGTACTCATTCATGCTCAAGAATGTGGCCACACACATTCCCAAACCACCTCCGCATGTGGTTCTTGTGATCGGATCTGTATCTGATGTCTGTATGTTACCGCATCACTCAGGGCGGATGTTAATACCAGGTCTGAAGGGGCCATAGGAAGCACCAAGAGCCTTGTGCTCACGAAAAACATGACTGTCAGTGTTACTTAACACAAGTGCTTTTACCCATTTTTCCAGAATAACTTTCAATATCTGACAGTTATTTACAATTTACTACATTATGCAAATACAGATGATGTATTAATAATTTAAAAAAAGAAAAACAAAACGTTTTATTGAGTAAAAACACTGTAGTACACAAACACCATATTTTGTGTTTAACAGAAAAGCACATATTTGAAATTTAGAAAATTGTTTTTGTCTCAATGTCCAAAAACAGGCCAAAAATTGGAAAAATTGACTTTTTTTTTCCACTCTGGTAATAAAGACTCATAGTTGTTGGCTTGGACATGCAACTTCTCAGCTTTCAGAACCCATTGGAATTTTTCCAATAGCACAAACTGTTGCGTAATTATGGTAATGCAGTGTTTGCATGTGCAAACGTAGGGTGTGCGATATGCTTGGTGTTAAAGGGTTAAGAATATCGTTGCTGCTTTAGCTTCCTGTTAATATTTTCAGTATTCCAATATTTACTTTATTTCAAGAATGCATGAATCTGATGGATATATAAGATGATAAAGGTTGTGGTAGTAGAATCAGCAAGAATGCAAAACAACTTTCACCCCTGCACAAAAGACAGTTAAAACTGCACAGAATGGAGAACTTTGCTAATCAATCAAATAATTTTCACACTTCATGGAAAGCAAGAAAAGATCTAAACAGAGAGTGAATAATAACTATGGTGCAAGTCAGCAAAAATTGTGACTCCAAATGAATTTTAATGTAGCTGCTGCATATGCAAATAAGAAACTGCACGCTATCAAGTTCACAATATTATTCTAAAAAAGGCAAAGATATGTTCACAACTTATTTTTGATTCCCCATGTGGCCAAACACAATCCAGTGTGGCAGCTTTAATTGGATCTTTACATCTATGTGAACGGTGCACTCTGATTCTCTATCATCATATTGGGCTTTTTGTTTGAACAGCTCCTACCTCTTCAGTGAACAGTCAGAGGTGTTGGAGAAGTTGTTTTTTTGCTCTTGTCTAACACCTGAAGCAGGGTGACAGCAGGATTGGAACTGCAGATAAAAGCTGCTATGATGAAAGCTTGTTGAAAATGAGAGCAGCGATGAACCGGCAAGCTGTGACAATAGTGCTGACAGCTTATCCAAGAGCCATGGTTCAGGCTTGCACATGAGGGCGATAGGAGCTTGAGTCCTTTCACTTCTGGAAACACAACCAAACCACAGTTGATTGCTTATATATGTTTTCTTTTTTTAAGTTTGGTTGTATGAGTTTCTTCATTACTACACTGGGCATGCCCGTTATGCTGAGAAGCAGCTTCAGACAGGGATGCTCACTGTCGACTCCCAGAGGTGACGAGGTGTTTATCTGGTCAAACTGCTGAATGGTTTGAGGAGTAGAATACACCTCTTTCATCCTCAGTCATACTCCAACCAGTTTGCAGTCGTCTTGCTTTATTCGTGCAATGTTGCCTTTGTCTGTCTAAAACAAATCACTCCCTGTATACAGTGCAGGAATGTTGCTGGGCAACACAAAATCTAAACACTGAACATTTGACATTTGAATCAAACAGACATTTAACATGCACTACAGTTTTACACACAAATCCAGGTAGTCGAGATACACATCACATTCAATTAATCTTCGTATTTGTTGTGTCTTCTGTGATGAGAGTGGAATTCTTATCAGCACATTTAAGTGACCCAGAAAGGTTTTCATGAGCTCGTGCAGGAAGCAAAGCTGGGTTGCAACTCAACAGAAACAGATGATTTGACTGCACAGGAAGTAACATTTCTATGCCACTCACTTGCCACAAGCTGTTCAGTGGGCACTCTGCCTACATTTGTGTCACATCATATGAGTGCAACTGTCGATGAATTTGACAGTAGATCCTCTCTGCAAAGCAGACAACATTGATTGTCTTTTTTTTTTCCTCTTTTTTCTTTCAGCTCTGCCTTGCATTTTTTCTCCCTCAGCAAACATGGTCAAAATCTGAAGGTAATTACACATGACTGTCAACGTTATTTTTGCCATTATTTTATTTATAAGCCTGAAAGTGACTCATCATATGAATGACACTGCATTTGACTATGCAATGAGATAAAAATAACAACAACTTTCACCTGCAACACTTTCATATTCATATTCAAAATAGTTGAGCTCAGGATTATCGTTTGTGCTCTCTTACATATAATTCATAGAATATTTTCAGCCTGTGTGTTGTTTTGTCATTTTCAATGAGTGATCATTCAGTTATTCATACAGTCGTGGACAAGTCACTAGCCTGTCACAGAACCAACATACAACCATTCACACCTACGATCAATTAAGACTCTCCAATTAACTTAATCTACCGTCTTTGGACTTTGGGGGTGCCCTGGTGTACTCGGAGGAAACCAAGACACATTGGGAGAATGTGCAAACTCCACACAGAAAAGACCGGATCATGACAAGAATTCCCCTAAATGAATCATTGAAACTTAGATTACTTTCAAGTAACTTTGCTGCCTCTTTGATTCTATGGCTACATCCATGCAAGCAATGATAATCTCATTAAGAGCCTAAAGTCACACAACAATCCACAAATATAAGAATTCATTTAAATCCATAGCAAAGCTATATACTGTAAAAAAAAAAAAAAAAACATAGCCAGCAGAATTTTCAATTCTGATGACGGCTCGAAAATGCCGTCATCCAGTGGAAGGCAGGCTAATCCATAGCAGATTTCATGTGTTTTTAAATAAAACAACAGCATTGTCAACGTAGCCCCTGACAGTGTGAGGGCAATTCTGGGGACAAGTGTAAAACTAGAAGGCAATAAAGACATCAGGTGTACATTTATGTTAGTTTGCGCTGTGGATAATCGAGAACCCAAGAAAATGCAATGAAAGAAAAAATCCATATCGCTGGTTCTGCTGCATTGATTTTTATCCCTTATAAACAGTCCACTGTCATCATTCTAGGAACACAATGAGTATCCTTTAATCCTTATTAATAAAACAAAACATGATGAGAGGAAATCAGTGAAATTACACACTCCATCATTCAGGGAGGTCAGCAAGTGTGACCACAGACACGTCTTCTGAGAATAATTAAAACCATTCCTCTAAATATCAGTTGTTTCTCCAGGCTGTTTCTCTCAGTCCTTGTTCACACTAGTGATTATTTAAACACACATTAGGTGACAAATGCTGGGATTAAAAACCACCGAGAATAATGGACCTACAGTGTCATGACAGGCGTATGTGATCAAGGACAAAAAATAAACAGTCTGATTGGAAACACCAAACCAGTTATTCAAGCAGTGCAGCAGTGCGAGGGGCTCACTGAGGGATAACTCAATATACACGGAAACAAGGCAATGGTCTGTGTAAGTAACATTAGGAGCTAATCGGAAACAAGCCCCCTCTAATTAGCCATTACCAAAATAACAGACTGAGGTCATAGTTATTGCTTTCCCGTACAGAGAGCACTGTTCTGCGTTTGACTCAATTTGAACAGTTGCTGAATTGAGATATTTTTAGACTCAATGTTTTAATTGCAGTCCTCATCTGAACAGATGTCCCTATAATCAAGTGACTGTTGTCATTCTCTCAGATGTTATGGATTGTCACGTCAGTTTTATGAATACAAATCTTTGTTAATTATTGTGGGGTTTTTTTTTTGCTCCGTCCTCTGTCTCTAGCGTAAGTGTATCTGCAGTAATTTGAGGGATCAGCTGTGAGGCAATTAATATTTTCAGCTTTGAAAAAAAAAACCCTGTGAGTTTTTAAGCAATTAAGCTCTTTAAAAGGCCCCAAGAACCCATTTTCCCAAAAAGTCTTTTCCTATGAGCGATGTGGAACACACAGTCTTCTGCCTCAATTAAAACAGCTGCAGTGCGTAACTTATACAAACAAATGTCTGGTACATTCAAACTATTGTCAAATGAGTTCACACAATGCTGATTAAGTCTGTCAGCTCCCCTCTCTCAGTGTTTCTCATTCTAATGGTGTTTTGCTTTCATGTCTCAGGTGACTTTTCCACGAAACATAACAGCATACAGCGCGAAGTGAGACAGGTTCATATGGCTGGAAATAGCAATTAGCGGCCCCAACAAGTTTCAGAAGTGGATCCTGCAGCTAAACATATACCTTGACGTTCAGTCGAACTTCACAATCGCATGACAAAAAATTGATCTTCCGATACTTATGCCTGACAATATGTCTGCGAGTGCTAATCTGCCTCACGCGCTACCACCGCACAGTTCCAACTTTCACTCTGGATGCAATCTTGATGAATAATATGACAGTAAAAGACAGAACGCATAACTTACCAAACTACTGCAGAAAAAAACTCTAATTGATGATGCACTGGAGCTATAATGGGCATATCTGCACCTCAAGTGCTATAATAGGAGAGAAACCCTCAACCCTCTGTTCACATGTGAAATACTGCACCTGCACTTATACTACTGCCTTTGATTTGCGAGCTAACTGATAATGTCTTTGTCCCACAAACGAGTCTTCCCTCAATACAAAAACATGCAGGATGCTCTACAACTTTATTTAACTTCCCTAAAGGTGAGTAAGAAAGAAACAGAAAGAAGAGCCGACTCATGCTGTCACAGTGATATACAACAGCAGTTGACCAACGTGCATGTGAGTAGAAAATGCAGAACAACAGACACTGTCTCAATTGGAAAGGAGAAGTCTTTAGAAGAGATTTCTCAGGGGCTGCAACTGTAAAAGCCTGATCCCCTGTGAGCTTCAGCTGTGATTTTTCAACAATTAAGAGCAGCTGATCTTAACCACAGAAGCACATATGGCCGCAGCAGTCGTTCCTTTGTTTATTCTCATCAAAGAAAACGCTGTATTTGCAGTCATAAACAAACAAATGCACACCTGCACATGCAAAAAGGGGAGTTTTCTGAGGAAAATCCACCTAAGAAAATGACTGTACTGTATATATATGTGTGTGTGAGAGACCCTGTCACGCTCACATTTTTTGCAGTGCTGCTCACACACCTCCCACTGTCCTACTTCACATGCCTGAGAGGTAAATACCTCAACTTCATTTGGTCCAGAGGAACATTTGCCTGCCAATGCTGCTGCTGCTGCTGCTGCTGCTCTACCTGGACAGATCAGATGGGAATGGAGATAACATCACTGCTTATGTTCTCTGGAGCTATGTGAAAGCAAACATCTCCACTCCACAGCTGAGGACAAGCTTCCTGTAAACACTGTTCATAACACACAAAAAAAATGTGCCCACTCCCTATTTGGATATTTTAGATGCTGGTTGCTCTTCTGTGGATCATGGTCTGTGATAAATCTCACAAAGGAGCAGTGTGTGGGCTGGGCCCAAAATAACACAGTGCAGCTTTGGTTCAAAATATTATGTGCAAAAATATGTTAATGCATTGTACATAACACAAATATCCTATTGTGCATTCTGGTTTCTGACCTACTTGTTACGCACAAATGAGCATGGTTTGGATAACCTGTAAAATAATATGGAAATGTAAATCGTAAAGCGTCCTGGTTTCTCTCTCTGTAGATAGTATACATCTCATTCAAATGCTGTTCAGTGACAGTATGTAATGTAAATATCACAAAGTGCTTTACAAACAGTAGTGAGGCAACTGTCTCACAACATCAAATAGGTCAAATCGATAAATTTGTTATGGCTTTAAATGCAACAAGGAGGACTCAGATGCTCAACTCCGAGGGCAAAAAATTGAATTTATTCCACAAAAAAAGACACGCTCAAGGAAGAAGGCAAAAGAAGAACAAACATGCGCTCACATGGAGGATCAGAATCTATACTGCTAACTTTTACTTGCTGACGTGGTTCTTGGATGACAGGACTGTGAAGCAAGACAGACAAAAACGAACTGACACAAGGCGATGACATGAGGTCGGTGAACACAGGTGAAACCAATGAGGGGGCGGGGTTTGCAATCTCAATGGAGGGAAAAAATCACACAAAGGTACTATAAACTATAATCAAGACATGACAAAACGTGAAACACTAAACATTAACATAACAAAATTGATCATCTTTTCCATTCATTCCCATTGACCCGCTCAACTTCAGAGAGTTGTGAAGTCCTTCCCAATGACCATGAAGCTACCACTGATTTTGTTAGTAATGTCAGGGATTACACAGTTGTAGAATAAGTTGTTTTCATGAAAACATGTATCTAGGTGAAAACCAATGTGTAATCTTTAAGCAAAGATTCACTTCCACACAAAATTTCACTGCAATATTCAACATCATGGTACACAGGAGTTGCTGATGCACTGCCAGCAGCTCATGTGACTCTGTGGACTTTGGTACTGGAGAGTGAGAGGTTTACATAATGTCAGTTTTCCAGGCTTTCCAACTGCCAGATAAGGTGGCAAACATATTCTTAGGATCTCATAGACATAAAACAGGTATTGATTTTATTAGTTAAGCCTTCTGCTAAATGGCTATATTTGGTTTTCATTTTGTTCGTGGCTTCCAGCCATGTTTTCAGTGACAGCAAGCTGACAATGTGTCAGTGTGTCATACAGTGACATTTCAAATAACCTAACCTATCCCTTCAAGGTATAAACAAAAACATTTCAAGTTTAATCTAAACAGAAAATAGTCATACTGCTTATATTGGACACACTTCTAATATTTACTCAAAGATCAGGGAGCTTTTTGACTGAACTTGTCCAATGAACACATAAAAACATGCCATTATGCATTCATGACCCCTAAATGGTTATTTACACAAGTCATTCAATACTCCAATAATAATAATAATCCACAATCCAGGTGACATTAATATATCCCATGATGGAAGAAGTGAAAGCATAATTAAGTCTGGTACGTCATTGTACATCCATCTTTTCAAACAGCGATGACCTGTATCTTAAAATTATGATATTTGGCCCATGACCTAATATGTATCATAAGAAATGTTGTTTTATTCCTCATGCTTTTGATTTGTTGAATGCTTCTCAGCTATTTAAATACAAGCTTACTGATGTGAAAAGTTGAAAGGGTCACTAGTGTCAACATGGTCATGCGCATTATAATGTACGTGTGTTCCTGAAAGAAAAAAATGAGGAATGACAGTTTTAAAAAAGTTGGAAAGTGCTTTTTTATTGCCTCAGAATCGATACTACTTTAATACTGCACACCTTCCTGTGCAAACTTTCCAGAAGAAACTGTCCAAGCTAAACTGTTAATAGTGCTTTCTTTGGAATATCCAAAACACACTGGACCTTCAAATCTCAAACAGGAAACTAGTCCAGGTGAAATTATTTCTTTTCAAATTTGGGTTAATCAATTTTTACTGGTATGCAAATGAAGGACAAGTGGTACATTTAATAAAAGTTTGTTTGGGAGTGGAGATATGTGAGTGTCAGATTAATGAATGTTGAACTCAAGCAGAACTAATGCGTTCTCACGCAATCACAGGTCCATCAGGACATCATTAGTAACTCTGAGAATGGCAGCTCGCATACGGTGATGCTTATCAAAACCAGCCCTTTTTTATTTCAAAATGATGTGCGTGCCTTTTGATCGATAACAGTATTCATGACACTTTAATATAGATGACACCTGTGTGGACAGACTCCAGTGGTTTTGTTTTTGTAAGAATCATTACAGGCATGTAATGAGATTGATATTAATCATTGATGGAAACAATCTCTACTCTTAAGGAGAATTTTTCTTTGCATTCTGTGCACCTGAAATTAAAGTTCCATCTGACTTCTTTTTGTTTTAATCTCGGTTGTGCTACCAACACATTCATATTCATGATGTTTTTTTTAACTTGCCTTGTTTTTATCTGTGAAGTGACATGATATGCGGAACATCTGATGCGCTGTTACTTTGTGGAAGCCAAGAATTAGCAGTTTATACACAGCAGCGATGTGTCTTCTGGTCTGTGTGAGCTGTCCATCTGGCTGCCCTGATGCCCTCCGGGTCAAATGTTGACTATGCAGCGAGTCCAAGTCAGTGATCTTCAAGGGAGACTAAATAAGGCGTTGTGCTGTAATCCTTTCATGCCACATGTAATAAAGCTCTGAGGCTGCGAACACAGTCCGCATACCAGATGGGGCTTAAATAGCTTGCATATCCTGCCACTTTTATCTGGATGTTCTCCAGCATAGCTCAAAGTTAGTCCGTGATGTCATGCTTCTCAGTGTTGCGGCCAGACGAGCGTTTGTTATAAAGAGCCATGTCAGCGTCATTGCTCATGAGAACACAGCGAAAACCTCAAGAAAGGCATGGCTCTGACATAAAACCACGTTTTCTCTTACAGAGCAGAACAGTTTCCCATTTCTCCTTACAAATCTGCTTAAGTTCATTGACTTTGTTCTTCGAGTAGAGCAGCAGAGAACCACTTGCTGTGCTAAAAAAAATCAACAACAGCTGTAATAAATTTGAATTATCGGGCCCATATAAGATGGAAAGTTTTCACATCATTAAATCATCATGACTGACCAGTATAATAGGTGACGAGTTAGCCTCTTAGCAAATCATATTTGTGACCTTTTTGTGGGGGTGCAAATATGATGACGCTATGATGAGACTAGAACATCAGATTAAAGGAGCAGTACACAGATTTTGAAGCGCTACCTGTAGAAACAGTTGGGTAATGTCTGAGAAAATAGCCCACCTGATATCCTTGTTATTTGAATCTCCTCAGTTTAAGGACAAAATATCAGAATAAAGTTGACCTGGTCTAGTCAACAAGTAGGTGGGTATTTTCCTACTCATCTTCATCCACAAGAACACAAACAACCCACTGTTAAATGCTGCAGGTGGAAATGTCACCATTTCTACAATACATAACGGTGGCTTTGGTAACTGAATTTTTGGTGTGATTAACCCAGAGCTTGAGGTTTCATCTCTGATTTGCAGGAAAATAATTTCACTTCAAAATGAAATGTCTCAACAGCTATGGAAGAATTGTTTTGTATTTTTTTACATGCAGTCTTGGTGGACTCTGGTTCGACATGAAAATTGTGGATTGGTCATTAAACATGTCAAAAAAAACCAAAAAACAGCCAGGTTGACCAACGTGCTTTACAGATTTAAAGGCACAGAGGCGTAAAAGGTATAACACATAAAATCAATAAAAACAGAAGAAAACAGTAAAATAGTAACTAACTAGTAGTTGAGATACGTAATATGCATTTGCTAAGGAAAATACCTAAAACAGATAGCACCATACATCCATGTATGTTTATAACAATTACAATTAATACATTGCACAAAGAAAGCATAGTCAAACGTGGTTATACTGTGTGTCGTTGTGAAAATGTCTCCAACCTCATGAGGTTAAAAAGTGAAAAAAAGCAGCTGATGTGGCAAAAATCAACCTCACTTGCACAAACTAAGTCTCTTCCAAAGAAAATCTAATATTACTCATCACAAACTGTGGCTGTGATTACTCCAGCACTGTTTAGATAAACTTCTGTGCCTCTGACAGAAAAAAGGAGTCATAATCAAATGCACCACACAAACTATCATCAATACAAATAGATGAGCTGACCAAAAACATAGAGAAGACACATCTGTATGTGATAGAGTAAGCAATGCAAGTGAGATATCATATGATGTTTGCGTTTCAGTGCCAGAACCAAGGGATGATGTTTTTTTTCCAGTGATTTCAGGCTTTTACTGATTCCCTGCAGAGAGCGTTAAGCTCAGCTCAGCTTAGGACACAGATATGAAGACATTCACAAGCCTGAATAAAGCCTCTCATTACATGATATAAATGAATGTGAGCCTGACCTAAGCACACTCCTCCCTGTAGGATTTGCAGTCTGTCTCCTACTGTATACCTGCAGGATGCAAATCAGTGTTTCCTTGCACCAGCGAGGATTCACTTTGCAGAATCCTAATTAGGCCATAAACATTATTTACACATTTCCACACATGGGACACATGAAAATCTATTAATATGGAAATCTATTAATAGTAAATTGGTACATGTTGAACATGCCTGTGGTAAAACAGATGCAACAGACCGTCAACAGATCCACTCTTTTAACAACCCCCTCCATTCAAACATCAACAGCAGTTTCATTGCTGTTATTATTATTATCATATAAAAGTCAGAAAATGACTTATTTCCACACTTCACTCACACCTCAATCAAGCTGTGGACAGGATTTCTGCAATCACTGTAATATTCTTACAGGAATCTTCTTCTTCTTCTTTTCTTTTTTTTTTTGATTTAGCAGATGTGTGGTTACACCCCACCAGCCCCTCATTTTCTTGCTTGCTGAAACCACCAAACCATGGAGGATGAGCAGGAAACATGTGGCGTCCCCGTGGTCATCATTAACCTTCTGGAGCAGCACCAGCAACAACTGATCGCCACCCCAACTGTCCACTGTTGCTAGGCGATGGACAATGAGCTGCTCAAAACAGACGCACAACTCAATAACAGGAGCTGGTCCCAAATTTGCGATCGAGCAGCTCCACGAGATCTTTTATAACCAAGAAGGCTTTTGAGTGAGATGTTTAAAGAGTTAAATTAATAAAGAACTGTCAAGGCCAAACATCTTAGAGCAGCTGCCGCTGATGTGTATGTGCTCAAGTCATTAAGCAAGAGGCACTTTCCAAACAGTCATTTCTTTAAAATGGTAGTCAGAAACGACTTGTTTGTGTAAGTGCAGTCCCACCAGCAGCATCTGGAGTGTCTCTCAGATATACTCCGGGTTAACCAGACTGGTGAAAGCAGCAAACCTCCAGCCCGAGAGTTTGTAAACTATCCCAACCACACGTGTGGAGCTGGGCATCTGCTGCAGAAAGTTGGGCCCTGTCATGTGTAAAGCCCCAGGGTGATAGCATAATTAAAAGGGGCCCTGATGAACAGATGACATCGGTTCCAAATATCATCCACAAATCTGTTGGAAAAATACACTGAATGGATGAGGAACAGCGCCTTTGCTTTGCATGTAACTCCTTGATGAAGGGGCTGGTATGGAGGCAGCGGCAGGCTACGGGATGTGGGGATGTGGGGCTACCATGCAGGGACCTTCGCTGCATGACATATGTGTTCCATTACAGTTCATTTTCAAACATTTCTTCAGGACTTGCGGCTTCACAGTCTGCTTGAGAAGGAGGATTAGGCCCTCCTGAAATTGATTTATTTCCGTGCCCTAACTGTTTATTAAATATAATTGACCATCAAAGTTGTCACAGACAGGAGGGGGAGGGGGGGCTGCTACATGTACCGCAAGAAAGGGGAGCTTTCTTTGAGAAGCTATTTATCTAAAGAATGTCTTAGTTAGAGGCTGGACTGGGAGGCAAAAAACAGGTCATATTTCAACCACTTAAACTACCACACTTGGTGGCTGCAGGATTAATTAGAGCCAAAGTCATAATAAATATGGTAAGATGTCTCTGTAAAATACAAGGCTCATACAGTGCTTAAAAAAAAAAAAAAAAAAAAAACAGCTCCCTAAAATAGGCAAATTCCTCCTTGATGTTCAATATGAAATTTCTCAGCTTCTTGCAGTAAATCCATCATCGTTGGGTTTCATGGGGAATATATCAGATTTCTGCTTTTATGAACTATTCATTTCACGAAAAGCCACAAAAGTTCTGTTTTGCGTAACAGTGACAACTGGACTTGAGGCAGGAACAGATCCCATCTGACTGACATCAACCATATCAGCTCCCAGACTGTGTCGCAGCCCCGGTGGTCTGATTGCCATTATCTGTGTCTAAAAACAGACGTAGGCCCAATGTTTTGGTGCCTTTTAAATGCCACACAGATGCAGAAGAGCGAAGAGCATTTTTGTTCTTCATGATGTAAGCTGACAGTTTAAGTTGAATCAATAGTTTTGTCTTTCAACAGCAAAAAGAAAAACATATAGAAAATCAATTAATGTTCTTACCATTCTCATTTCTGATGTTTGAATGTCAAAACACTTAATTGTTATTACTTTCCAAACACAGCTTTTGGTGGATTGTCAAAGGAAATGAAGAAAGAAAAGACACTGACAGCACGTAAATGACTAACAATGCGGAATGGCTGATTTTTGGACAATTTTTTTTTTTTTTCTTACCTTTAAACAAAAACAACATTGACACTTGCTGTCTCTTTCTGTTTCACACACACCCACGCACACACAAATATATATATATATTATTTTTTTTTCGCATTCCCATAGCTGTTTTGGTCTGTTGCACATACACATTCAATTTCACAATGCGATGGTTTGTGTAGAAGTGAAGAAAGTTGGAATTGTTTTGAGAGAAAAATACAACAAAATGAAAACAAATGGAACCACGTTCAGCCACTACCTTGTGAGCTGCAATAACAAAAGTCCTTTTTACGAAAAGTTTTGCCACTTGGCAGCCATCTTGCTAAGGCACCCAGGCAGCTATTTTGGACAAACAAGACCAGACTCCAATCTAAATCAATGTGCAGAGAACCATAACTTCACGTTTGATGCTCACTGGGACATAAAAAAAATAATAATAATAAAACAAACTACATAAATTGAGCAAACACTTAAAAATATGACCACTTACAAAAATTGGTGACTCTGCCCCAAAACAAGTGGGGTATTTGTTTTAGTGACTTCATTGAGAGCTCAATCCAAAGATGTCCTCTCTTCTGTTGATCAGTTTTGGCTCCTCCCACCGCAGCACTTGAACCACGTAACCTTGTCTTTTAGCTTGATATCCTTCTCTTTCACCTGTGGCAAATCTCAAACTGCACAATTGTGTCACTGCAACAAAGCATTTGGTCGATACATTTCCTGTGTTGATTGTTAACCCTTCGGCACCATGTTTTCCAACACAAGGAGAGAACTCATGAATTATTATGTATTTGTAGAACAGCCATTTACAAACTTGAAGCCGCAGTGTGTTACTTTTGGTGACTTGTATTGTTGATGTTGTCATTATTCTGCCTCTTCGGTCTTTGTGAACAGAAATGATGGGGCAATACGCAGCGGCAGCTCAGGGACAGACAAGAGACGAGAAGCATTTATCCAGTCAAACCGCAGAAAGACAAGTTTTTTTGAGCAGTAGACCACTTCTGAAACTTTGTGCTTCTTTGTGTTTTTGTTAAGAATGCGGGTATACTGCTTGGATCCAAGTGCACGAGACAGAAGGCACGTTGAATGTTTTGCCAGGCAACAAATCAAAATCACTTCTCAACGAGAAGGAAAGCACAAAACAAAATTAGCAGGTGGTCTAACTACACTTTAAGAGAGCCGTCTAGGGCCAAAACAAAATCACTTCTTCTAAAGAAGGCAAAGAACAAAATCACTTCTTCTAGAGAAGGCAAAACAAAAACAAAGCTTAAGGAGCAACTATACTAGTAATGAAACAAACTTGGAGTAATTCAGACAAGAGCACTGACATAACCTCCGGTAGCAAAAACGACGCACTGGCAACTGACAAGGGATACTGGGAACACTATATAAGGGCGAGGGAATCAAGGGCAGGTGTGAGTGATTGACTAAGGATCACCAGGTGAAGCTCATGAGGGAATTATGAGGTGAGATGTGTCAAGCTGGATGAAGTGTCAGTATAACAGGAAACCCTGAACATTTACCAAAATAAAAGGGGAAATGAAAATCAAAACCCAACACCAAAAGTGACATGAATTTAACGTGACTTTTAACATAAACTAAACACAAATAACTGACTTATACAAATAAACAGTAACAGACTCGACGCCTCGTGACAGTTTTCAGTCGTTCTTCGATCTGTATGCAGCGCTCTCTTGGAATTAATCCACATGAGTGTAGCTATTTGCAAAATTTTGATAATGAATAACCTATACCCCCCTGTACAGTGGCGGAGCTAGAGGGGAGGCAGAGGTGGCACTGGACCCCCCCTGAAATCTGATTGGCCACCCCAGGTGCCACAGCAGTCGATTGACATGTCACAGCAACGCACGTCTTGTCGAAAGGAGCCAGTTGCATTTCGAATCCTCCTGGAAAGAGTTGTTATCCGCCTTACTAGGAAGAAGAAGAAGAATCGCTACAGAAGAAGAAGAAGAATGAACAGCTTTGATGGACAGTGAAATCTTCGTTCTCAAGTAAGTTTTAATGGTGGTTGCCAAATGACCCTAACCCCCTGAAATAGCCTTGGTCACCCCATGGCCACCCCAAAGATAAAAGTTTAGCTCCACCACTGCCCCTGTTTTACTTTTACTGCCCACTCTTGGGGAATCTCTGTGTCGGAAAGTAAACTTTTGCTTCAATACAACTGTTAGAAAGAATAACTCACTTTCTCCTGTGTGTGTGTCCTATCTATTATGTGAAGCGTGCAGTGCAGCAGAAGACAAGGCTATCTTTAAAAGGCTGTGGACCATTAGCAATACCTGCCCAACACTGAGGTTAAGGTTGCATAGATTGTTGGGCTTTGGGTGTTGTCTGATTGATGAAAGCTAATGTTCCTTTTGGGTCAAATTAGGAGAAAGAGAGTCAAGCTACAGAAGGGCAGCACTGATTAGCAAACACTACTCCTGGTAACTAGACGTAGCTGCAGTGAAAGTGATGAATTACACTTTTGATGTTGTTTAGGTGCTTACTTTTTTAAGATATCGATTTCTGTACTTGGAGGAAGAGAGTCTCAGTAGACTTTTGTATATATCACAGTCTAATTGTGGCTGGCAAGTTGTTCAGTCCTGTGTTTTACTGGTTGGGTGGTTTGAAATGTTTGGTGCCAGTGACAAGCAGTAAGACCGCGTCTTCTTTTGACCTTCACCTTATATATATGTATATAAAAATAATTAACTTAAAAAGAAAAACTCTTTCAAAACTATTTCCACCCTCTCTTCAATTTTCACCCAGTCTCACACTTGAGCTGAACCATGTTGAGTTTTTAAGGTGATAGCAGAATAGATCTGGATTGTCGCTTTGGTCTTAAATCTGCAATTAGGACACACGAGCGAAGAGACAGCATATCTTCTAGATAATCTCTTCGCTGTTCTGATGTGGTCAGAATTAGCTGATGTTCTTACCCTTTGAAGAGTTCCCCAAGAAAGTCACATTCAACTTCTCCTGATAATAAATACCATTAGGACCCAGCAGGAGAGAATCATTGCGGTATATCCTGATCCATCATCATTATCTAATTTACCATTTTATGCCTTTTTAGTCGACTGCCTCCACTACCGCCTCTGACACAGTAGAAAAGTGAAACTGTAATGATCTGTGTCATTGATGAAAGCTCCTCACATAACTGAGCTGCAAGTGATTTCTCAGAACACTGACTCTCAATCATTTCCAACATCTGGAACAACTATGGAATACATAAACAAAGAGCTGTGCCGGGGGGATGGGTACCACCACCAATGCGAGGAATTCAAAGGAGAGAGTCAGGCAGTTGAGACAGAATTAGTTGAGAGTTTACAGGATGGAATGTAAACAGGCCTGATGGATGGGTCAGTAAACCTCTCTGTTGTCCTGAGGAAGTCTGGTAGGGAGCTGCAGGACCCCCGCTAACAGGCCCGAGATTATGTGGAAATGGGATCTCTACACTGGGGAGAGCATTCTTCTCCTCGTGCTGCGCTCTTACAGTGTATCAAAGTCACATCTGAAGTTTTGCCCCGTTGCTTCTCTTCCCTGACGTTGTGACCTATTGCCTTGCATGCCGCTGAGTTTGTAGATTAAGTACAAGTAATGTTCAAACAGAGCATTCCTTTTTGCAGAGTGTATTTCAAAAGCTTACCTCACTTAGCCCTGCTGAAGGCAACTGCCAGGGGACTTAAGTCAAATAACGGCGTCATTTGAGCCTATTGCCAAGTTGGAAATGATGGATGGGAATATGTAATGATAAAAAAGGGACAATTCAAATGTGTTTGTAGTACTGTAAAATAACAAAAGCAGCTTCAAAGAGCACAAACTATGTTATAAAAATGAAAGGAAATCAAAGTAATGCACAGGTGTTGACCATTTGGTAACATTTTACTGGACGGTAAAAGCAGGAGAAATAAAATATGCACATAAATCAACGTCCAGACAAAATAATATAAAGTGAACATAACAATATACATGAAATGATTTCTCGGTATGTTTTATTTATATTTCCATGTAAAGGTTTAATAGTTGCAATTTCAGCCAGGATTCATATTTTTTAGCCACACTTGTATCACAGATGTGTCAAGAACACATTTTCAGTCTGGTAAATTATTATTATATTTGTAGACTGGGATTTCAATGCTTCAGTCATTGAGGTCCAGTCGAAAACATCTCAATAACAGACTATGATGAAATTTCATACAGACATTCACAGTTCCCCAGATCTTAGTGAATTCTTTGAATCTGTTGACATTTCCTCAACTGCTACACGTTTTATATTTCTGGCTTTGAGTGAAATATCTTTAACTAATGGACTGTCATGAAAATGGACAAAGACATGCATATTCCCATTTGCCCTGCGATGGACTGGTGACCTGTCCCAGCTGGGATTGGCTCCAGTGGCCCCTCGACCCTTATGTGGAGGATACAGCTGTAGACAATGGATGGATGAATGAATGAATGAATGAATGAATGAATACCTATTTCCACCAGGAGGACTTTTATATAAGGTTAAATATCTTAGGTCATCCATCTCTAAATCACAAATTGAACTTGTCTCAAATGCCATATTTATCGTTTTGTTGATACCAACTATGAAGAAGACAAGAGGACAACATAGGGGTCAGAGAAAAGGATGCAGGGTGGACAGGTGATTCGCAGAAATTTGTCTCAAATATTGATTTCTACCAACGCTTTCTTTTTCTTTTTTTTGTATTCAAAGGATGGCTACCATTTCAAAACGTATAACCCCACAACCATAACAGTAAACATGTTTTTACTCAGGATCTTTCTTCAAACTTAACCAAGTGACTTTGGTGACATAATATTAAAACCCTAAACTACAAAGTAGCCCCATCATTTTTCTTTCTTTGGCCACAAAAATTCTGTTTAATATGCATGGAAGGAAAAAAAAGTCGCTGGTTCACTTTCACACTGTCCTGACTCATATGAACTGATGGGAGCCATCATCAAAGGTGCCATATGAAAGAATGTGGCCAAAAACGGTTACTACATTCAAATTAAAAATACTGAGGTCTTTTAGGTTTCGTTTTTTGACGTAACTGGCAACCCGTGGTTGCTTGGCAGCTGAGACTCTACTGAGTGCAATGATTGGTAGACGGCAGTAGGTGGCGCCACATGTCAAAACATGATTTCAAAACATAAACATTTTTTTTTAATGTGAATATTTTGTCTGTACTGTTGTTGTTGGTGAGTTCAGTTTGTTATATGAATATTATTCCTGAGTCTCTGTGACATATTAGGAGGATTTTATGGCCATTGCTTTAGATTTATTACATAATGCACCTTTAAAGCTACATTGCTGAACCGCTATCGTCCCTGTAGACTCTATATGGCCCAGTTTTCTTTCACCTGCGTCACCCACTCTCTCTCTCTCTCTCTCTCACACACACACACACACACATACACACACACACACACACACATAGACAAAGGTGATGCTGTCTTCTGATGTTGTTTCTACAGTACTTTGCTAAGTCATGTGTTGTAAATCCATCTTTTACTTGTCTAGGATTAAAGAATACATTTTCTTTTGAAAGACTAATGCTAAAATAGCAAATGTTATCATGCTGGACTGTCAAGATGTTGAACATGATGAAAGTGGAGCTGTTAAACATCAGAATTTAAGCATTGTCTACATATCCCTGGAAACTTTCAGCTGCTTGAAAGTACAAACTTGTCTTTCTAGTCAAGCAGCCTCTCATTAAAATGTGAATTTATGCAGGTACACATTTATCTCTTTATCTTTATCTGGGAGCTATTTACATGGTTAGATGAGCTTTCATGTCAAAAGCAGATTTCCCATCCAGATCCAAACAGGTTCACAGGGTGACGCAAGATCTTAACCTCGGGATGTCGTCAACCTCAGGTGAAAGCAGCATGATGGAGAGGAATCTATTAGTTTTTTTTTTTTTTTTAAATCTGGCTGCTTGTTATCATGTCTTCTTATCGCAGCAAGTTTTTTTTTTTGTTTTTTTTCAAAAAGATCAACACTCTCTTGTTCCCAAGCCAGAAAATCAAATGTCTTATCTGTGTGTTGGCTGTACACTATCCACACACAGATGCAGGGATGGATGTATGCGGGACAACTGAGGCACGTCTGCTCCTGCAGCCTGAGAGCTGCTTGTCAGGTAAGAGAGATGTGGGGAAACAAGGAGCCATCATTCAGGTCCTGACCTGCCTAATGAGACTTTTCTGCTCCAGAGACGTGTCACTCACATGAATGATGAATAATGTTCAGTGTCACTGACCTGTTTGGCTGGCCTTGTAGTACATATAATAATGTGAGCTATGTTCACATTTTGAATGGAAATGTTTATTTTATACATTATCGAACATTATGGACACGAATGATAGAGCTATAGTTGGGAAATGTGTTTTTTTCTGCTGATTGTATTGTCCAACAGCACCGTAATTTAACATTTGCATATGACATTGTGCCGTTTGCATTATGTCTCACATTATCCCCAGAGGCACATTTGGGCACAACTCACATTTGCAGTTGCTCTTTCAACAAGTCACGATTGTTATTTTTCCTTTTCCACTCAATGCTTTACAAAATAAACAACTCACTCCATAAATTAGAAACCAGAAAGCCCAGGCTGTTATCTGTGAGACAAAACCTGGAGCTGGTCCACATACAAATAGCAGGGACACTGACAGAGTGTTTGTTGGGGATTTCTTTTTTTACTTTGAACTCAGCTGTACTTTTCTACAGTGATAACAATTATGGAAAAGGATGTTAGCTTCCATGTAAAATTGGACAAGCCATTTCCAGTCCCCCCCACTTGACCTCCTTACAGAGAATTCTCTATCATCAACAAAGCAGAGTTTTTTTAAACTTAAAATAATGGTGGCCATGAGAGATCAACACAATGAAAATCAGAGGGATAGTTTTTAAGTGTGCCGTGGTGTAAAAATGGCTGCCAAAAACACATTTCAGGAACTTAACAAAAGTCTCTCCTAATAAAAATCCTCCTTATGTCTCCATTTGTGACTTCAAATTAGTTATTTTGTGACCTTTCTTAATCCTTCATTCAGATTTGCATAGGCGACACACTCATCTCACAGATTGTGTTGCACAGCAGGAGCACACATCAACTTCGCCTCTAGAAAAAAATGTTGAGTATTTGCCAGACAACCTCTTTTTTTTTGCCTTCTGATTTCTGCAATAACGTCTTGTGGGTCACACAGCTCATATTTCTTGACCTCAACATGTAAAGTCTATTCAACCATTGTACACATGCAAGATACAGTAAAAGGTGAGGTGAAGGATGGAAGCCAGCAAAAAGAAAATCAATCTTTTTATGCTTATAAAAAAACATTCTTTTTGGTCAGCTCTTCAACTGTTTCCTTTTTCTATTTTGGACCTGTCCCAATCAGTCTCCTCCAAAATCCATAACTCTAACAGCGTGCAACTAACATCACAAATGCAAACAAAATCTCCTGTGTCAGAAGAGAAAGAAGACAACGGATGGAAAACAGATGTAGTGAGTTTGGTTTGTGAAGTGTTTGACTTCTTCCTCTCCCACAATATCTAATCGTATCGTATCTTTATCTGTATATACAGAATGCACAGTACTGCCTTTCTAGTACTGAAAACCACTCAAATTGCTTTACATGTTTTTCCAGTCACTCAATTGCATGGATATTCATCAGTTAATCTACTGTGTGTCTTTGTTTGTCTGCCCTGCGATGGACTTGCGGGATTGGCTCCAGTTATCCTGCGACCCTCATGTGGAGCATAACCCATCATTCAAACATGACTATTTTAACCAGGCATTACGATGTTATTTAGTCGACTACATAAATATTAGGACATGTACCAATGAAACATTGTTGTTGTTGTTGTTGGGGAGTATTTTCAGTTAATTAAATATACACATGGGTGTTATTTTGGCTGCTTTTGAACACTGTCTTGATGGAGTAAACTAAGTTTACAAAAGCAAAAGCAGATGATCTCTACAGCAGTGTTTTTCAAACTTTCCACAACCCAGTTCACAATATGTCTTGTGACAGGAGCTAATTGTGTGCATACTATAATGTTTCTGTCTATTTTTACTGCCAGCTCTGTAACACCCAATATTATTTTAAAGCAGCTATTTCCTATTTCGTATTCCAAGAGATCTATTTTTGATCAATTAATCATAAGTCTTAACACATGGTTGCTGAATAGTGGATTATTATGGCAGAAACCAATGATGAAAAATGAACAAGCTCCCCCGTGTGGATCAGAGGATTTACTGCAGATATAGCAAAAGGGAAAAGGCTGGAAAATAATTCTACAAATGTATATGGACACTCTCCAAAAATATTCTGTAAGCCTTCTGTGGATGCTGACTGCTGTAACATTGTTCAAAAACTGTTCCATTTTACTCCTTTACTTTTAAAATGGCTAAAATCGCTCATAGATTGTGAACAGTGAAGCCAACCACGAGGTGTCTTCCCTTTACTCTCATCACTTTTTCTTCCACTCTCTAATTATGGGCACTTGACATGTTTGCTCTGTTTATTATAGACTCAAAGGTGCCTTGCGGGTTTTTTTGACCACGAGTAACACTGTGAAGCAATGTTTTTCTAAGAGGCTCTTCTTGCATCACGTATGAAAGCAAAAGCCAATTACAAATCTGCCCATTAATTCTGCTGACAAAACAGTTGGTGGCAGTAAAACGCAGTGAAGGCGTAATTACATGCAAACAAAGACACGGAGGAAATGTGTATGAAGGATGTAATGCACAATGTAAAATAATCATGTAATAATCATGTCATGTAAACCTTGCTTTGGGTAAAGCCTCCCAGCATGCATTGTAATCTAGGTTTTACACACTTCATCAATGGTACCACGATAGCACACATTACTTGTCCTCAGGCGAGGACATGTAATCATGGGGTGCAATACTGATGATGTGTCCTGAGTTTTTTTTCCTCTTATTAATTAACCCTTTAACAACTTAGCATCAAAATGTCCGTCTAGACTTTTTGGCTTATTTTAACCATAAAAAGGGCCAATTTATTGTTTCATGACATATTGCTAATACCAAAATATGTAAAATGACAGTTAATATAATCAACCATGATGACAGTTCAATCTAAAGAAATGTCTAATATTACTGGTGGGGGTTAACATTGAGTTCTCTCAACCACTAATGGTTTGCAACCTGTATTTGACCGCTTGTATTTGACTGAATGTCGAGAACCATCGAGGAACATTTAACATTTTGCCATGCGATTATGTCCATCACTGTAGCATAATTGTTTCGCATACAGTACTGCCTGAGGGCTCAATGTTCATGCACATTAAGCACTTTTTTCTGCGCTTGGCCATGCTGAACTGAGATTTCCCCTGACTCCCTGAATCTTTTCACTATATATTATTTACTCTAGATGGACTGTAAACTTAAATTGTTTGCAATCTTGCTCTGAGAAAAATTGTCTTTGAAATGCCTGTCAGTTGCTCACTGTAATACCTTTACCAGTTCCACAGTTAACTTTGGAACCTCTCAGGACAGCATTACTCGTGTAACCTTATCAGTCTACTGTACACTGTATTAGATGTGGTGTGCATGTGTGTTTCACCTGAAAAGAGTATGTATGTATGAATGAAGAACCGGGATCTATATGTTAAAGAGTTTCTTTGATGTGCACTAAGCAGAGAATCATCCTAAAAATGAACTGACCTTGCTTTTAAGTGTGAAACATCGGAGACCAGATGCTGAGGGTGTTGACCCCGACTGGGCAGCTTTACCCATGCAAGGTGATGTGATCCCCTTGGGATTAACACCAGTATGACTCTGCTTCCTGCATCAGCTCCTCAGCATCTGTTCCTGTTTAGCATCAACACTAGCTGGCTCGCAGCAGCAGCAGCAGCAGCAGCAGCAGCAGCAGTATCAGACTGCTGGCTACTTTTACAGCTCCAGACCATTGTTTTATATCACATTTCAGGTTTCAATGAGGTCAGAGAATGTGAGCATTTACATTCAGCTATTACCTGACTGCAAGGGATTAGATTTCTATTTTTTCCTCTTTTGAAAGCAGGCTCTCTAAGTCTGACAGACAATATTAAGGGTTACACTCATGCTTTGTTTTAAAAGCTCTTAACCACACTGAACTACTACTCTGGTCCCTGCTGCACGATATTCTAGTTGTCAACACACACACTGGTTTGGCCTCTCAGGAATCAAATGGGTAAAACACTAATGCAAACTGCTTTTCTGTTATTTTGTGGTCATGTGTGGAAATGTCATTCTGTATCGCTCGCACTTCAGGTCAGTTATCCTACCCACTGGGAGCATAACAATGAGTGAAATTACTTCAGAAACTGCAGTGACCGTGGCCCAAAATGCCTCTTTGGCTTAGTCTGACCTGACACGTTTAACTGCAGGTCACACTGCTGATGAGTCAGTGGCAGCAGGAGGGAAAAAAAAGAAAGTCCCAGGGTGATGGACTCTAAAATGCATCTGCCCTTGACTTTGGGGACTGATTCTGCCATGCGCATCTCAAAAAAGGACAACTCCTTCTCAGACGCCACCTGGTCTGTGTCCTCACTGACTTTCTGACATGCTACAGGGAGGTGGATGAAAGCCACTGTGTTTAGTACATGTCGTATTTTGTAACATGATAATCTGTGGAAGGCTGGCTTCAATCTATGTTAACATGGTTTTCATATACAGCATGAATGCACATTTGAGACAAATAAGCTTTCTTAATGAGCCGAACAGACGCATTTATGAGAAACTCTTTGAAGGGCTTTTAATAAACTGAGCTCCTTAATCAAAGAAGATTAACTGTTGTTACCCAACCAAGGCTTGTACATGGACACCCAGGTCAAGCAATTCCGCTAATCAGGGCTCCAGCCATGTGGCCTGAGCGTTTGACCAGAGACTGGACAGAGGGACGACAGCTAAATTAGAGCTTGCAGATAGTGGTGTAGGGACTTTCCTTGCAGGATCAGCAAGGAAATGAGGAGTCAGAGAATTCCGATGGAGCGGATTTGTGGTTCTGAAGCCAGTGTGACTGAGGGAAAAAAATGTGCCTCTGATGATAATGAGTCTAACAGGGCATCCACTACACCCTCGCTGCCGCATTGCCTCCTCAAATGGTGCTGACAGAGTCGCGAGGGGATCAAAACTGTATCATGATGGAGTCATGCTGCTACTTGTGCTGCAAAAACGAGCTGAGCGCAGAGACATCTCTGTGAATCAGTCAGGCATTATGTTCTAATTATTGTTTTAGTCTGGACTAAAACAGGACTTTCAAAAGACATAACATGTTTGTGTGACAGAACTAAATCAAACTTGGAAAAATACAACCAGATACTGCGGTTGAGAGTCAAAACTAGACTGGACTTTTAACCGGACCCCACAACATTTTGAAGTCAATGGTAGGAAGACAGAGTGGTACATGACATGTTAACAACAAGCCGCCAGCCAAATTTATTTTGGTCTGTTATGTAATAGGTCAACTGGAAAACACCTAATATTGACAAGTAGAAAAGGGGGCGTATCGCTACCAAGTGTAGCAGAGGCAGACACATTTTACTCAATAAATCACTTGCTTGAACACTGAGACACTGAGGAGAGTAGACCAATTAGCAGCATGGAATCATGGGAATAGATGTCAGGGGAGATCTTTGGCAGTGATAAGTTGCCATAACCTATAAGTGACTAATTCACACAATAAAAAGTCAGCACAGTGGCTAACCAGTAGTGTTTGGATATTACATAATATATCGGTAACTGTGCATGGGAAAACATATTGACTTGGACTCAAACAGGATGAGGCTGACACCTCTAAGACATTATTAGCACATCTGAAATGCAGAGGAGGGTGAAAGAAAAAAAGACACAATGGTAAGTGAAGCTTATCAGGAAATGTTATGTGATAGTGATGGAGCTTGTTTTCTCCCCGTCTGAAAGTCCTCAAAATAAACAAGTACTGACCTAAAATCACTCCTTTGGCTTTCACAGACAGTACAAGACAAAGCCAAAGCAGAAGTACATGGCGAATATTTCCTCTGCTGGACGACGTGAATGTGTTGTGAGTGAAAAATCATCCAAATGTTGAGTCTGAGACAAGCAGGCACCAAATAATTGAACGTCACACCGCTCAATTAAATGTGTGAGTGGAGGTTAGTAGCTGAAAAACTTTGAGTGTTAAAAAGGGGAACATCTGGAATGGCCACATTTGCTTGTTAACATGGATCCTATGCACAGGTTTTCACCTTCATGTTGTTATTTACAAGTTGGTGTCAAAGTAACAACAAGTTTTCGCACAAGGCAGCATGAAAGCGCAAGCCCCATAATTGCCAAAACCACTGGAAGAGGAAATGTAATCATATACAGAATACAAATTATGGCCCTATAAAGATTAGGTAACAGCATGAACAAATTAAAGTGCTGTGAAAACGGAAGGATTAGAGCAATTACACTCATTACACAACATCCATCTCTCTGACCTAAGTCTGGGCAGAAAAACCCAGTGAACAGGAAGGCGGAATCCATAAAAGTAGAGGAGGAAAAAAAAAAGAGGAAGGATTGTGAGGAATGCTGGAATCTCTTAATGCACACATCCAGCATAGAGACAGATAATAGCAACATGTTTGAACAGCAGTTGGAGTGTTCGAGGTAAAGACACACAGTTGTTGTAGAGGTGTCTCTTGCCTCAGGGCTGCAATAAAGACGATATAAGTGATACAGCTCAACACAATGGAGAAATGTTAAGTGAGAAGACAATGGTTTTTTTTTAAAAGGGGAGCATCCGCTTGTGCATTCAAACTGAAGTCGACAAACGCACTCTCAATCTTATCTGGGCCAGGTTACATTGACAAGAAGCCTCAGGGATGATGAAGACGAGGAGGCACAGAGAATGAAAGCCTGCTTCTGGCACTCAGCCAGCTATTTTGTTGTTCCTCCAAATTAAAATCAGGTCTGCGCAGTTAAACAAGAGGGAAACCTTCCCCATCAGTGACACTAATGACAGCGCATTACCATCTATTTACTTTTGCAACTTCCTAAAAAAGCTGATTGCAAGACTGGTTTCATGACCGTCCATGCGAGAAAGAACAACAACAAACACTTAAGTCATAAGCAAACTCAGTTTGCTGCTGTTTTCAGAAGCCGCTCTGGAGATTTAGCATTGTTTGGAAAGATATTGATGATGCTAATGACAGGGTGATGACAATTGCAGTTGTGATAATAATTGTAGTGTGACTGCAGAGGTGGAGGCCATGGCAGTGGTGGTGATTAAAATCACTGATTAGGATAATGAGGACAATGATGATGATTACCAGTATTACAACAATCAGCTGAGATGATGGTGAGGGGATAAAGACACAGGGATCTGTAATGTCATATAACCTCATCTAACGTCTCATTAGGGAATATTCAGGTTGTACTCAGGTATGTCAGGGCAATTATATTGAAAGGTCATGCTCACATAATTAACTATGTCAGATACAGATGCTGCATAAAAGACAATTTTGTGACAGAACAAGAAAAGGTCGGGAGATCAGCTAACATTTAGTTTCAGCCCACTGTCACATCACCCACTGGTTGATAGGACCATACAGTTCATTCTTTTCCAAAATTGCAATTTGAAACAATGCAAACAGTAAACTGCAAAGGCTGCAATAATTTAGAAAACTGAAAATGAAATATTTACATTTCTTGAACAATATCTTTAAGAATATGGAGCAGCTAATATGCTCACCACATGCAAAATTGTATGGAGTAAATATTAAACGGAAGCTCAATTGTAAGAAATGGGAGCACATATTTAAATCACAATTCCAATAACTATCAGAATAATTGTAAAGAGATAGTTTCCCAAAATTGTTCAGCACCAGTTGACAGTTTAACTGTCCTCTGCTGGATTCTCCAACATCTCCAATTTTGCGTCAGTATCATCTTGGGTTTTTTAAACAAGCAACAATATTAGGGGAGCTCATCCACTGCATGTCTTCCTACATATGCAGCCAGTCAATTATTGGGTGGTACTAGCTGTCACTCACAAGGATGACGTTTTGTATCTTGGACTCTAAATAGGCACAACTTTCCATGGAGTCCACTCCATGTGGGTTCTCTCCTGGTATACTGGCTTCCAAACCAAAAAACATTCAGATTTGGTTACTGTCGGTACATGGAGTACCCCAAGGCTCCATTCTGGGGCCTATTTTATTTCCGTTGTATCTGCTGTCCCTGGTGTTGTTATTGAAACGTAGTTGTTTCATATCATGTCTGTTTCGTGTATTTATGTGATATACAGCACTTTGGTCAACTTGGTTGTTATTTAATGTGCTGTACCAATAACTTTGGATTGTATTATATTGTAATGTGAGAGTGAATGGTTGTTCATTTCTGTGTGTTGGCCCTGCAATGGACTGGCGACCTGTCCTGACCTATCCTGCCTTTCGCCCTATGTCAGTTGAGATTGGCTCCAGCTCTCACTTGACCCTTGTGGATGAAGACCATTATATACAAAGTAGACATAATGCTGTACTTAAGAAGACCTTATAAGTCATAAACACCTCAGGAAAATGATCACTGACATTATAAATCAAGTATAAATCAAGTACTTGATGTCGAGTCAACATGATGGTCATTCAATAGAATACAGGTTTTCAAACCCTTGTGTGCTTTCTCTATTTTCCCACGTCTTAGACATCCATTTTTAAACACATGGTTTGATTTGATTCCTCTTTTATTTGACACATGCACGGCCAGCTGTTGTGCTGCAATAAAAGCGGTGACTTCCACATGTCAATAGAAAATGTATGATGAGCCGACACATCAGCATCTCCGAGTATCTTCAGTTTTCTGTTGCTGCTTTAAATCAGCAGAACACATTTTCATTCCACTCAATCTACCTCTGTGAGATGACAAACCCATCACGGCCAATCTTTTTTTTTTAATCACTTGGTCAAAGGAAAACAGCAGTGAACCCACACACACACACACACAGGGAAAAACAAAGTTCACGCTAAATGCTCTGCTGGACCGCAGGAACAGGAGGATGCTGGAGCTGGCGTTTATGTGTGTTAACCCTCTCATGAGCTGCTCGTGGCATTTAAGCTCACGATCATCCTTTAGAAGTTCAAGGGGAGAAAAAAGTGAAAGGAAATCTGAACACATGACCCTCTTAAAGGATACGCCTCAACTGGCCCTTTGTAATGGCTCCGCTTGACAGACACCAGGTGCAGAGAGAGAGAAATTCTTTGGGGTGAAACTTCACCAGATTTCAATGGCTCATCTGGGATGGGTTTCGCATTAAAGACAGCATCGCACGATATCAAACATTTGGAGAGAAATGTTGGAATCCTATAAAACACTAAATTACATTTATTATTTTTATGATAATAAAACAACATGTCAAATGACTTCACTCGGATACATAATGCTGATCAAGCACCATACGACCTTATGTTTCTTGCAGTGTTTAGATCTTGTGTTGCCTGGAGACATTCCCACGCTGAACACAGGAAGTGACTTGTTTTACGTCGAGACAGATGGAGGCAACAGCAACACTGTGCTAATGAAGCAAGGTGGCTGCGAACAGGTTGGAGTGAAAACACAAAGAAGCACCCACTTTTAATAAGTAAAAATACCCCATACAGATTGACAGGATAAGCACTATTTATCCCCGCCCACCAATGCTCTGGTGCTGTATACACAAAAAACGCTCCATCAGTGAGGACTGATATTGCTCGACAGAACACATTTTCAGATGGACACAACGTATCAATAATATTACATAATTGCAACTCAAGAAGAACAGAGATAATAATAACAAAAACAAAAGTAGTCGCCAAAAAGTTACTGAACTGCAGCTGAATTGAACATTTGGATTTGTCATTATGTATATTTGTTTGATTCTTGCACTTTTCCCCAGAAAATTATATACATTTATACATAATGCTCAAAGGTTGTATGCATTTTGAGGGCAAGTTTACAGTATCACATAGCTACATGGGAGGTTAACCAGCTGCAGAGCCAGATTGTTGCTGTTGCTTATCCACATCTGTGATTTATTTGAGCACTCCCCCATAAACTGTGTGACTCCAAACCTTTGTCATTATTTTAATTGCTACATAACATACAGCGTGCAGACGTCCCTATGTTTTTTCCATTATGGGACTCATTTTATTGAGTGCAGAGAGGCTGGTTGTTGGTGGTTGAAACAAATTGACCCATGAGAGACAGAGAGGAAGCTGACAGCTTTAACTAAAAAAAAAAATGTTTAAAGATTATGTGCACATTTTTTTTGCAAATAAAAATACTTGAATAAAAACACAGAAAGAGGGTTGTATATGGCATCAAAGATTTTTTTTTACTGAGGCCCACAAAAGGTAAACACAAGGTAAAATTTATGTAAGGTAAATGAGAAAATGTACAGAGTGATGAGGGAACCACAGCATCCATCGACTTAGTGAAAGAAACATAATATTACTACAACAATAGAAGGAAGCAATAAACACAATCACATATCAACAGCTAAAGGCATTCTTTATTTATGTTCTCAAGTTATCACCTTCTTGTCTTTTGTGGTAACTCAGGGTGTAAATGTTGAAATACTTAATGCATTTCATAATGGGCTTTAGAGCAGTAGACGGAAATCCACATAAATTCACACGTTCTTTTACCAAAGTATCGAAACTTTGAGTTGAAAAATCCAATGGAAACAAGTCTATCACACATATCATTCACAGCAGCCATCAGGGTCAGTTTAGGGTCCAGTGCCTTGCCCAAAGGTCACTTCAAGGAAGACTGAAGTGCCAAGATTTGAACCACCAAACCAAAATCATGACCTTTGAGTCACAGCTTTCTTCAAGTTAGAATATCACTTTTTAAAGTGGAAACTTGTTTCTCAGCTTGCAGCCTTTGCTATTGGAATGTAATATTAGCAAGACGGATTGTTGTGAAGCGTGGGAGGGAAAGGAAAACCTGCACGAGAAGGAAAGAGGAGGACGAGTGTGTAACTGAACTAAGACAGGGATACTGAACTTTGGCAGCAGATTTCCTTTGTTCTTTTGACTATAAATAAAAACAAGTCATCAAGTCTTTTATATGGGTCATCAAACTCATTGTGTTTGAACAATAATGTCACTCAAATGTCAACTTAAGCAACCACGTCTCAACCCATCTACTGTATATTCCACCACATAATCTAATGCCTTCTTGCACTAGCTAGCACATAACTAATGACTTCAAATATAATCTTCTGCCTGTCTCAACCACAGGTTCATCATTATTAGGCAACCAAATGTAATAATATGATAATTCAGCAGAGTAAAATGGTAAAACAATACACATCGCAAAGTCCAAAAAACCCAAGAACAAAACAATGCTGTAAACTTTGATTGTCAACTCATTCACTTATTAATAAATACAAGGAAATATTCGGATTTCTGGAAACATTCATGAACTCAACTCCGCGCTGTTTCCGGCTCTGCAGGAAATTTCTATCTCGGACTTGTGGAGTTGTGGTTGCCTTCGAAATTGTAAGTTATACAACTTTTGGCAGCTAAGATGTCTAGGACTAGTAGCTAATGTTGCAAGATGTGTGTGTGTGGCGCTGTTTAAATGAAATTGACTCAACTGATCCGGGTTAATGATGCTGGAGACTTGCGACTCGTGGGTTAATTTAAAGACACGGGTTAAAGATCCGATTGAATCCGGATTCAACCAGCTCTAATGCAAAGACATGGAATCAGATCATCACTCACAGCTGTTTGAAAACAGCTGTGACTGCAGTTAATTTCGCGAGGACAAGAACATGGCAATCATTTGTTTGTTTCGGGCAACTTTGCAGGGAGATCATTCTGTACATATTGCACTGTTGTATCACACTGACATGATGGCTCTATTGTAGAAAGGTTTTGAAGCAGGAGATTGAGCTGCACAGAGAAAATCCCAGGTTTAAATAGGATTTTGACCAGTGGTCATGTGTTTGATGAACCTAATGCAGGTTTCCATCTTTGGCTACGATTGGCATGAACACACTCATTTTGTCTTTATGTACTCCATTTTTGGCATTTCCAGCATAACAATAAGACGCACATTCATCGACTGGCCGTAGTCATTTGTTGTCGTCGTCATTGGTGTTTTTACAGCTTGGGACGGCACTTTTCTATTTTTTTTTTATTCAATCTTACTTTATTTTCTTTATTTTTATTAGCCCTTTAAAAAACTTCACTCTCCATTGAGTTTAAAAGAGGGCCCAAAGTAAAAGCTATAAAACAATAACGACTGTAATAGTTGTGATGTCCTATGGGAGATACAAAAGAAACAAAAAACTAAACTAAACTAAACAAAAACACCACAATGCAGACAACCACTGGTAATGGGACTGTGCCATTGCCTTTTAGCAAAATTACAAGGGCTCCCAGGTATTTTCACTAATTTTAGTGTAGAAAAAAAAGCAAAAAACACATTTTAATGGCATCTAGGCTGTAAACATACACTTAAATGGTTGTTCAGATTAGGAGGGGAGTGTCCTCAGTAAATTGTCTCCTCTGTCATTGGGATTATGGAAAAGAAAACGAGGAAACAAAACAAACAGCAAATAAGCATCTCCTTGTTGTTATATTGACAATAAACCAGTCAGAGGCACACCACCACCACAGACTGGGAACATGGAAAACTGCCAACCAGAGGCCTGAAGCTTGGATTCTGTTTCCAAACATGTGTCCAAAACTCTTTCATCATCTTTTGGAAAATTGAAAAGATGCATAAAGACATCCACATTGTTATTAAAAGTTATATCTTTCAGTATTTCAACTTTAATATTTAGAAGGATGTTTTAAAGCAGTGACAAAGACCATGCATTAAGTGCACACACACACACACACACACACACACACACACACACACACACACACACACACACACACACACACATGCATGCACACTAAAAGAAGAAAGACAGGCGCTAATAGGAGATAATGGATTCTGGGTCAACACCTGGTAATCCTTACGTCAGTGAAAGGGAGGGCCTTGACATTTTCCAGAAAGTGCCATACAGCGTGCCTATAATAAGAAGGTCAACTAAATTTCAAACAGGGGCATGCTGGAACAAAGACAGCACACACGCTGAATATGTGAAACCTTTTGGATTTCAAATTGAAAATGAACATATCACTGCATCAAAGGGCCGAAAAATCTCAAAAGAAATAATATATAAAAGAAAAATAACTTGTGAAATCAAATTGCATGTTTTCATCCATGTGCACCTTGAACCTCTGCTAAGTAGTTTGAATAGATCTTTTAATCAGTGGGTTGGCGACTTCGAACCAAATAATCTTGTTTGGACAAAGACAGTAGAATATTCTTCCTCAGCTGCATAATAGTTTGAATTTTGGTAGCCTGTGTTTTGTATTAAACAAAACAGTATGTGTTGACAATGTCAGATGATTCCCCCCCCCCCCCCTCCCTCCAATTTATGGATGTGCAGAGAACATGCTTGACCCATAACAACTTTTTCCATGGGGGATTCTGTTTGTCTGTTCTTTGTCCAGAAACAGCAGATTTAATTTGATTCCCTTGTAGGCAAATTTAAAATCCCAGTGAAAATTCAGACACCAACATTTAAACAAACAAGCTTCAAAAGGACGCAGAGCCAGTCGCCTCAGCCTGTGTGTTGTGTTATTTTCAGTCTCCGTCTCAATCTGATTGGCCGTGGTTCAGGGAAAGTGAGAGAGGCCAGACGTGATGGAGGACTCCCGTGCTCTGATTGCGAGTCTGGCAACACAATAACGCCCCCTGCTGTTTGACTGGGCACCCCCGCCCGAAACCACCACCACCACCACCACCCACTGCCCCTGTCCTAACACATATGCCCACACATCATCATCATCATCATCATCATCCTCATACGGTGCAGCTCCAAGCCCCAGCACGGCTGCTGAGAGATTCTTCCAGTCGGCATGGTCAGTGACCTCACAATTGCAGACGCTTTTCATGTGAACCAATTGCAGTAATGAACCCCTCAACCCTTTGACCCTGTCTCCTCATCACACAGACACTCTCTCTACCCAAAATAAGAAGCTCTCACCAGAGTTGCGCATTCCTCATGGTTTGGCTCAGAGGAGAAAAAACCCTCCCAACCACATCTGGTTTTGCTTTGCTGAGATCTCTCCCTGCGTTCAATTGGGTCTTAAAAAATACTGTTTTGAGCAATAAAAGGCAGGGTTGTACTGCTTATTTGTACGCCGTACGATAAAATGACAAGGGACTGTAATTGGTTACTTCCATAATTGCATTGAATGAAATTTATGTCGTGCCTTGGGGACACCAAATGAGATAAAGTGAAATGATGATAGCAGTGAGGTAAGTAAACATTTATTGGATCGTCACTGCAGAGCCTGTCATTTCAGCTCCAGGAGCATTTGTGCAAGTGAGCACTGATGGAATTGGTTTGGGCGGTGGCATGCTGGCGTGTGTGTGCATGTGTGTGTGTGTGAGAGAGACAGAGAAAGAGAGGGAGAAATAGATTGAGAGAGTACTTTTCTTAGGGAGCCACTGGAGGGCAGTGAAAGTACTCCATGTGGCAGGCAGCATCAATGCTGTGCATGAAAGCCCAGTAAACAATCAGCAGGGTGTGAAAGAGAGGTCATGCATCATTGGCCTAGAAACACAAACATGGCTCTCTTCGCCTTGTCTGTCCCCCAGTGACTCTCCTTGGGCTCTCCTTCACTGTGCTTTCCCATGACCTGCTGCTGTCGTGCAAATTTAGGAGGCAGCGGAGCCACTGGTGCAAGCACTCAGTCAAGGCCGTGATAGAAGCATGTGAAAATTCCTCTCAGCTTTTTTTTTGGCTTTGATACAGCAGGTAGAGGCTCACACAGTATATGATTTACAGAAGAAAGAGTTCCAATTCTACAAGGCACCTGAACAAAGCGCCCGTAAAATGACAACAGCTGTTTCTCTGAGGACCAGCTCTTTTGTATGTAAATTAACGGAGACAACTGTAGAAGGAAATAATCTTGCTGTAGAGATAACAGGAAAAAAACGAACCATGGCAGCCAAACTGAAGTGTAGCATGGTATATTGTGTAACTGCTCTGTTGAATACATCTTTCATCAGGCCTGTATTGCTGTCCCAGACTTTTCAGTGACTGGCAGGCAAACAAAACAGCTTTTAGTCACAGCAGCAGTTCTGTGTGAAGACATAAAAAAACACCAGCAAGCTGCAGGTCTTCATGCAAAGGGATCTTTAACTTTGAACATTTGTTAATTCAATTAACCTCTCAGGCTTAAAAAAAAAAGAAAAACAAGTGATAGTTCAGGTTTTCAGAAGTGTGGTTGAATGATTGATGATATTGACACATGAGCACCAACATTTTAAAATATGGACACTTGAAAAATAACTTATGAATGATAATTATTAGCTGCTTTGCTTGATAGGTTTGTGTCATTTAGATAAATCAAAACAAAGGATTTTAAAAACCCTAACCGTAACCCAACTTTTGTGGGAGGAAGTGTTTTTTATTAAAGTAGACATATTATACACTATTTCTCCAAGTTAACCTAGTTCCCTGGTGTCCTAATGAACATGTCTATGACATGCTTTGGTCAAAATGGATGAAGAACCGCAGCAGTTCAATCAGCCTGCCAAAACAGCCATGTTCAGAACGCTCGATTTTGAGTGCTTGTCTCTTTAAATGCAAATGAGACAAAGGAAACTACGTCAGTGTCACTGAGGCTCTGGCAGCTAACAGCAGTTAGAATTTGGAAAAGCCATCATTTTGCCACACGTTGCCATCATATATAAAATGTATCCACTGGACACGTGAATGCTCTGAGGCTGGACGTTTGTGTAGAACTCTGTGCTGCACTGTGCAGCCAAGAATAGAACCCATTTTGCGAGTTCCGCTATCGCCCTCGCCTGAACTCTCATGTTCTTTAGGGACAAAGCGGAGTTTCGCGAGGGACCACAAAAACTGTAAAATGTATCATCTTTATTCACACTTTGCATACTTGCAGGGTCTCCAGAGTCCCAAATATAAGGATTAAAATGATTAAAAAATTTATTTTACATAATATGTCTCCTTTAAGTGGCTAAA
This sequence comes from Microchirus variegatus, assembly GCF_963457635.1. Lineage (NCBI taxonomy): Eukaryota > Metazoa > Chordata > Actinopteri > Pleuronectiformes > Soleidae > Microchirus > Microchirus variegatus. The sequence goes on from NC_139808.1 coordinate 17,315,064, forward strand.
ATCTTTTTTTCTTCTGGCATCTTTGTTGGAAGGCATGTATTAGTGAGAGTGAGCATCAGAATCTCAAGCTGGTTTTTCGGTGTTCTGAGCTCATTTAAGCTTGAATCGTGTGTCAGTACTTTATACAAACAAATTTAAAAAAAATTCATAAATATCAAAAAAAAAAACTATCACTTTAAGAAATTTAGGGAGGAAATGTGTTTTAGTGCCAACTCAAATTCTACACAGTTGGTTACTCTGCTTCCCAGGAGGGAAAACGTAGCCTTCATTGTATAAAACATTCAAGACTTCTAAGGTGAACCTACAGTCAAAGTGCGCTGTTGTGCAGGAACCTGTGCGCTCCTGGGGAAATCAGATTCATGTTGGATCCTTTTAAAGTTTAAGCTTCAGCCAATTCTTGTGTCTGACGCTTCAAAAGGAAAACGTGTCTTTTTAGTGCAAATCAGGTCACATGCTGCCACTCGCAAAGGTCACTTTGGTCACTCAGCGACCTCAGCTTTTGAGAAAAGCCTTGCTCTGACAGCGGCAGACAGCTGATCGAGTTCAGACCCATCTTTTTTTCTGTCTTTCTCTCCTGCTGTCACTCACATGTTTATTCACATTACATCAGTGGGCAGCCTCTGTGGGACTGCATCAGAGAGTGTTCAGGTATAAACATCAGTCTTCGTGCTCAATCCATCCTGTAACAGTGATTGCATTTGTGATGTCCTTCAAAAAAGCTCTGATGTGCTTCAAAGTTTTACATGTTCGTCTTCTCAGTGAATAGTAGCACACTTCACCAAGCAATGAACTATGTATGTGTGGAGGGACTCATCCCGTGTGTGGGATACGGCAAAATCTGGTTATTTAAGCCATAGCCAGTGATGCGTCACAAGAATGAGCACAATGGCCGATGTTAAATAAATAAAATAATATTTTCATATAAATCTATGGTTGATGAATGCAATCACAGCAATGCAAAATCACTCAAAAACACCAATAGATAAGAAAAAAACCCCCACAAAAATGTCTTACCCTTCTAACACCCTATCACGCAGAGTGATAAAATAATACGTACGATATATACAGCATTAGAAAAGCATTAATGTTCTCTACTAGTTTATGTAATAATGCTGTAGGGAACACTAGCGGTGCAATATTGCCAAACGAAATTCAGATATGAGCAATGCGAGATGTTAAAAGTGAGCAAATGGTCATAACGGCTCTAGATCTGTGTTCACAGAGGAATTGTGTATCATGCAGAGAATAACAACAGATTCACGATGGTGCCAAGAAGATGCGTGAGGGCCAATTTACTGAAGAAAGATCTGGCATCCGAGCAACTAAGCCCTCAGATAAGAGCATAGATCTTATTTTCAGCTCCGTGCAAAAGTATTCCAGCATATCGGGCTTTGTGTTTTTTTTTTTTTCATCTTCCCATCCTAAAGTTATGGAAAGAGCCACTGCCGTTCCATTTAAAAATCAACTAACTTAGTGGCTAAGGCAATTTAAAAACTGTATTTATGAAGCAACAGGAGACAGATGACATCCACTGTGTGCAAAGATGCTTACAGTCTCATCGCTTTTTGCAGAAAGTGCAATAAATCTCACTTTCTATAAATCTGGTCAGTCATAAAACATATTTTTTATGCGTCTGCACAGACATACATACATACATAAATAAATAAATAAATAGCAATAAAAAAATAAATCAATTCAACACAATAAAGTTTGTAAGCTATACCGGCATCCGTTTTCAACCCGTGCTATAATTTGCTTTCTCACACAGCACTGTCCTCTGATTTGATTTGCTCTGCTGTGGAAAGTGACAACTTAAATGGCAGCTTCTTAGCTTTATCAGCATTAACCACTACGTTTTAAGTGGACGAGCTGTAATTTGCAAATCTGACTGAAATTAAATGGGAGCACAGTGGGCAGATGTGTCGTACTGGGGCTAGACTTGGCCTGCATGTTGTCAGAGATGGAGTTTAGTGCCCCACACCCTGTAATTCTCCACCCAAACACTTATCTGCAAAAAGCGGTTCTCATCAGCACGTGCGGCGTTTCATTTTCAAAATCGAAAACTGCTATTTGATACAACGCAATTCGCAAATTGTTCTGTTTTTAATCGTGCTATGTTCTATGCTCGTGTTTTTCAAACTGTGGTACATGTGAGGTACGAGAGCTTCCTCTGGTGGTATTTGGAGGGAAATCGGAAATAATGTTGAACTGTAGTGGAGTGGAGAGGAGGAATGTGAAGAAAATGAAACAACATGATTGAGAACCCAACTTATGTCATAAACACTTCATACCATAAGGTTCTTGTCACTTACAGTGGTTAGTGTTTTGATGATCTCTCACACGGAAGTGCTCCATTTAGTTTTTTAAATCTGTAAAGCAATTAATAGAAGCTTAACTTTTACATGTTATAGCCTCTTAAGAGCGTTTGTATACTCACAATTTAATTCTTTAACTTTCCACTTTCTTACACCAAATGTACTGCCAAAAGATAAAGCTGACAAGAGCAGTACTGCAGATAAAATAAGTCAGATAAAGAGCCTGCTAAGTGTTTACTATGGCCACAAATCCTTTAAGTGTGTTTAAGAGTGTTTTACACTCAAAAGATAAAATCTCCTGTACAGCAGCGAGCTTTTATCCTTGGAATTCTTCTCTAACAGTAGCTTTGTTCTGGGTCCATAAACATGTTTACACTGCCAACCGTGGATGATGTGTAGCGTCCTCCTTGCTAGTTTTCCGTCTTTGAAGTGCCACGGTGCATCCGCATCACGCCCTTGAGAATACGGTGCTCCAAAAAAAAAAAAAAGGAGAGCACAAACCGAGTTCTGCTAAGCCTTAGTATCATGACTGTCTCTGGTGCAATGCATATGGATTTCAGAATGGTTGGCAAAAACACTGCCTCGCCACAGGAAACGTGTGACGCCTTGACCACACAGAAGGCCTGCTGGAGCCAACACATGATGCTGATTTGCCCGTGCTCTTTGATCACTCACTCACACACACACACACATGTGGGAATATGCTTTTTTACATGCATCAGTTTACATGCATACTATTATAAAATCCATCTCCTTTCTTCTTAACCAATGGCAATATCTGTCTGTACAAGTACAGAGACTCAGTTTAATATGACTGAGAATTTGCATGTGGCTGAGTGGGTGCGAGTTTGGCTACATTCATACTCCTCAGTTCTGAATTGCTGCTTGTATCTGATGTTGTTGGATAAGGGTTCTGGTCTATTATAGGGTACAGTTAAGAGCTGACGGCGACATCAAATCAGAGCACATTGAAAAGTTGTCACATATGTACCGTATACTATAGCAACCATCTCCTGCTTGTTCTGAAAATGTTTTTTGTGACATCTGTGGTCTTGCTATTTTTCAGATGAATAGTAGGGTTAGGGTTCCTCACACTTGTCTTTCAACTTGAAGGTTGTCGGCTAATGTCAAATGCTGATGTCAAGACATATATGCGCTGTATGGAACTGTGAATGAATGGGTGTGAATGGATGAATGGCAAAACTGTAGCAGCTTTGAGTGATCATCAAGACCAAAAAAAAAAAAGCTTAAAATTTACTTCAACACTGTGATCATTTTGGATAAAAAATAATAATAATTTGTAGTTCAAATACAAGCTGAATGCAGAGGGTGCGTCTCTGAATGTGATTTGTTACCACATTATAAAGATCAAAAGTGATAATTATTTTTCAAGGTTTATTGAAAACTGACTTGTTAAGTAAAAGTATTATAACTATATAAAAATGGTGGAGAACAGATGAATGAATAACAACCCAGCAGAAAGCCAGATTTAAAAGCACTGTCTGAAGTGCATTGTGAATTTTCCCATTCACTATATATTACTGGAAGACTCAGACTGAGAGTTGGTGTTTAAGTTTTATAAGGTAGACGATCGGCAGCTTACAGCTGATATGCTGAGAAGCAGCAGGAGAGGCAGGCACATGCTTAGTGAAAACATGGCTAAGGAAAAGTCTCACCTAATAAAATCTATGCCAATTTACCTTGTTCGCTGCTTTATCTCACCATTCGATTGTCTTTTCTGATGGGGAAAGAAAAAAAAAATACTGGTGGTCTACTGCTTATTCATTTTGGAAGTTTGTGTTACTTAGGTAAATCCAAACAAAGAATATAAAAAAGACTCCTCTATGCCGTGATACAAAATGGATTGTTTTGCCTATGAACTAAAATATAGGAATTGAGTGGTTTCTAAAGCCTCGCAGACTTTAGTTTCCAGTCAGAAATGGTCGTCTAACAGCAGGGTAAAGCCACTACATTTTTTTAAGAAATCATAGATTTATTCAGTGAGACGTCTAAGTTAAGTGGCTAAAATCTGTTTTCGTTGTTCCCCCGCTGGCAGCCACGTTTTCACTGAGCGTGGACCTGCCTTTCCCCTGCTGCTTCTCCAAACACAGATTTTTTTTTCTTTTCATTCACACGGTAACTGCAAGTAATCAAATTGGATTTGTGTCTAGACATGACCAATCTATCTGAATTGTCATAATGTAGACATACCATGTTTGTGGTGCAGCTTTCAAACATGGAAGAGCAAAAAAAGAAAAAATCATCTTTCCATCCACACAATTGTTGCAGAACATCGTCTACATTGCACAAGAGAAACTCAGTGACAGAGGAGACTGGTATAGTACATACTACAATGCTCTGAGTTGGCTTTGCTGTGCCGCAGTGGCAATGATGTCAGTGATTTAGAAGTTGTGCGCTGCATTAAGAATGACAACTTGAAATCTGATTTGAGCAGTCAGTGTTCAGACTGAGATGCATCAGTAGAAATAGAAATTTAATCACATTTCAAACCACCCACAAAATGTAGTTCAAATCAGATTTGAAAAATCTGAGAAAAAACAATAACGACCTGGGTAAAATCTGGATCGGCAAGAAACCTTTTAATTTTTCCCCGGCAGACTGATCAAACGCCTTTGTGTAACCATCACAAACAACCACATTTCAAAGAACCAGGATTTTCATATGACCTTTTTTTACACACCTTGTGCAGAATGTGTGCACAAGGTGAAGATTATTTGATCACTTTTGTATGTAAGGACAATAGTCTAAACAGAGGATACATGTGTGATATGCACCCACTTGAAAAACAGTGAGTGACTGCCCTTGACACCCGGTGAGGTCTGAGAACATAAATGAAGGGCAGAGCTCAAAACCCTTTGACAAACTGAGTTAGTGCACATTCATCCAGCAGTGCCTGGCACATTGGCATATTGAAAAAATGTCAAGAAAGAAGAGCTCTTCCCCTATCTTCTTAAAGTGCCCCCCAAATTACGATGGTGGGGGAAAAAAAAGAAAATCCACAGCCCTTGCAGACCTGGTCTGATAAAATAAGTTTGAAGATTTCTTTGGTTTAATATCCTGAAAAGAAAGGGCTTGAGCTGTGCTGAGCACAGTCGCTGAGATGCTAAATTCCTTCTTGCACTTGTCACAGCATCCTTCTGTGCCCGAGGCCTCCCATCGCCACGCGCTGCAGTGCCGACAGTTACTACGACAGCTGGTCTCCATGCTTGCCTCCACTCTATGTCCCAGAATACCCAGCTACTATATTCTCTCATCAAGTCCTGTGAGCCAATCCAGGCTTTCATCTCTTGACAGCTGACAGCTGATGCAGCTCTACAGATGCTAGTTTAAATCATTCATACAGCTTTTTATTGCTGAAGATCCTGGAAAGTACTGACACGTCTTTTCATGGTTATTTTTTTTCGGCCATGTGGAGGAATTTATGGATTTGGCCTTTACCTATATGAGTAAAACAGTGGGATGTGTTTTTTCGAGTGGTGCAGCTGTAATCCATATATGACACAACGTTCATAAGCCTGATGAAGCCTTGGCTCATTGCAATTGGCTTCAAGGCTTGTGGAGATTGCCTGCTGCAGAGTCACGGGGCTTTGGTAGTTTCTACTTGATTAAACCCAACTCAATGCATTCTGCTCCTACATCAATTTTAAAATTGCATGGGGAAAGAAAATGTAATAAGAAAGTCAAATTCATAGATATGATGTAATTGACTTTGCAGAACATCTCAGAATGCGAAGGAGTTTGATTGGACAAATCTAATCAAAGTTTAATTTGTGGACTTAAACTAGATACTGTATATCCTCCACAGAAGGACCTACAGTAGAACATAGGATCAAGAGAGAGGCAACCGAGTGTGACGGAAATGTCATTTATGTGAACATCTCAACCCGCTGCTCCTCTTCATCTTCTCCTACATGTGTTGATCGTTTTTCTACTCTCAGAGTTTTATACACCATCACATACTGTACTCAGTGATTGCAAGCTGCTCTGCTAATGGAGCACATTGTATCTTAAGCTGGTGCTGGCCAAAGAAAGCTCTCAGGCTCATTTGTTCTGATTTGTCTGCTCCATCTTTACCACACATTTGTTATACCAGTCTTTCAAGGCCACCTGCAAAGCTTTCATCGTCATCATCATCATCTGATGCTGCTGTCTGGCTCTTTCTGTTTAGCCTGTATTCATCTCTTCTCTCTGCCGATTCTCTGGTGAAGAAGAGATAAAAGGAGTCTTCTCTCAAGGAGTGTTTTTGTACTTTTCTATTTGACAAGGATTGAAGTTTACTTCAAACTAGGCTTTATACACATTTAAGCTTACATAAAAATTACTAGATACGTCTCAGTCTGTCGCTTTTTTTAATCATCGTTGAAAGCTTGTACTTTACTCACTCCAGTACGGGTTCTGTTAACAGATTACCCCTACATGTGAGGGTATGACTTTAAGTGAAAGCACTCTGATGTATTGCTCTATTTACCAGACCTTGCATGACCATTTGTCACTGACTTTTTGTTTATCTTTGACGTAAGTTTAACATTAGGAACCCATTGTAAGAACACGATCATGTGTCATGTGGACAATCTGGTCATTTAAACTGATGTGCATCTGCTAAACCAACATCTTTGTCTTTATATGTACTGCATTCTGAATTCATTTTAGAAGCACAAAGGGGACATACTTTCTGCATCTGCAAGTCGACTTTGGTCACATAATGCAAAGGTGATGTCCATTGTCCCATGACCATGTTCGACTGTATGTGTAAGGTGCACTTGCCACAGGTAGTCGAATGAATCTTGGACAATGGCCTTACAGAAACCGAAAATATTAAATATATATATATATATATATATATAAAATAAAACAATTTCCAGAACAAAATGACCTTTAGAGGCAAAGGTTGGCATTTATTATAAAGTCAGAATTATGATAGTGTTTCAGATTGTTGTCATGCTATAAAAAATAAAACCATTCCTAATCAGGCACTTTGCAAAAGGAATGACACATTTCTTTGTAACAGATTGGATGTCACATCTTGAGTAAACGGTTTGTTTTCCCTTAAGGAACAGTCTTGTTGATGCAATGTTTTGATTTTGCTTCAAATTCTGAGATATTTAGCAATTGGAATGGAATGATGTGATTGGATGTTGGTCTAAGGAGCTTGACTTGTGTAATGCCCAAGCATGTGTCTAGAATAAACCTGCTGTAATACACCTATGTTCCTGGGTAGTGGTATAGAGTTTGACATTCTAATATCATGATAGTCAGCACAAACTATTTGTCAGTATGTCTATGATCGCTACTGGGACCTTGGTGGCGACGTTTTTTGACAAATTAATTTGGAAGTACATGATTTGAATTCTTCTTACACCTCCTTATATTTTATTATAGGCACCGAGATTAGATTGCATTTCATTGTCTTTTTTTATTTATCTTTTATCAGATGAGATCAGCTGGAACTATAGGGGAAGAGAGAGAGAGAGAGCAAATGACCTGTGATAAAGGTCCTCAGCTGGATTTCTGCCCAGGATTTTACAGTCACGTGGTTGTAAAGCCTCTCTGCCTGCGACCAGTGGCCTCCAGGATTCCTCTTTAGTGTAACATTTTGTTATGTTTATGTTGCACAGACAGAATGCAAAAGGTCTGCAACATTATCAACACGTATACTTCAGTTGTTTTAAATATATATATATTTTTTTCCCTCATGCATCTTTCTCACCACAGTTCATCTGTCACAGCATGAATAGTTTTTTTCTGTTATTTTCTCCATTGTGATTGTAAGCATGCCATGGAGAGCTAATTTCTAACCCAGTGAGTTGCAACAGAGTGCTGCCACTACTCAATTAAAAAGATTATTGATTTTGGAAATCACCCCCTTAGTATGGTCGCTCTTCAGAAAACACACTAATTGCTATGTATTCCTTACTTTTGACATGGCACAGTGACTGGTAATTCTCACCACATATGTTAAAAAAAATATATACTATACGCATATGTGGCGAGTGTAAGGAGGGAACCAAACAAAGTAACGTAATATTGCTAAAGCTAAAGTTATTAGGACTAACAAGGTCCTGTTTGTAGCCTACTAGAGACTGACAACGCCACCTTGGGACTTTCACCCAAAGATTTACCCCAATAAAGGACACGCAAGTAAATTCTACTCAGGATGCAAGAGACGTGGCTCAGAAATGTAAGAAAAATACAATTTATTGTTTAAATCCTCTTTTTAAAAAAACACAATTTAACCATTCACACCAGAAAAAGGAACATGTTATAAACTGAGGCTTGGGGTGAAATGGGGCTAGTGAGGGGAGGAGTCCAAATTAAATTTAACTCAATCACCCAGGTATGTGACAGACACACACACACACACACACACACACACAGTGAATACCCAAATCCCAAGGGACCACAGCACACAGGGAAAACGAACACCGCCACCCAGGTCACCAGCACCACCACCACCGGCCTCGGCAACTAAAACAAGATAAAGAAATTAATCACACAGGAAACAAACTCAAGATTCTCACAAAGACTGGGCAAATTATACAAAATATAAATTGCACAGAAATAAGAACAAATCAAACAAATAACAAGCGATATAAAGAAAATTAATAAACAAATTAAACAAAATAATTACAATAACGACTGGGCAAATTATACCAACTGAACTACATAAGATTGCCCAAATTAATTATACAATAATTAAAGAAAAGAAATAACCAATATAATACCTAAATCTTAAACGTATGACCTAAACAAATATCTGTAACAAAAAAATAAGAAATAAATCAGATCAATCCAACCAAAATAAATATTGGGAATCAAAACAAAAGGACAAGTGAACAAACAAAACCAAGTTAACAAAATAAAGAAATAAACCTAAACTAAGGCATCAAACTAAAACAAGCCGACACACGACAGTCCCATGCAGTACAGGCAGTGAACGACAATCGGGAGCAGGAGTCACGCTGAGACACGGCAGAATTTCATGGAGAGACAAAACAGCAGCGGACAGCTGATCAACAGCTGATTGTGACGTCATCCAGATCACATTTCCTTTTTTTAAGCCAGGTTGCCAACATTTATCTAAAAAAATACAAAATTAACACTTATTATTAAGCTAAAATAATATTTTTAAGCACCGCAATAAAAACAAATCACAAACCTTGTTGCAGAGTATGATGCCCGCACAACAAATCGGGGGAAGAGAGAAAGAGAGAGAGTCGCGCTGCTACCGGCATTCACCTGCAACCACCTCAGCGTTAGCCGTGAGGCACCAGGCAGAATGATGCGGAGAGAGAAAAGGACACTTACCACTGCAAGCGGAACAAACGGCGCACCTTGAGCAAGGCGTGCAAACCCAGTTGCTCTGCAGTACACAAAAGAAACTCCATAAGCATACAGGTAGATGAACGGGAGAAACGCGGAGCAGCACACAATCCTACTCACCAAGAGCCAAACACTCCGACCGGAAGTGACGCGTCGGAAAGGAGTGCAAAGAGTGAAACCGGGGGCGATCTACCATATTTATACGTAAATTCAAATTGACTATAATGCATGCGATGAAATTCATTCGTGCTGCTACACATACTTCCACCCAGTACAGCTTACTTCTGTTCCCTTTTCCAACAACAGACAACCTGTGTTTGCTTGAGGAAGAAGCAAATATGGCACTGCAGTGAAACTCCCAGAGATATGAGAGCACCGCTGTGTTTTCTCGCTTTCCCCCGCTGAGTTCGAGCAAGCCCAACAAGCATGTCCCATTTACGCAGGGCAACAATATCTTATCCACACTCCTCTAATAACACATCATAAATCTCAGCCATGTAGCTTCTCCACAAGACAACGCCCCAGAAGAGTGGCATCTTCCCTGGTGCTGCCTCCTCCTCTCACATTAATCTATCTGTGTGCACCCCGGGTCATCCATTAACCGTCCCAGTTTTCTGTCTGTCCCCGCCCCCCCCCCCCCCACACCCACTTCACTCCCCATGTTGACAGGCTTCTCTGCCAGTCACCATCAAACTCTTTATTTCCAAACAATAAAATATTCGGAATCTACAGATGAGCATTATAGACAAACTTCAGAAAAATCTGCTTTCATCATAACATACCTAAAAGAATAAATATCTCATGACCATTCAGGTACACTGAGCATGCGTGTGCCATTATGAACAGGAAGTTGATTCTCTCCTCTGCAGTGTTTTAGAACAGTATTCATATTAAAAAAAACTTTAATAGTGAAAAGTAAGAAAAGTAGACAAGTCTCAGCTCATCAGAACCAATCAGGAACTGAATGTGTGCAGCTGCATCAGCATTTCCAAAGGTCTACAGTTTTTGCCTGTTATGATCGAGAGATAACCGATCATGACATCACCCATACGAATCTGAACACATATTATTTTTGAAGCCTCCAGAATCACAATTTGGCCAGCATCGTGGTGACATATTGCAATTGGAGGTTCAGAGATGTCACCTACACCCAGGCTTCCACTGTCAATCACCCAACTGTCCTGTAATTCTTGTCTCATTTCCACTAACCGGGGACGTCATTTACAAAAAACGACATTAATTCCTCAAGAAATTTTTACTGATGTTATAAATCGTGAGAAGTCAAAGCTCATTTTCCCATTGCAAAACGAAGTCTGCTTGAATGGAAGTCCAGCAGACTTCTTTTTGCAACCAGCAGAGTCATCCCCGAGTTTATTTTTTTTATTTACAGTCTATGGTCCTGATGCATCGGGGTGATGTGGACGGCAGGCACATCCAGAGGAGAATTTATGCATTTTTCAATTGAAATGGAGTAGTATGGATGTAGCCTCACATACACAGACATGTGGGTTCCATCAGTGGATCAACCAGATGTGAGTGCAGGATGAGTAATTCAGGATGGGAATGAACTTTCAGGTGATTAATCCATAGGCACTAGTCTTCTTCCAGATGGCACTTCACTAGGGAATACACATTAAAATCTATGGACCTTGTTGTTGCTGCCAATGGCCTATCGTCACCTCCTCTGCTGCTGCCATTCACCCCGACCATCCCCCACTACCACACCACCACCCACACACACACACACACACTTTCACCCCTCTTGCCTCCTTGGGATGTTACCACTGCCCACTTCATTCATACGGATTTATGCCTGTGCACATATGAAGAGGTATTGACATTTAAATCAAGCAGGGGGATTAGTGAGAGCCGACAGCTGCTACTTAAGATAGACACATATCCATATAGACGAGACCTGTATTACAGAACACCAATATTCAGTGTTCATGCTGAACTCTGCACCTCTCAGAAATACTGCCCCAGTGTCCCTACTGTGTTATGCTCCACATACATATGGCACAATTTCCTTGATTCCTGTGACACATTTATATGAGGGGATGAGTGATACTCTGCGATGGAAGGTTTAATAAGGAAATGTAACATTCATATGTTATTTATTTGAGCAGCATTTGTAGTGGGAGTCTCCGTATTCAACCTAATCATCAATGCTTTACATGTTTTGAAAGAAATTGTGTTCCACCCAGCTGAAATTAAAGAGTCAATCTGCCACATGTCTCCTATAGTGGATTGGTAACCCTATATATTTTTTGATGACGTACCAAACCAGAAATAAACCTGTGTAAAGGCAGAATGTACATTCATTTTAAAAGAACAAATACACATAATGCTGCCTGAATTACTATCAACATATTGAGGAAATGTTTTTAGAGCTTCATAGTCATAAATTGTTAACTCGTGTGATAATGTTAACAGTTAATTATAGTTTTATCTGCATTATTGCATGTCTGTATGATTCTGTCCTGACATTAAATCTGGTATGCTCAGATCAAATGCAAACAAATGATTTTGAAGTGATGAGGAGTGAAATGAGCTACAGTAATGTTTGAAGTTTGGTTGCATGAGGTAATGACAAATAGCTAAATATGACTGCGCTAATTGTATCCCAGGCGTGCCACCTACCCAGGGAACCAGCTTGAAAAATGAATGCTTGCTCTCACTAAAACATACAGTAGCTGCCAATGAGAACATACGGGAAAACAGATTTAAGCCACAAGCAAACGTTCACTTTATACAATATGCGTCTGCACATCTTAAAAATGCAATCTCATTATTAGGCAGCCTGTACAGGATTGAAAGTGTGAGTTTGTAACGTACTCAGTGTCCTGTGTCCCCACAAGCTAAGGGGTCTACGACTGCCTTGTTTGGTAAAATTTGGTACATACTAAAGGATTTCAAAAATTCACAAAAATAACCCATTCACAAATTGTGAACTTACAATTGGAGGCAGCCAAGGATCAATAACTCATCTGTACCATGATGTAAAATGAGTAATTTTCTTTATGGCCTTTGGTAAAGGGACAGCCCTGTTACACTGGCGCAGCTCTGGCATGGTTCCAGTTCCCAAAGCAAATTATGTCTGGCCCGTTGCGTTCACCGCAAAAATAAATAAATATGGTTCGGAACCTGAAAAGTCGGTTGTGTGCCGTTAGGTCATCAGTGGGCTTGTCAGTGTAAGCTGATGATGGGAAAAGGAGGAACAACATCTCAGTGAAAATTGTGAGGGAACGAAGAACATCACATCCGAGCTGGTCAGATTTTGGATGTTCCCTAACTCACAGATGCCCAGTGTGTTCTGTTCTGGTGCCGCTGTCATGTTTACTTTCTCTTGTGTTGTGCATCAAGCAAAGCCCACTGTTGATCATGTCGGGCGGTGGAACTCAGGTCCTGGTTATTTGGTGTGAAATCAGGCTAGTTTGCTGAGTTCTACACAGAGCTAGAGCCCAAACAATACCAAATGTTTGCCAGTTTACAAACCAACACAACCTATATTTTCTGTTGGGAAAGATGTTTTCAGTGAGCGTGAGCATATACCTCAAGCTGGTTTTCATCCAAACAACCTGAACTATTCATCCATCCATTTTCTACCGCTTTATTCTCCTCTTCTTGCTGCAAAGGCAAGAGTGCAAACCACCGACTGTGTTGTGATGTTGTCAATGGATCATCATGGTCATTTTTGTGGACATTTTTGAATTCCTGTTCTGCTTGCACATACTGAACTCAAACGAAATGAGCCAACCTGCATATATGTATAATATTCAGAAGAATGAAACCTGCTCATGGACACACTGTACTTGTGCTCATAAACTATTCCTGTCGTGTTAATATATAATACTTCCAGTGAGGAAACAGCCAGTCCCTGGCATTTTGTATTGTAAAATATTTGCATACCTACAACGATTTAACTGAAGAGAACATCTGTGCAGTTCAAATCAATTTACAAGTGCCTCATTTTGATCTAGATATATTCATGACAGTGGAACTGCTCAAAGCAGCTTGTTATTCAAACACAACTCACGGAACTTGTATTAATAAGGCATTCTTCCTGTCTCATGGCAACCAGAAGTGAAGTCAGATTCAGCTTTACTGTAATTATGTGCAAACATACAGTGCATTTTCAATAATATTACAGGAGCAGTAGTAAAGTAGGAGCAGTATATGGATTTGCACACACACAAACTGCAAACAAAGCCAAGGTAAACAAAGATTGGTATTATTAAATAAAATAAGATATTAATTGGACATATTCTAGAGACTAAAATGTGAGGGAATGATTTCAATTGACATTTCTGGAGATGTAGGTTATTGCCCAAGGAAGACATTTTTAGATTATTGTGGTAATAAGAATTACGTAGTTATGTATATATATATATATATACATATACATATATATATATATATATATATATAATTATATAAGTTGTTATATGAAACATTTAGGACACAACACACATATCTTCTTCGTAGAAATTATGTCACACAATCGTCCTGCTCACAAGCATAATTTATCGTTTTTCTTTAGGGAGCCGTTGAATAATAATTGCCACAATGGAGCCAGCCTTCCTAATGAAATCAAAATGTGTTTCCCTGGCATGCCCAGAATCCTTTGTTGACTCAGAGGGCCAATCCAACAGACTCATTTGTTGAAGTTATTGTGCAGCCCAAGAGAAAACACAGGTGTGACAAAGATGCCGAATCTAACACCAGGGAAGAGAGAGAGAGAGAGAGAGAGAGAGAGAGAGAGAGAGAGAGAGAGAGAGAGAGAGAGAGAGAGAGAGAGAGAGAGAGAGAGAAGAAGAAAAAAAACCAGCACATCTGTTGAGGGTCACGGTGTTGTCAAGCAGACAGACCATATGTGCTGATTCTGCTCAGCACCAGCCATATCTCAGCACCACTAATCTGACAGGAATGATGCCTCTGGAGAGGCTGTGAGCTATGTTTTAATGAACATTGTACGTAATTAAACACATTATGTCTAGACCCTCCTTGCCTCCAAGTCTCTACAGCCTGCCCCTCCATTGTTTCTCTCACATGTCTTGTACGCATACGGGTGAGAGCATGTGCATGTCTTTAACCTTAAGATAACACGCACAACATGTTCTGCATGTGTAACTTTGGCTGATTGCATAATGTTGTGGCATATCCTAACCTGGATTCCGAGCAGCTTTAGGCACCAAATGCAAATGTTGATATTTTCAAAACCAGATGCTGAAAAGAAGTGACGCTCAGCACATTAGTATTCGTGAGGCATTGCACACAAATGCGTATTTTATATCTTGTACACATGTCCTGTCAACCCTGACTGTTTTATTATTGCATAAATCACTTGATCAGTGTCATTAGCCCCTTGCGATGTATCTATATATTAGAGAATCTGAGGGAGAAATAATTACCCCCATGGATCGGTCGATTCTGGCTCCATATACTGGCATGTATGGATTTTCAAGTGGAACCTTGTTGTAATTATCTTTGCAAATTAAAAGACATTAGCAAGCATCTCGGTGGTTGTGCGGGGGCATATAACTTCATTAGCCCAAAAAGAGGGAATCAGCACTACCAAAGGTGTCATTTGCAGTGATGGATATTTTTAGGAGTCCTTTCAGTGGGACCCACGTCTTGCTGGACGTGTGCTGCCTTGCAAAGCAAGAAAAAAGACAATCCTCTGGCCATGAAGACAAAAGAGAGATGTGGCCATGATATAAGTCAAGAAAAGAAAATGTGAAAATGAGAGAAAGAGGAGGAATTCATGGTACAGCTGGATTGGTCGAGTTTTTCCGTCAATTGATAATGATTTACTTGGTTCTATAAAGCCTGGCTGTGCTGGTTGTAAAATCAAGCTCTCACCCTGATTGTTTACATAAATCCAAGGAAGACTCATGACATTTCCTACCAGGTGTAAATTAAATCCAGTCACAGCAGCTAACTCAACTTCAAACTACATTGCTTGCTTTGGAAAAAAAACAAAACAAAAAACTGAAGTTGCCACCACGTTTTATTTTGAAGTTGTATTAAAAGATGTACAGATATGATTCATATGCGTCTGTGATATTGCTTCTTATAAGGTCCTTAGAATGTCTGTTATTATAAACAATGTATAAATATCGTGACGTGATAAAATATATCATCATAGACTTTCATCATCAATGTTTTTTCCTAGTTTTAAAGCAGAAGTTGACCACATTTATAGGCAGTTTCATTGTAGATATTCTTTTAAACATTAATTCATGTAAACTTCATCACTTTCTCTAACTATACTTTAAGTACACAATATAAAACACAATATAGATCATAAACAGCCAGGGTACATACATTACTGTATTTTTTAATGACAGACAAGGCATGATCGTATTGGCACTGTCCTTTGAAAAGCACAAACCTCAAGAAATAAAACTTTGCATGAGCGAAGAGAAAAGCCTGTGTCCGGCTTTACGACAAGATATGATATAATGTGGCAACAAAATAGAGAGGACTACAGCTTAATCCAAAAATACCAGGTTGCATACTTTGGTGATATTCAGTATAGGTGTAAGACTAACAGCTCCTGGCGTTTCAAGCAGCTCTTCAGTGCAGTTGGGATTGTGAGCTTGGATCGCCTTCTCTCAGACACGCATTTGAAAGAAAATGTAAAAAGAATCTGAACCCATTCCTGGACAAAAGCTGCTGGAACACAGCTGGAAGGTCTGAAATGTCAGATCTCTCTTTGTTTCTTTTTTGCCATCTTGTTATCCATGAATACATCGGAGTAAATTCAACTTGTTCATCATAAATAAAAGCCTCTTAAAGTATTAGCACCATTCATTATATCTATCTATCTCAAAGTGGAGAGGAGTAAGCCTGTGTGTTGCTATGGGCTCCATAACAAAAAGTTCTTGAAAGTCAAAGTCAAACAAATGTAAAATAGCACAGTCTTTTTATTTTAAGCTTTGAGCTGTTCAGATTTCAAGTGGCACATTTGTCAGCTGTGCTTTTGTTGCTGTTGAAAGCCCATGCGAGCTTTGCTGACTGTCTATGGCCGATACGAGTCAGAAACAATTGCCAAGCAATGTGTTGCTGAGAGCTGGCCATGAATTTTCTACATTGTTCGACCGCCAGGATGAAGATGAAAACTTGGACATTCATTACTGATAACTTTTGATTTGATTTCTTTTTTCTTTTTTTTTTATTATTGCAGGGGCCATAAATGTGATTTATAGCCAAGCAGCAGCAAGTGAAATAAATACCCTCCTAATAGCCTGGGTCTTTTAGATTCACTGTATCCTTTGTTAAGGTCATGGTTTCCAACATTATATTTTTTCCTCATTAGCAATTAAATTACAATTTTGATGCAATTTAAAATTAACCATGATCATGCCAATCATGTCCATGTAATGAAAGCCTCTGGCTTGGAGTGGAGTCATAAGTTCTGTGCTATAAGTCAGTGGTTCTAGCTTTTCACCTTATTTCTAAAAGGAAACTAAAATTCAAATCAAGATCAGTATGTACCGAGTGTCCTTGGCGTTTGACTTGCGTTCTAGTAATGTTATTTTTCCTGCAAAAATGCTGTAGAAAGTTTTAAAAGTGACTATGATGATTTTGTGGATGGAGACCAAAAGGGGTTTATAATAATAAACGTTGATTTTAGTGATGTATGTGGACTACATATATTACCAATTTTCAAATCACAGTTAACAATATAATGTGCTAAGGGTACAAGGCCAGAGAGAGAAGTATTTGGTTGATAAAGCCTGATGTACATAACTGGTGGGGCCACATTGTGCTTGTGGAAGCAATCACTATTTCATTTCTGATAGAAAGAGCCTAAAGATATTTGTAGAGCCCCAACACAAATGACAAAAT
This sequence comes from Microchirus variegatus, assembly GCF_963457635.1. NCBI lineage: Eukaryota > Metazoa > Chordata > Actinopteri > Pleuronectiformes > Soleidae > Microchirus > Microchirus variegatus. The sequence continues at coordinate 17,332,574 of NC_139808.1, forward strand.
AAAATGACATGGAAGCATAAAAAGAAATATATAAATCAAGAAGCTACATCATAAAACTTAAGGCATTGAAAAGTACCTCTTTTCTGCACATTGCATCACTGTTTGCTAATCCAGTCACAGCTCTTTTTTAGACCAAATATACACGAGTGAACACAAGGCAGTGCACAGAATAAAGAGCAGCTCAAAGCAGCTAATAAGGCTTCCAATAATGTGTCAAAGTCTTGTTTTTTATTTTAATTTTTTGCCCTCCATGCTCCCCGGGCCACCTGCCTATGACTTCTTTGCCTTACAAGAACATAGCAAGTCAGGTGGAAATAAATTTGCGAGTGAACATAATCCATGCAGCAATTACTTACAAAATGTAGCAGGCAAAACAATTTACTCCTAAATAAACAGTCAGGAGCACTTCAGACTGTGACTAATAATTTATTTTTCCTTTATTTGACTACACTTTTTCTGCTTTTCATGTTTCCCTTTGACAACCAGCTTGAGTCCTAACCCCTATCATCGGCATGATTCAAACACATTTCTGAATGTGTTAGTAAGATGCAGATAGGTCCAATTCTGTGCCCCGTTTTTGAATACAACAATTTTATTTGGTTGATGGTCTGTCAGTCTGCTATAATTTACATCATAAAAAAAAAATGTTTACAATATTGTTGCTGGGGGAAAAAATGGGAAAGCAGGAGCAACAAAGAGAAAAAGGCAGCAGAATCCAAGGTGCAGGGCTGTTTCTATCGATGGACAAAGAAGGAGAGAGCGAGTGTGCGGCAGTAAGAGAGCTAAATGCCCTGTACCCTCGGGGTGTGTGCTGATGAAAGAGACAGCCTAACAGAGGGTACCTGTGAGGAGTATGGAGAGTGTTTTGCCTCAAACCAGTCAGTAACACTCCATACAGCCACTGACAGCAGATGAACTGTAAAATGCTCATGTGGGATTTTGTGTTTGCACAAGAATGCTTCCTAATTAAGGGTAAACATACAAGTTTAATGACACTGAAGTGGTCTCATTTTCACCTCCTGTAGTGATGTCTGCTGAAGGTCCACATTTCACTCACTGTTGGCAGAAACACCAGGAAAAGAACAGAGAGACAGTGAATAAATGGTGAGTGAATCTCTACAATATAGGAGACCTGTTTGTGTAACATGTGTGGCTTTGAGGCTCCACGAAAAGCCACAGTTTATGTTCACTCCCTTCACAAAGCTCTGAGAATGTATCCAAGTTTGACATAAGCCATTATTGTGCAAAGTGTTTAGAATGTGGGTCACATATCGGAGCAGTAACCTTGGAATCTGGGATGAAAATAAAGGCCTCTTTGATTCAGAACATGGCTTAGTGCATAAACAGAGGAGACAGCTCTAGGGCTGTCCCAAACAATATTTTTTTATGTGCTTATTCAACTCAGTGAACTCGGGCTGCAACTTTTGCTAGTCTAATAGAACGACCAAAACATAAAGCTGTGTTAGCTGGATTTTAAAGGCTATTCATCACAGTGTATTGATATTACTGATGCACAAAAACACACAGATAGTACCTAACATTAGGTGGAGCAGTATTATGGAGCAGGCTTGGTCCCTGCAAGGAGGAATTCTGGAAATTAACATATGCATAACTCGTAGCTAATGTGTCACTCAGCCACAGTTCTCAGTCACAGAGCAGAAATGGGGATTGAATGGGGATTTTCCACCAGTGAAAATAAAAATATTTTGCCTAATCATAGAAAATCTATGCATGTTATGCATCTACGCCGACTACTTTTATTTATTTTATTTTAAACCTTTATTTTAACCAGGTAGTCCCTTTACATGGATTTTTTTTTATGAGAAAGACCTGGCCAATACAGCTCATCAGTTTCAGTTCAAATTAAATAATGCAACACATGTACAATAGAGAATATAAAATAACAGTCAAACATAGTGTATGTTCAGGGGGGTGAACAGAACCAATCTTTGTGCATAATAGAATCAACCTTAAGTGTTCTATACCTTATTCTAGGGGGCAAAGTAAGAACAAGGTATTGTTCCATGAATGCATGAAATTGACACAAAAAAAACACATTTTTGATAGATGAAATTAATTTGCTGCTATATAAATGAGACATCAGTGATGTGTTTATTGAAATATTTGTGAGTGATGCTGAAAGTTTAGCAGCCACATGCTCCCTGACAGTTTTACAGCTATGGCTAGCCAATTAGAAATAATGCGCCATTTTTGGCACTTGCATCCTTAGAGCCCAAAAGCATTTTGTCCTCCTGAGGCAGAGCTGCCTCGGGAGTTAGTGTGCACAGCGAGATAGTGACTGCAGTTCATTTAAGGTGCCTCGAGCTTCATTTTTAAGAAGAGCTTTCTATTTTAAGCAAACCACCACTGAGCTAAGCATCAGTAGATGTCACCTATATCCCCAGCCACAGCTATTCACCACAGGCCCTGCCATAATACTTTCATTATTTCCCCCTCCCTTTTGCTGATATTTTGTCATTTTCAAGTAAGCAAAAGAAGAAAGATTGTGGGTCAAAAAACATAATTTATGTAATATGTAAAAAAAAGGCTTATAGGTTTGATGAGATTGCTAAGGGATGTCATGATGTTGATAGTGCAATTGCTTAGAATTTAATTATCATGATATTTTCTACACCACTACACTGGAAATTGCGCATTTACAATTGATTTGCAGGTATCTGTTAACAACCATATGGAATCTGTGGGAAGGTGTATGTCGGTAACCATAGCAACAACACACCATCTTTGTACTTCATTGCCAGATAACTACAAGTAAATTCAGATTAATGGATTATGAGGTTCCACGGAGGAAATTGATTCTTGATTGTCTCAGGGACAGATTCACTGATGTTTGTCTTCCAGCATAATCAGTGCTACAGTAAATACGTAAAATCAGAAACACTTCGGCATGATCGAAAACAAATTCAGCTACTATTAGCATTATATTCAGAGGATATCAAATAAATCATAAAGAGTAGGTCAGGGTAAATATATATAAGGTTAACTTCTCTTAATGTGTTGTTGTGATGTTCTGTCCTGGTTTTCTTGTATATCTCTGTCTGAACTAATGCTTAATTTGCATTTGTAAATGTAAGTAGACAGGGGAAACAAGCAATAACCATGGTAACTGTTGTGTGTCAGGGACAGGGTAACTCAAAGCCCATTGTATCTTAGATTAACTGGGTTTAGTTTGGACAAAAGCAGAAAAATACCTGTCAGGCTCGAGCCTTAATTGGTTAGTCGTTGTTCAGGCTTGGTCCGGACATCAAATGTACTCTACCTCACACCTAATTTGGTGTTCACCTAGCAACCATGCGGCACTGTTACAGCCAATCACAGCTGTTCACGACCGCAAATAAAAGACTATCAAAGACTACTACAGAGATGCGGCACTTAACCCGAGCTCTGAGCCGGCATCATCCCCTGAGGCTGTGGTATACAAGAGAAGATGACACAGCAAAGACAAGAGGGGCAGGAGCGCCGCACTGAACTAAGCTAAGACCGAACCCCTACAAACATACCACTCCAAGCTTCGTCATTACAAACACCCAGTCATTTAAGAAGAATGTGATCGAGTTGACATTGCAGATCACAGGAGATGGAAGAACTGACTGTGATAAGAGAAGAGGTAGAAAGGCGGAGTTTGTGTTAACACCTGGTCTACCCAAATGCCAAGGTGATGAGTATCAAACCTTTTTACATTACATTACATGTCATTTCGCAGATGCCATTATCCAAAGCGACTTACAGTAATATCAGTAATAATAAGATATTTCTACAAGTTCATGCCAGTTCACTGACAGACTAAAACCACACAAAGGCAAAACTGTTATAATTGCAGGATATTTGAATCATGTTATCATGTTGTCCAAATCCACACATCGGTACATATTTTCGAAAGCTTTGCATGTGTTTATTTTTTACTCCTTTCATATAACACTCCTGCCAGGGTGAAGACGTTCAAGATCTCCACTCACTGTGTTGTTGTGCTGATAGGAAAAAAAGAAAGTTTTCTAATTGTTATTATAATGCTAACTTTTTAAAATTCTATTTTTGTTCTTCAACTGCAGGTAGTGATTGTTTTTCTAACTGCCAAAGGCTTAACAGTTACTGATATATGTCACCACCTGTTGACCTACTTTTGACAGCACTTAAAATGTATGGACACTTTTCATGTCCATACATGCTAGGTGTTTCCAAAAAAATCTACCTATGTTTGGACTAGGCCCAAGTCTGCTCTGGCTAAATTCTTATAAAAAAAATAAAATAAAAAAAACTAGCATGAGGGAGACAAACATCCTGGATCTGCATTTCAATATTCCAGATGCCCACAAAGATGCCCCTCTACCACATTCTGGAGGAGGCTCTCTCAGCACTGCGGGACTGCTTTGACATCACAGATTGTAATTTCTAAATATGCTGAGGATACAGAAGTGCCACTTTTGTGCTGCAAACTTCACTTAAAATACAATTACAGGGTAAAGGGAGACAGGAGGGGAGAGGAGGAAAGTTATCACAGCTGCCAAGCACAACTAGGAAATAGAAGAACAGCACAGTAACGACAACTCCTGGGTCATGTGGAAAGGTACAAGGACAATAATTGACTACAAGGACAGACACACAATCGCAGGCTCCAGCAGTGACAACACTGAACCACTTCTTTGCTCACTGTGACCACTGAAATGGCAGGTCAACCTGGGAAGACCAACTGGCAGAGGTTTTCACCAACATCTTTAACCTCCCACAGCATTAGCCCATTGTCCTCTTCTGCCTCTTCTACAGTTATCCAGGCTCCTCAGAAACCCACAGGGAAATGTATGAATGACTACTGCCCAGTTGCTCTAACCCCCATCATCACTGAAATGCTTTGAGAGACCGATCCTCACCCACTTCAAGGCCTCTTTGGTGACCTCATTCAACATCCGTTTAAAAGTGATCAACAGATGATGGAGCCACAACAGCTCTTATATGAACACAATGTTGATTTAAACTCTGTATTTAACATAATCTTTCCCCATAAACAGGTGCAAAAACTGGGGTTGAATAGTTCACTTATGCACAAAAGTCACCAAAACATTTGGAATAGAGGTTAAAAAGCCGCACTAATCAACTATTGGTACTGCATTGGTACTCCTGATACTCCTCAGACTCTTGTAAAGTCTTCATGCATGACTGTTTCCCCCTACCCTACATCAACACAGTCATAAAATCTGCAGATGACAAACAGAAGACTGATTACAAACAAACTATTCTCCAGTGAGGAAGTTCAACATCTGGCCAAGTGTTCCCTTTATAACCTGGGGCCTTGTATATGAACGACTGTGCAGCTTCCACACTAAAAGATGGCATACTCCCAAAATGTGTAAAGTACCGATAGAAATATCCAGATGTTTAGAGCTATGTGTGTCAAATCCTGTTAGGAGTTCCAAAATTAATATGCTAATAGCAATAACATACGCTTCCTGACACGCTTTTCCCGAAGAACAATGGCAAATATAGCAGCTAAGAAGGGAAACAAAAGAAGTTGTTATCTTCGATGTAGAATCTTGAAAAAATTGACTAATTTGGTGGTTTTTGTTTTCAGAGTCACACTGGCTGTAAAAATAAAAATCACTTTTGTTTATGTGAAAAAACATCAACTTGATTGACAGACTGTTAGTGCAGCAGCTAAATAGTCATGATTATAATCTGCTTTATGAAAGATAGGTAGTTGTAATCTGTTTACATTACCATATCACATAAACAGAGAAAACTGTCCAGAGTAATGAATGCCATGCGTGGTAAATGAAGTGCTCAGTGTTAATGTGCTCAAAGCTAGACTTAAATTAGCTACATGTAAGAAATGTTTTTTGTCTCAAAATAAACAGATATATTATCCGAAATTAAGAAAACAAGTTAAATTGAAGTACTGGCTGAAAAAATGATAACAGAGTCAGTTTACTCACAATTAGAATTGTCATTTGCAGGCAGCAAACGTTGTTCATATTATGGTTTGGTGCTTTGGACTGGTTGCGCCACCCAACACCATCCACCCAATAGCACTTTTAGCACACAGGTTGCCAACAGAGTTACTCACAGCCACGGGTTGGATATCATACATAAAAAGCCCCATTACCCCTCTCAAAAGTGTCTTGAACAGAAGGGAAGGAAAAATGAGGGCTTCCATGGAGACAGGTGAATGTGGCGAGGAAGACATGACTGTGGGGCTAATTTTCTCCTTGACATGGAAGCAGGGAAACAGGGAACTTCAGGCAAAGATAGCCAAAGCTGTTTATCTGACACATTTTGCTGATAATTATTTAACATAATATTCTCACATTCTCATCATGTGATAATTCTCCACTGCTGTGACTCTACCGTTGCTCAGAGCAGACACGCTTTCACTTTCAATCGCAGTGTCGTGCCTTGTTTCCATGTTTCAAATTTTTTTGGCGACCATCCTCTGCAGTGTTTTGATATGCAATAGCCGTACCTGATTTAAATGCTTTTAGTCATTGCTGTACATATATATTCCTTCTGATGAAGGAAAAGTGCACAACCACTGCAGTAAGTATTTTGTACACTCCATGTAAAGCAGTGCATGTATTCTTTTTGCGCATAGTCATGTGGCTCCTGGACCTTAGCACAGTAAAGACCAAGCAACTGATTTTACACCTAAGAAGATCCAGGTGATTTAAGCTCTTTGAGCTCTGTATAGTAAGTGCAGAGGTGGAGATGGTGAGTGAATTTAAATTCCTGGGATAATACAGCACACCTCAGAGTGTCAGAGCCTGTACTTCCCTACACAAATTAAAGCAGCCACACCTTCCTCAGCAGCCAAGTGAACTTATTCCACCCAGAACCATTAAATGCAAAACAACCAGAATTTAAAACAGCTTTGTTCCAATAACTGTAACGTTGGTTCATTCCCTTTCACCAAATACCCGACTGCATCAATTAAAGTTGTGTATTGCACTCTGTTTTGTCTTATCTTTTTATACCCTTATTTATTATACATTAATGGTGTTTTATTTACTAAATCTTTCAACACTGTCCTATATGCGAAAAAAAGTTGCCAGACAAATTTTCATCATTCTCTGCGCACAATGGTAATAAAGATCCATCTACGCTGTTTCTGTATCACCAGTCTGCACAATAAATTCACCCTTGGGTACAAACAAATAAACCTTGGACCCTGTTTGTCATGGATAATGACAATAGAGTCATCTTTTTATATAACATTATACAGAAAATACCCAACAGTCTAGTTTAAACAACAAAATACATAATTTGTCCATGCTCTAGACATGACATTGCTATGGTTACAGACTGGTTAGATTTAGGGACAAAATTATAGGAATAATTAGAAAAGTATGTAGATAATAACAAGCCACTCATAATGTGTATGAGTTTGCAGGGTTATTTTTCATTGTACAATGTGTCACCACATAATTTGTTCATATTTTTGGAAAAAGCGTCAGTTTTTTGTTTTTTTTACAGTCTGGCTGTAAAGATGTGTCTGATGTATGTGTCGGTGTGCATGTGCACGGGTGAGGGAGAAAGAGAAAAGCAAGTTGTTAGGAGCTGAGGGAATCAAAGCGCTATAGTCCCACTGCTGTGACATGAAACAAGATGTAAACGTTTATGTTATACGTTATAATGATAACATCAAATATAATGTCTGTGGCTACAAATAAATTGAAATATATGCCATGATTAGTGTACGATTAAATGGCAGTGGATGAGGAAGGTTTGTGGTCTTGTTTGCTCAGCAATGTGGTCTCCTCAAAGCACACATTCAGGATGTATTGGGAGCATTTAGACCAACACATAAGGGGATTAATTCAGGTCTGAACTGGGTCATACACTTAACGCAAGTTAAAGCTGACCTAGAGTGGTCCTGTTGCACATAAATGTTAGTTATGGAGGTCTACTTACATACATTAACTTGTTTTTATGGTCCATAACCTCCTAGTTGCTGTAAACGAGCCGATTGAAATCCTCTTTTCTGACGATGTTCCTGAGTCGCGATATTCTCTCACCCCCAGAAGACAGAATCTTGTGATTGGCCAATACTATTCAGCAAATCCGCTCTCAGAAGCACAGCTCCCCTCTCTGCAACGGTGGATGCACTGCTCCTCATTATCAAAACATTGTTTTAACAATGTTTAAAAATAGTTTTGTCACGACTCCCAGCCGCAGTCCCTATTAGGATGTTGATCCGGAGTCAGACCCAGAGTCAGAAGACACTGACGCTCGTGAAACACCTCCACAACGGACGTTATTCTTCTTCTGCGGTTCAATGTATGCAACCGGATGTGCCCGCACTAGTGCCCGGTGCAGGAGGATCTGCTGTTCAGGAGAACCGGTGTTTACGTAACCGGACCGGGTTTTTTCAGAGATCTCGCTGAACCCGAGATTACAATAAAACACAGCGTTCTCAGCAGTGGCTGAAGTGTTTGTTTTGAACCTTCAGGGCTTCTTAAAGGGACAATGTGTAGTATTTATGGGTTTATATAACCCAAAATCCACTTTTGTATACATAGTATGTGCTCCTGCATTGTCTAGTCGCTGTATAATATTCTTTGTTTCATTTTCGTAGTGTTTCAAAAAGTCATGTAAAATAACATGGTCGCGGGCCGCTACTGCATTGCCACGACGCCATTTATACGGGAGCCTGTATAGACAAACGCGAGAGAACAAATCAATCGTCTCTTTACTTGTAGCGGAAGTGCCGCCTCCACTCTCTCCGCTTCGTCTGCTACGGCCGCGGTAGCTCGCCCTCTCCCTCGCCTCACGAACCTCCTCTGCTGACACGGAGAAAGACGACGAGGACGACATTTGACCGGCTGTGGACACCGTAGCGCTCAGGGAAGGGAGGGGGTGAGCAGAGGAGCAGTTCTTTGTTGTAAATTTCAGCCTCTCCTCTAGATGTCACTATAAACTACTTACTTCACCTTTAAACAAGGAAATGACTCAGATACACACTAAAAAACAGTGTTAATTTGAACTTCCTGTCTAGGTCCGCTTTAATAGATCGTAGATGTACAGTCCTAAAATGGATGACTGCTAAAATGTCTTTTTAATGTACACATCACTATACAGTTTGTTGAGACACACAGAGAGAGACAGAAGAATATGGAAAAAAGTTAAGACAGCCGGCTTGAGCAAACATAACTAAAGATTCTGCCCTCATGCCAGCCTTTTTTCACTGACTAGGAAAGCAGTTTTTGGCCACCCTTTGAAAATGTGTTCCACTGAAAGAATATTGAATGCCTTTAAAATTCTAATTAGATATCTCATCCACTGAATTAAGCTCCAGTTGGGATTTCAGAATCCTTCATTTTGGATCATTAACTCCACCACCCATGTTGCTCCTTTTGCATCGATTGCTGTGGTCACACTCTCACAGAATTGAGATCTATCCTTTCTACATCTGATAAGTTTATCCAAATTAGAAAACCATCTGGTGTGCAGTGTGCTGCTGCTGCTCATAGCCATTTTTGAAGTGCTCAAGACGACAAATGAAAACAAAAAAGAAGAGATCCATCCACGCAAGTAAAAAAATATCATTAGCTGAGGCATTTAAAAAAAGTTGAATTCTTTCTACTTTAAGTCTCTTGAGTGCATTATGTGTTTGCCATAACACAAGTTGTGCTCGCATAGCCCAAATCCAATCAATCTCAGCAAAGTACTATGAGGGAAACCAATAGCTTCAGTGTTCAGATATTCCGATTGGTGTCTCAGGTGACCAGCACTGTCAGTAATGAGATATAATGTCTGTAGTCATGGGAGACTTTCATTCACACAATGCCTGGGGAGTTCAGCATTGTCATGGCATTTGAAATTTAATTGGAAAACACTTTTGCAATGAACAAAGGACACTTGGCACTCTTGCCGTGTGTATGACACAGTGAGGCATAACAAAAATTCTTAAAAAAAAAAAAAAGGACCCACACATTCAGCATCTTACTTTAAAGTTGTTGCTGGAGTAGAGCTACTTGATTGAACAGAGGTTGCATGGTTGGAGCATTCTCAGTTACAGGGGATTTCACTTCTATCTTTTGCATCATTGTTCATTTTAGTCTAGTAGCATTCATTCACTTTGAATGGCGAGGCGTCAAGTGTAGTCAAACTGCGGTCATGTTACGTGCAGCAGGAGTTGAGAAATATTCAGCTTCAGCATTAAATCAAATCCATTCACACATCCATCTTCTACTGCTTTATCACCCTGGACAGGTTGCCAGTCCATCACAGGGTCACATAGAGACACACAGTCAATTCAGAGTGTCCCATTTTCCTAATCCCCAAATCTGCACGTTTTTGGACTGTGGGATGGAAACGGGAGAACCCAGAGAAAACCCAGGGACACACACACAGGTATTAGTGGAACCCTGCTCTGCTAAGGTCTATTATACCAGGTTTATTCAACATGCTTGAACATTACACAACACAGGTTTCAGTTAAACTCATTGACAGCTTATGACATTTTTATTTTTGCATATTGCAAATGAAGTGATCAGAGAGAAAATTCCACTTTTTCTCCTCGTCTAGACTCCACATCTACTGTATATCTGTCCAGTCCCAGTAAGGTTTGACCAATAATGGGAACGTTAAGAGAGAACATGGCTGCTCCTATTGGCTGTTCCACTATTGCTTTTTAGCCATGCATTCCAGTAAGGTGGCACTTTCAATCTCTGGAATCTATTCATTATTCAAGCATGTTTCAGGGCCAATGCAGGCCATCGTCCCTTTCAGTTTTTTTCTATGATGCCCCACGAGAATGCTAGCAAAAGCATTGCAGTGCCACACTTCACACTGAATGTGATTCTTTTCTCTGAAGCCCACAGCACTTCACTCTGCATCTCCACCTGTCTATAAACACGATGGCACAGAGCACTGTGGGAGTTCACTTCCAATCAATTTATATTTATCTGCTTCTGCTGAGCCACAAGCAAACATTTCTCACGTGTTACAGCTCCAGCAGCACTTCCAATGCCAGCCACTCTGCATCACATTTCATCTCTATCTGTGGCAGCATTTTTACATCCTCTCAGCCTCAGCAGCTTCTCTCTTCCTGCGTTTATATTCATAGCTTGCATATATTGTACGCACAACTGTCACAAACCTGATTTAAATGCATCTCAGTGGGCATAAGAGCCCAGAAACTACTTTAGGTCTCATTGTGGCTGTTGGGAAGAGTGATGACCAGGTAAAATGTGCAGCTGCTGTGTGGGAATGATCAAATACACGTATGGAGCCGAGCAGAGCTGCTTAGTGTCTTGAGACTGGAGGTGGTGACACAAGAGGCAAGGGCATGTCATTGTTCAGGCTGCACATTAACAGAAGTAAAGTCACGCTCCAGATGAAACGTTAGCCTGAAAGAACATACAGTTGTTGTCCGAAGGCCTTGTCTCTTTGTCTGCGAGTTAATTAGATGTCAAGTGCTGAGGCTGAGCAGTTAGCTTTTCTTCCTAACACCCAGCCACCCTGTCATTTTTACATGTCATGCTCCTGTGAGAGTAAATTTACATGTAATCTGCACAGAGCAGGCATGACCTGAATCTTGCATTTAAATGACACGGAAAAGTATTGTTTTCATTTCCTAACATGCCACATTGTGATCCGCCCCCAAAATAAATTGTCATGCCTTTAATGCTGTAATGCTTGTACATGTTTTTCAAGCTCTTAAGAAACGATAATTGATAAAATTCCAGGCACAAAAAGCATAAAGGGTGCTCAGCTTGCTGTATATGGATATCTTGTTAAAGCCAATACTGAGTGGACTGAGGTCAATGCAGCATTTTGCAACCTTGAGCTGGAAAATCAACCTTGACAGAGAATGTGTTTTTCAGAGAAATGCACTTTGCATGAACACAATTTGATACACTTACAGATGTGTGGCGAATGCAAATGCAAATGTTTGCTTAAAAGGAAGCATGCGGAAACCTCGAGAGTGCAAGTCTGGCAGGACTATGTATCTCAAAGGCATCTCTGAAGTGGGAATACCATACAGACGTCTCTACTGATCACAACATATGACACATACAAAATGGCATGCTTTATTTGAAGGCAGCATCAAAGCCATTATTCCAGATAAATCCACACTTTAAGATGACCCTTTCCTGATCAGTGCCGCAGAACAGATAGCATAGATGTCCTTGGTTATCACATTATATTTTTTTCTCCATTTATCCCAAATGGTTAAATGCCAGCTCACATCACTTTGACAGCCTACTCAAGCATTTATAAACCTATTCACATACCATCTGTTAGTAGCACACAGCACTCTCTGCTAGCCTTTTATTTACTACCCTGCTCTGGACTGCAGCCCCTATATCCATGTTATAATATAACATGGATATATGTTATGTTCAACCCCATGCTCCAATTCAGCCTTTGTAATTTCCATGACTTATAAGATGCCTTTGGACAGCCGATTGCAGCAATGTCAATGGCTGGAAATGACAAGGAGCATATTGCTGACTGGACACTTCTAGTCTAGAAAGCTTTTTGTTTGTTTTATCCTGTAATATGATTTGACATCTGTGGTCAAACAGAAAGACATTAAGACTGTGTATGTCCACATTTTATTTAGTATGAAGTTATAGTCCCTCACATTCAATCTTGCATTAACACTACAGTCCATGGAAGGGCTCAATGATTTGTTGGAATTATCCACTTGCATAATTTCTGACAAAATTATTGCAACAACTGCAATTTAAGTTGCTATATAATTTTCTAAAGTCAAGCGTCAGTTCAATATTTACAGTGTGATAGATAAAAAAAATGGAGCATTGTGTCATGTGATAACATCATATATTAACCACTATATGCTAATTAGGGCAATAATTCTACTGTGATATATTCAGATTTTTCATAAGTATCAATATACACCAACGGTTTGTGATGAATTTTATGTTAATGCACATAACCAACACAGGGTCACACCGCTGTTGCTGAGGCTCAGAAATTAAATGCCAACAAGGACTGGTAGGTTTCCCAGATTTAAAAAAAGAAAAGAAAAACAAGAGCCAAATGGACAGCTGAGAGGTTTGCAAGCTAATGGAAGCCAAAGTGAAAATAAAACACCATGTGACAATATAAAATATGTATGTGTAACAGTGAGAGAAAGTTCAAATTATGCAAAAGGTCATTGCAACAAGTCTGGAGGCCAACTGGATGACATCTGACAGTAAGTTAATTATACTGCGGCTGCTGCACAACGCCACGGCTCCGACACTGCTGTAGTCAAGGGGTTTCACAAATGTACTTTCAAGAGTAATATATCAAGACTTCCCTAATGCTACTTTTGCAGAAGACATTTCTGGAGACAGACAAAGGGAAAAGTCATTTTCATATTAGGATCAGTTAATGATGGGATGATTGTGGCAGTCCGCCATGTATCCCACACAGGAGGCCGCTGAAGAACACACGTTAATTTTCTTGCTTGCTGACACCTCAGGGGTACAGCAACATTTGCAAAGCCTACCACAGGAAGCGTGACCTTCGGCCCCAGCCTAGTACTCTGACAGGGACGGCTAAACAACTTTTGCATACCAAGAGAGATCCCCCTTTGTTTCCTGTGTGCAACATAATATCGGACTGGAGCAGGTCTAACGATCCTTCCCTCCAGCTTCCCCTCTGTTTACTTTGTCCAAAACACCTGCTGTTTCTTAGTGTGTAAATTAGAGAGAGCAACACAGGAGCAGTGCACTGTATGTGGAAATGGAGCACACAAGGATTAATTGCCAGGATAGTGATAAGAGCCCTCCTCCTTTTTGGTGTTACTATCTTCAGTCTCTCAAAAACTTAAAAAAAAATTCTACTTCTAAAACCCTCCAAGCACCAAAGCACCGCAAACAAAACAGATACCAGTGAGCCGGGCCGGGTTTGGCCCTTGATCAAGCATTTGTGTTAATTCTCCCTCTTCATGTTTGCGTGGTATGTTATAACATGTCGTATTGTGTTAATGTGTAAAAATCTGCTAACGCATCATTTAAAAACCAGGAAGCGTATCATCATTCCACATATGCGTTCATGGAAGCGGATCTCAGCAGCTCTGTTATTAAATTAGACTGTGGCAAGCTCCGGCTATGGGGAGGACGTGGACGTACGTACATTTACGGCTTGCGTAACATTGTCGTGTTTAAATCGGGATCACGCTCATAATTACAGTCAATGTGTCGGGCCAGTTCATCCCCGTGGTTTAGGGGAAGGATACAGAAAGCTATCTCAGAGATTCAAGTGCTCAGTTTCAACTGTGAGGAACACTGTGAGGAATCAGAAGACCACAGGCACAGTTCTAGTTAAGGCCCGAAGTGGCAGACCAAGAAAAATCTCAGATAAGCAGAGGCGAAGGATGGTGAGAACAGTCACAGTCAACCCACAGACCAGCTCCAAAAGACCAACAACATCATCTTGCTGCAGATGGTGTCACTGTGCAACTTTCAACTATTCAGTGCACTTTACACAAGGAGATGCTGTATGGAAGAGTAATGCAGAAAAACCCTTTTCTCTGCACCCACCACAGAGTCGCTTGAGGTGTGCTAAAGCACATTTGGACGAGCCAGCTTCATTTTTGGAATAAGGTGCTGTGGACTGATGAAACTAAAATAGAGTTATTTGGGCAAAACAAGGGTGTTATGCATGGTGGAAAAAGAACACAGCATTCCAAGATAAAACACTTGCTACCTACAGTAAAATTTGGTGGTGGTTCCATCATGCTGTGGGGCTGTGAGGCCAGTGCAGGGATTGGGAATCTTGTTAAAGTTGGGGTCGCATGGATTCCACTCAATATCAACATATTCTGGAGAACAATGTCCAGGAATCAGTGACAAAGTTGAAGTTGTGCCGGGGCTGGATCTTTCAACGAGACAACAACCTTAAACACTGCTCAATATCTACAAAGGCATTCATGCAGAGGAACAAAGTCCTCAGACCTGAATATTATTGCAAATGTTTGGTGTGATTTAAAGCAGACTTTCCATGCTCGGAAACCATCAAACCTGACTGAACTGGAGATGTTTTGTAAAGAACAAAAAGAGTGTGGGGATTAATCACTTATAATATAAAGGAAGGAGGTTGCAGCTCTACTGAAGGACACTGATTCAGTGTCTCAGAATCACTTTTGACATTATCATGATGAAGCCCTTTACTAAAAAGCAAAGTAAAGACTAATCCATAAGTAATCCCTGTCAATTGTCCTTAAAGCAGGATTTATTTTAACCTTAATTTAACAGCTTCGGAGTCAATGTGACAGTTAAATGGTTTGTTGCGGGGAGATTGGGTGCTGTCTCCACTCTCCTTACCGTCCGTTAGCAGAAAACCAGCTTTGCAAGATCAGGGTGCCCGACTCCTCAGAATCAGGAGGTCTTGAGAAGTCTTGGGTCTGACAAGAAACGCAAATTGTTTCACAGCACTACACACACACGCGCACACACATACACACAGCGATCAAGGCAGTGATAGTGTTATTTTAGAACAGAAGCATGCAAAATGGATGCCGACTGGCATGGACATGGCTCCACAGCTCGTGTTCGGGGGCTACGTTGACAACAAATACATGGGCCAGGAGAGGGGGAGGGAGGGGGGAGCATCAGTGGTGACTTTCTATGACAGTGGGGATAAAGTCAACAGTTTATTAATGTAAACTGTAGGGGAGCTCTGTAGAGAAAAAGGCAAAAGCAATTCTGCTTTAATGAGCCACTAAAAGTGTGTGGTGGTGGTTTTATCTGCAGAGACACTGTCCTATACTGGTCTTTACCGTTTTCACTGTGTCTTCATTTGGGATGGGTTGTTCCTGGGCAGCAAAGTTGGGCCAGTGTGTTTACGTGCAAAGAACAGACAGCACAAACAACAAAAAGCTAGTTTAGTGAGGCTTGATGCTGCTGAGCAGACAAATCGAGAGGAGAGGACGGGAATTGACACGAAGGTGCCTATTTTCTGTTAGACTGGTAAATTCATACATGCACGTGCCACCACAATATCTCATGCAAAGTCCTGCATCTGCATCTGACGTAGTGGGACTGACCTCATCTGTTTACACCTTTGAAAAAGCTGTTCCAAGTGTTCACTCAGCCAGTGTGCCCCAGGTGTAAGGGAGTTTAGGGAGCAGAGGAGCTCAACTGACAGTGAAATATTGCTGTATTTTATGTTGCAGCAGAGACAATTGAATCATTAGTGTGTGAGTTACAGGGGCACAGTAACTTTCGAGTTTCTAGATGGAAGAGCCAATACTTTGTTTTGTTGAACGTGTTTTGCAGCTCAGCTTAATTTGACCACTGTTGAAAAAGAAAAGAAAAAACACCTAAAAAATTTAATGGGTGAATGTCTCTTAGAAAAAGTATTTAAGGTCAGTGGAAACGGTGCTAGATTTGTTGCTAGGTGCTTTAAAAGTAAACTCACTAAATAGGTGACACTGCAGTAATTACAGCTTTACAGAGCTGCTTTTATTGAAAAAAAAAAAAAAAAATCGATTAACATACCTTCACTTAGAGTACATTCATATCATTTAGAAATACAGAAAATGACATATTCATTGTTCTAGCATGGTAAAAAATGTTCAAATTGAAAATAAATTTAGTTTTATTTGGGAAGTAAAAAATGAAATGCATTTTACAGCACTCATACAATGGCAATATATTATTTCACTGGCAACCTTGCCAACATCTTTACAACCACTTATAATTTGGATTTGAAAGTATGCATACGTCTAATTTGCTGGAACACACAGATGCCATAAACTATTCAATTCTAAAATCTGAAAAGTAGCAAGTAAATTAGTTTTAGTTTTCTTGGCATGTAACTCAAACTGAAGGATGCATTCAACCATTCAACTAGCACTGAAGAGATGCTGACTAGATGTGCAGATTTTTATCTTCCCATCGAATTTAACATTTACCTAATGTGGCTCCATAAGGCTTGCCTAATAAAATCAAACTAAAGCTTCTGTTGATAAGTAAACCACCTCATCCCAACACCAAAGTCCACAGCATTGTTGGAGTTGGTGATGAAATGCTGCCTCCACTGGTAAGTTATGTCTTACTCTGTGAATGTGACATTTTAAATCCTTCACTCTGAATAACCTACGTGACAAACGTACGGAACAAGGAGGTGGCTAGCAGCTCCACGGTTCCTGTTGGCTAAAAACTCAGATTTTCTCAGTGCAGGATAGTGACAGGATCGGCAGTTCATTTGAGTGTACTGAATCACTAGAATCCGTTCATTAAAATGATACGTTCACCGAATCGTTCAGTGCTAAGCAGGAGCCCAGTGCCCTGCTACGTGACTCACGTCCTCCCTGAGTGCAGTATGTTCGCGCCGCGGGTCATAGAGTGAGTGAGAGCGCGAACGAGATTCATGTCCTCAGCCACAGTTCTCCAGTTCTCTGTGTCAGTTCGTTCCTCAGCCACAGTTCACCAGTTCTCTGTGTCAGTTCCTTCACGATGCGAACGAGATTCACATCCACAGCCACAGTTCAGTGTGTGTCAGTACGTGCGCGGGTCAGTGAGTGAGTGACAGCGCGAACGAGATTCATGTCCTTAGCCACAGTTCTCCAGTTCTGTGTCTCAGTTCGTTCGCGAATCATGACTGAGCCGGCGAACGACTTCCCGAGTGATTCACAGAACAGTTCTACTCCCGGCCACCACGATCGCTGCTGAGCTAAGTTCATTCACTCAATGATTCGTTCTTTCAAACGAATCACCCATGACCGACACAACACTAGCGCAGGAGAGTGATAGTTTCAGTTCCCGGTCAAAATGGTCATCTGATAAACCTATTCTTTAAATATCTATGTAAAACAGGTGCATATTTCGCAGTGAGCCTCTTGTCATTGCCATTCACAACACAGAAACTATTTGTTACTTTCAGCATTGACTTTAACTTGTATGATGCCTATTATATTCTATTTATACAGACAGCTTTGATGCATATCTAAATGTGTGTTATGTGGACATTGCACAGCTGCAGTTATATATATATATATATATAGTGCAATGCTGTATTTAATTACCCAGCCCTGATGTGGATTAGACAACAGACGACAATTAAAACAGTCCTCGCTATATTCAGTGCATTCTGAGACAACCACTTCAACAACAAATTCACGAACCACTACACATATGGATACTATATTCATTTCTAAAGAATAGTAATGTCACTTATACTCTGTAATTGGATGGTTTTATGCAGATTGAGGTTTGAGATGAAAACTGAGATTTCTGCTGCAAGCCTTTTAAGGTGAGCGGAATCTAGTCTGTGACTAAATTTGCCAGTGGCACTAAGAAATGTCTTAACAAGCAGCAAACGTGTTTTTCTATTTCAGTGTCCTATTAAATCAAAGAGAACTGTCCTTACTGCTGATCATTTTAATTGACACAGCCTTCTATTTACGTAATTGCTCTGATCAATGCAGCTCATTTAATTTATACATTTCCCATTTATTTATTTCCTTTCATTCACTTCTCAGATGACAGTTTCATTTTTGCATTAGCAAACAAACGTGCACAGTGCAGTCAGTTCAGTGCTAAAGGGTCAGGGGTTGAAGGAGGCTGGTGGTGCTTTAAATCATCTTTGATAATGTGTGTGACTAATGGCTGTATATGTGTCACACAGCAGAGCATTTGTCAGGTTGGATTTGCTTTTCTGTTTTCTAAAGAAAGGTTTTTTTCTAATTATTTGCCTCTTGTTCTAAAAACATAATTCATGAATGCACTCTAGATGTTTTTTTCTTCTCGGCTGAAAAGCAAAAGCTTTTATTACATTTGCCACTCAAGTTGTCAACACTGCAAACCCTAAAATGCAACAATCAGAGGCCTTTTTTGTGGACGATACACCTCAAAAGGGTTTGATTGAGTGAAATTTGATGTGCGTGATCCAACACAATGTGTTCATTAGTGATAACAAGGAGCCTCTTTGAATAGTGTTCTTTTCCTCTGTTACTTAAGGCAGAAAAGATGGAGCTCCGTCGGTCTTTGTACTTGATTAAGAGATCGTTTAGCATAGGCAGCATTACAACTTCACCCACGATTGACTTGACAGCCTTAAGCCTGCCTCCTTTTGCAGCTTTCACATTCCCATCTGTTTGTCACCCTTTTAATATGAACGGAGTTGCTCGAGCTGAAAATGTGTTGCGAGGCTTAATATTTACGCAATACCAGTTTTCCTAATGCGCGCCAGGGCTAGAATAGTGCCCCAACGCCGAGCATATGCTGCACACTGCATGACAAATAAGCACTTGTGTTGGTGATACATACGATTTGTAAAGGCGGTCCCTGGTGCATTACACCGTACTAATGGAGATGCAGTGTGTGGGGCAAAAAAAAATAAAAAAAATTGCTGACCCATGATAGTTAATAGTAATCATTTAAAGCAGCAATGATGAGGTCGTGAAACATTTTGCTTTCTCATGGACGGTCAATTCCCCTGATTAACAACATTAGTAGGTCATAGCCACATAGTAACTGCTGCGTCTTGTTCATCATTTTAATGCCTTGCGTGGCTTCTCCTCTCTCATCACTAATTTGCAAAGAGACACATGCATACCCTCGCTGCCTTAACAATATGAATCAGCACTTTGCATGCTAACTTTTTATGATCCGTTTTCTCCTTCAGGTAGAGAAGGGAAATTTTACTTACTGCACATTTCAACTAGCGTGCGTTACCCAGTTCTTCTCACTGCAGCTCAAAATGGTCAGTAGTTAATTAATCAAATTAGATTTTGAATTTTCACTCAGACTTGTTTTAAAACCTGCCTAAACATTATACCATGTCCACCATTCGTGCCTGAAAAAAGCTGCACTGGGCCAAACTGAGCTTTTTCAAAAGACTAGTGGATATTGAGACTGAGCAGAGGCAAAATACACACCAAGAAACTAATCTCACATTAAATTATTTACGCACAAAAAGAAATCCATTTTCAGCAGGTAATGGCAAATCGTCCCTCCTGTCCTCTGAAGTACAGTGCCCGTCTTGTGTTTTCAGCACACTGTCAGATCCTTTTTAAAATCACATAAATATAAATCAGTGAGTGTCTTTATAACACAGTTATTTGTGTGCTAAGACCAGGGACAATGATGATATTACTCTTTCCACTAAAGTACAATCCCATTTAATGTGCTCAGAGAGCTGTCAGAACATTTTTAAAAACACATAAATACAAATGAGCAGGGGTTGCATTCACTAACTGGAGGCTCTGAAGCTGCTGCTGATGCTCTGATCATTTTTCTTCACAGTTAAGGTCGTTTGTTTTTCTCCACTCGTCTGCATTGGACTGAGGTGGATTGCAAATAGTCCTGGTTGTAACAGGCATGCACGTTATCTATAGATTCACATTGAATGATGAGCTCCTGTATTTGCACCTGGTATTAATGAGCAACTGTGCCTGCTTTGTGATGAGATCTACATTTGTGAATGAGGTCAGCAGAGCCAGGAAACAAACATGTTGCATTTGAGGTAAAGGGAAGTAAATGTGAAACTGTTGGAAATTATGTACCCACTACAAAGACCACAGAGGTATTGACAATGTCAATAAACAAAGTGCAATATGAAAATAAATACATGTAATGTCAATATAGGCGATATTCAACATGAGAAAACAGATTGTGAATTCTAACAAGTGAGAAAATGTATTAACTGACCAACAAAAATGGGAAAAACAAATGTATTTATGTTTATGATCATCTGCACCCGAGTGTGACTCAGTAGTAAACATTAATACAGACTCGCAATGAATTCAGCCAAGCATTCAACTGTTTGCATAGAGCTCCTAACGGAATGAATAATTTGCTGTCATTAATCACAATTAATAACATTGTTTCCCTTTATTACTCAAGCTTGTGAATGTAGAAATAACAAAAGGAAGCCTGTTTAGATTCAGCTTCTACTGCTTAGAGCACGTTATATGGTTTAAACTAGATCTCCTGTGATGAACAGATGGAAGTTGTATGCACTTCGACACTACAGCGGGCAACCGATTAATCACTTTAGCTAATTAATTGGCTCGAGTTGGACATTTCACGACCTTTTAGTATCGACAGACACTGTCTGCACCCATCATATGGATGTGGAGAGACATAGATCATCGCTCTGCATGGAGGAATTAAAAGCCTACCACAAATATGGGTCAATTGCTTTATTTGCTCATTTTGGCCACTATGAGAAATATTGATAAGACAGGAATGGATAAATTTTGTGAAAATGTCAGTCACACATTTTATTATGTTCATCATTCAAATGATTGTACATTTTTATCTTCTTACATGTATGTTTTTGCTATAATTGTCTTTTTATTTAACAATTATTTTCATTATTGGTGCTTGTTTGGTCCATAAAACATCAGAAAATGTTGAAAAATATTGTGCATTGTCCACAAAACAAAGATTATTCCGTTTAAATGATTTCTTTGTTATATGGAGCAAAGAAACCAGAAAATATTCACATTTAAGAAGCTGAAAAAACAGAAAGCTTATTTTGATAATAGAAAGAAACACTCAAACCAACTAATCAATTATCAGAATAGTTGACAATAATATTGTAAGCGATTAATCAACCCTACACAGTTTGTGTATTCTTGTATGTGTTTATCTGTATGCTTTTTACAGCCCTTGCACCCTTTCAGCATAATATGTTCCATCTTACCCTTTATAGCATGTTGTGCTAATTTGCTTCAAACTAAAAGGTTTCGAACCACAGTTTTCTGGCAGCCCAAACACCTGCATGAACATGCAATTTCCCCTATCTGAGTACAATCTTCAGACAAGGATCTCATGTTAATTGCAGGTGTGCGTACAATGAGGTCGGTTCCATGTTTAGATTGCCACATTATGCAAATGTGTCAAATTTTAATTAATCACGTGTGGCCTGATTCTTCAAGTGTATCCAATCAGCTCGTGTTAAGTTTACACTTGATCGCATATGTTGTGCAGCAGCCCAAGACTTTGTGTCTAGTCTGAGTAAATGTTATCACTTTAGGGACGAGCAGCATATTTCTCACTTTTGTCTGTGAATTTTAAATAGAGGAATGTGCCACAGATTCTATCTACACGTGATGGATCTGAGTGCTAATTAATTAAACAGCCCGGTCTCTTTACTCAGCTCTTTAATTACAAGTGAATTAAACAATGCCCAGTGTGAATTATGTCTAATCAGAGGAATAGATTTCACCAATTAAAGTACCCTCCAGTCTGGAGGTGAGAGTAAAACTATGTTGCAGCCTTGCACATAAATCTATGTATTGATTGGAACACCACGGTGTGGTGATACAATAAATACACCACAGCTCTCTCTGTGCATTGCAATCTAAATTCCTATACACCCAGAGAGGGACAAAGATTGGGAACCACTGAGCAGAGAGCTGATGGCATCAGTGCGAGATGTTGCCGTGATGTTTGGTGTGAAAGACATGTATTTATTTACTTTCACATGACTAACATCAATCTGCCATGGGTGATTATTACACATATCTTGCACAAGTGAGCACCAAATGCTGCAAAGAATGATACATTTAAAAACTAAATACTCTACAATTATATTGTAGACCATTTTTGACTTGAAAGAATATCGACCTACCTCATAGACGCAGGCGCAACAGCGACGCTGCTGAATTAGCACCATCGAATGGTGAGACTTCAGAGTGCAACAAACAGAAGACTCCTTTTCTCACCCCTCGTGCCACCCACCAACCAGGATGTTCACAGACGTCACCTGCAACCAGGCACCGAATTACAGATACAAATCTGTCAATCACACGTGTATGTGTGCTGCGCCAACTCAAAATGAGTCCATGAACTCCTCATTACATTACTGACATCAAGCGAGAAGTAGGCTCACTTTTCTGTAGAGTTCTATTCAAACTTTTTTTTTGTAGCCAGTGGAGTCGCCCCGGCAGCAAACCCAAAGACCACGTCAATCTATGAGTTGGACGCATTCTTCTCCATTTGTGTTGTAAGCTTCTGTTGGGTTCATTTATAGAAAGATAGCGGCACAAGACAGTTACCTCTGCAAAGCAAGAATTTTGCTAAAGTACACATAATAAAAATGATTTGAATTGGAACAAGGGCCTTTCTGCAAGGAGTTTGCATGTTCTCCCTGTGTATGAGTGGGTTTTCTCCGGCTTCCTCACACAGTCCAAAAGCATGCAGATTTGTAGATTAGGTAAATTGGTCACTCTAAATTGACCGTAGGTGTGAATGGTTGTTTGTCTCCATCTGTGGGCCTGCGATGGGCTGGCGAATTGTCCAGGGTGTACCCCGCCTATCGCCCTACGTCAGCTGAGATAGGCACAGCACCCCCACAACCCTCCAATGGTAGATAATGGATGAATATACTGGTAGTTCAGTTAACAGGGGTCACCAACATATTTTGAGACCCAGAGTTACCTGAAGGGTAAAGAATAATATGGAGGGCTACCATATTAACATTTTATGCAATGTACCATTTAAATTATTAATATTATGCATTCAGTTGCATACACATTAATGCCAGTGCTTACTCCTAATGATTATCAGTTTTTATAAACATCAACGATATTTTACTGAGTGATCATATGGATATGATGCAAGTGAGGTGAAGTGAGCCCACGGGCATCGTATTAGCTGCCTGCAGGCTACCAGGTGCTCGCGGGCACCACCGAGGACATTAGATTAGAAAATTTGTTGACCGTCAAATTACATTCACAAGTGTTTAAAATATTAACATTTCAGGATCAAAGCTCTCTGCCCCGTGTTCCTCATCACCATGGTTCTCAAACAGGAGTCCAAGCCTCAGAGATCACATGGAGGGGTGCAGAGCTGCGTCTGCTCTGAGGTTGTGAGGTTATTACACTTTTATTGCTGAATATTCAATATAGAAAACCCCAATCACACACTCTTCTGTGACCTCTGAACTTCTGTGACCTTTACTGCGTAGGCAAGTCTCATCAGGTCAGATATCAGCTATACCTGATCGCGCTCCTGTCGTCAGCATCTGTACGAGAAAATATCATGTAAAAACACCAACGACTCGCCGGTATCAAAAAAGGAAAACAAGGCAATATCTCAACAGTTACCTTGGTTTTGATTTTATGGAGCTCTGACCTTGGTGTTATAGCAGATCATCTTCTAACCATAAGGTTGGTGATTCAGTTCCCAGCTCCTTTATTTTGCATGTCAAAGTGTACTTGGCAGTGTTCAATGATCAGCTCAAGTACAATGTGTGTGTTAAATCTGTGACAATAGAGGTGCTATAAATAGCCATGGCAGTGCATATAATGACAGCTGGCTCTGTTGATTGACTTGTTGTTGTTAGGTTACTCGTATCATTTTTGTGGAGATGAAAATAAGGTGCACGCACTCAATTTTTTCACAGTGGTCAAGATAAAAACAGCTACTGTATGTGTACTTATAGCCATGTAAATGTGACAAGCAGATTATTTGCTCTTATTTCTCATGTGGCTTATTTTCCAAAATAATCATCCAAGTCCAGTAGTTCTCAAGAATTTAAAGCTGTAACCCATCAAACCACTGCAAGACTGACTCAATGATTCTTCATCTAACTTTTTCTTTTACCCTGGACTGCTAGAGTGCAACAGCTAATCACACATGCAAGAAAGGGCCTGTATACAAATTGCTAATCTATTTTAGGTCAGCTCACACAGACTGGTATGTTTTTGTGTATTAAAGGGCATTTACACTGCACATGCCTATAATCAGGAAATACAGGCTTTGACCATGCAACAGCTTGTCAGGGAAACCCAGTGTTAATAATAACTGATGATGGATTTGTGGTGCAAGGGAAACACATATCAATACTGTGACAGGCCTGCTCAAGGCATGTAAATCTATATCGCAGAATGTAAGACTGATATTTCCACTGTATGTTTTGAGCTTAGCACTTGGTTGGTACTGGCACCTTTTGTTTACAGCTGATGTTGCTGTTGTTGGATTGTCAGGAGGAGATCTTTCTCAAGATGTGTGCTGATTCTTGTTGGTGTTGAATTGGAATAGTGTTTTTTTGAGAAGCATTCTCTCCGGTCTGACATTGCAAGCTTGCCTGTTTATGTGTCAAGAGGAGAAGTTCTGTATGAAGACAAACTCAACATCCATTCTGAGGCAGATCGTATTGTTGGAACGGACTATTTGTAACTTTTATTTATTGTGGATACAAGTTCCAGTCTTAAAAAATGTAGTGCATAACTTGTGTTACAAATGTCAAACCAGTGCCAAATGGGTTCACACAATTAAGCTAATCAGATCCACACAACTGTCTTTCCCATTACAGTGGTGTTTAGATCGGTTGCGCGGCAACATCCTGTCACCACTCAAATTTTGAATGGATAAATGTTCCTTGTCCCCGCCCGCAGTTACACGACACAACACTCACTCAGGTCTGATAGTATTACTTGACAGAGCCCATTTTCAGACGACGGAAGCAGCATTAAATTTGTACAAATAACATTCATAACGTAATTTCAGTTTGTGAAGACCAAACAAAAAAAAGTTACACATTAAAGTGTATTTCTATTTCATTTTGATTTTTTGTTATTTTCTTCACAACAAACCCAGAGGAGATTATTTTGTGACCCCACGGTTAAAAATGGTTAAATTTGCATTAAGTTTATACCAACATACAGTTGTTTCATTGTTTTATTGCAGAACACTAGTATGTCAGTAGACACTGTCGTTCTGTCAAAATTATATTTAGTAGTGGAAAGACCAGGATCTGGAACAGCAGCACAGAAAATCAGACATGATCCTAGATGTATGCAGCAAATAGAGAGAAGGCAGCCTAAAGCAGGAGGCGAGTGGAAGTAAAGGATTGTCTGTCTCAAAACGAAGATCAAGAAGATTTAGAAGTTTTCCACCTTAGTAACAAAAATGAGTCATTCAGTAAAGGCAGTCTGTTGCTGCCTAAACTATTAACTAATGAGTTTGCTTCACATATTAGTCTGTGTGTGACCAGGTATGATGAAGCAGAGGTAATATGTTGTTTGTTTTATTTATGCTGCTTTATACAACACCCACACACAAATCACCCATTAGCATCTGTGATTAAAAAAACATTTCACAGAAAACCAGTGGGAGCAAATGTAATGAATCAGAGCTTTCATCAGACACACTGTATTATACTTTGTTCCCTTCAGGGCAAAACACAGAAGACAGAACACACAGACATTCAAGAGAATACTGTCCAAATCCACAAATGCAGAACACAACAACCAAGTCGAATGGTAAGTAAACATCACTTCAGCTCCTGAACTACATACATAGTTGCAAGTGCATTTCAACCGTGGGAGGGGGAAATGGGCAAATGGTTTATATGGTGGCAGGACTCATTATCTTAATGAAATGTGTTTTTGGTGTAACATGCATCTTCCATTCCCATTAAAAGCCAAGTGTGGTGACTGTGGTGGTTATAACGCTGGTGCTGTAGGAAACAATCTTAGCAAGTGCAAGTGACATTGTATTTGAAAAATACAGTTTTCATAGGCCCTGAACCCATCAGTGTTGGTGCATTACACTGTCTTGCAAACAATGTTGCTCATCTCTTTGTTTTGAAAATAGCAGAGACAGTTGCATTGTGCTTGATGCCTCTTTGATAAGGCAACAGTTTCTCTTCCTGGAGGCCACATTTACCATCAAAATGAAAGACGACAGTCATACAAAGAAAAAAGGGAAAATGGAAAATGAAAGTGCAAAACATTTGTTAAAGTGAGTTTTATACTCTCTCCTGTCACCAACAGCTTGGTCATCCTGTTGGGACTGAACGCTGCACCCGATATAGACATGTTGTGATCTCTCGTGCAATGGACTGGAATCCAATCCTTCAAGCAGGACTAGCTATCACATTAGCACGGTGTCAGTAAACTTCACATGTTCAACGCCTACATAAATACTTTTGAGAACTCCACCTAAATGCATTTATTTGGTCTTCCTGGTAAAGTATCGTAGGAGGATGTAGGAGATGTTTTCAACAACCAATGTATAAAATGAAGTTGTAATCAATTTACCAAGCATCTCTCTTAGAAGTGGCTGCACGGCTTCAGAATTATATTCATGCTAAAGTAAAAAAAATAAGTGTACTCTTGGCTGCATTGGTTTGTCATCTTAAAAGTGAGTCACATAAAATGTTTGGGAAACTACTTTAAATTCTGCTTTACCCTCACAGACAAATGCATGAACAAATATGACAAACTCTGTGGCCAATCTTTGTCTTTTGACAATGTCTAATATTATAGACAGCAGGACCAAAACAAAGCATTGGAGTATGACTCTTTCAAATCAAATTGTATTTGTATAGCACCAAATAACATGCATTATCTCAAGACACTTCCCACAGAAAGACAGATACCTTACAATATTATATAGAGAAAAGAGAAACCCAACAGTGGAGGGAGAGAAAAACAAGAACCATATATAACATTGACCAATAACCAATTACTTATTTCAGTGTTTAATTGGATCAAAGGTTTGGAAAATATCTGAAAATGTGAAATTTACAGAGAGGCATAGTTTTTGGTTTTACTCAATAGTGAAACAGATGGTAATAGAGTCAGGTTGTTATGATGGAACAATGGTTAAAAGCAGCAAGGAGATGGCTTCAAACCCCATTATATAGGCCCGTTTCTCCGATTTATTTAATGTGGCAGGCGGTATAGGTGGGTGGGTTATAATGCAGCAAAACCACCAATAGATACTAAATAATTAAAACAACCATACAGAGTACAAGCTAGGTTTTATTAAACGGCTAGAATTTGCTGGATCAGTTAACCTTCAGTAAATAGTAATTTCATCTATTTAGCCACAAAATACCAATCAACATGTCATAAAATGTGTACTGCTGTTTCAGGGTGATATTGTTTAGTGTATTACAATATAAAACAAATCAATATAATAACAGCATTTAAAAAAGTAAAAAAAAAAAAAAAAGGATTTGCTTTCCTTTTACAAAGTCATCAGACTCCATTACAGCAGGAGACAAATTTCCAACCTCACCTCCTCGAGCTCTTCTGCTGCTCGACACTGCACACCAGTCAGCAGCCATGCCTTTGCTATCTAATGCATAATTTGGCACCTAATGTGACACTCCTCATTTGAGTCCGTTTTATCTTTCGCTTCAGAGTCAGCAGAAAAATCTTTGCATGTATTCCATGCTATTTTGAATCTGAATGCACATCTCCTATTGATGGGTAATTGCTGAAACCGAGTCTGAAGGGGTCATTGCATACTTATTTAGAAATACATATTTCTTGTTTTTGGTCCAATAAGGCTGTGGTAAAATAAGTCACGGTAATGTTTTTGTTTACCGATATTGCAGTAGAATGCAGTAGGGAATCATGTGGTGGGGAGAATTGAAACACATGGAAATGGGGGGCAGCATTTAACATTTACACCTCATACTGGATTTCTCCTCCCTACTTGGAGAAGACGGACCAATTACTAAACGTGAGCTCTTCAGAGAGGTGCTGCTGGAGTCATGCGATTATCCTTTTACAGTCATGAGCCAAAAATCCTCCCCAATCCTATTTGCTGATAACCTCTGCCTGTGCTGGCTGGAAAAAAATATGAAATGTAACCTGGGAAACAGTATCCAGTAAAGTCACCACACTCTCCAGTAAACACAATGCTATTATAAGTGTCTGTAATGAAATCGACCAGCAGCTACCGCATCTCATCTGCAGTCATTGCTCTGGAGATGGACGCCGTGTATATGCATTCATCGTGTTGAGTGTTTTATCAGCAAACAATGATCCAGTGCTTTGTGGTCTACCACAAGCTGGGCTTCTAACACATCAAGTGGAGTGCTATTAGAGAATTCATAGGGTGGTGGGGGTTGGTGCCTCAGGACAAAGACTCTTTGCGCAGCAGGAATTGTGCTGACTGAGCTGTTCAGACCGACAGCTAATGTCTGTATTCAGAGCTCAGCGAGGCTCAGGAGTGTGTGACAGCAGCAGCATTTGCCAAAGGGGGGAAAGGCCAGACCCAAAAAATAAAAAATAAAAATTCAGTCCAGTGAAAAAGCAGGAAAGCTGGTCCTGTTTGTCACAGTCCTTGGATTGGTCTTTAATGGATCGAGACATTTTCAGAGACTGTAACGGCGCAACAATTTGACACAATACAATTAGTAAAGGCTGCAGTTTCATTGTTCTGCTTTTGGTTGTGCAACTACTTTTAGGGTGAAATTTTTAAATATAAACAAATGTCTGCGACATTCATCCATCCAACCATCTTCTACCGCTTTATCCTCCATGAGGCGGCAATCCTAAGGGACATAAGGCAAAAGGCAATGGATACCCTGAACAGGTCGCCAGTCCATCAGAAGGTGACTTAAGTCGAATTCACACCTAATAGTCGGCTAGACTCGGTAAAATTTGGGCTTGCAACATTCAGCTGGTTCGGGTTTGCGTTCACACTGCACTTTAGTGAACCAAACTAAACCTGTACTCCCCTTCTTGCCAGAAGCAGCCTATGCATCAAGACTTACTGAAGGAGAAGACAAGACAACAATGAACAAGAAAACTTGCTTGTCTGTTGGTTAATGCAGGGCAACTTCGATTTCCTCCACATCAGAGCAAAACATGGAGCGGCATCAAATCCTATCGTTTTATGTGAACATACAACACATACACTGCAACAATGGGCTCAGACATTTCTCCCGGCTATCCTTCTGCATGCCTGTATATTTTGGTTGCGTTTACTCACAATGCCCTGCTTTGTACCCACAATGCCCTGCTTTGTACCCACAATGCCCTGCTTTGTAGTCCACAACCTGCATTTGATTTGCGGAAGCGAACTGAGACCTATGTTTTAGGCGGATTCACACCTCCGAACGAACTGGATTTTCTGAGTAGTAGAGTGCCCAATTTTCCTAAGCCCCCAAATCACACACACACACGGAAACCATGCAAAGGTCCGTGTTCCTTTGGGGATGCGAACCTGGCTAATGGGTTGCAAAGGCACGAGTGCTAACCACTACATCAACCGTGTGGCCCGCTACAGTCAATCATTGTCCAATAAGTTCACATAATGCTGACGAAGCCTATCGGCTCCACACGATTCTCCATTTTCCAGTAGAGCAGTGTTTTGTGGCGACATTTCCACGCTGCACACAGTGCGACACATTTTACATCACAAATGAGCAGGTGAGGAGTCGGATTATGATTTTACTATGCCATCTGTGGCATACTGTGCCATCTAATTATGATTTTACTATTGTAAAACTATTACAGTAAATACTCAAATGAAGCTTGACATACAGTTTAAAATTCACAAATCAATTCAGGTCATAATTTGATAATTTGCCCAAATTCCCTACATAACTTATCTGCATAGTACAAATATTGGTTGCTTGGTTTATGTATACAAGCAAGCAATGACTTTTGACACATACGTGATATGTGGAGCACACTTGACAGTATTTTGATGTAGGATTCAGACAGCAAGTACAATCTTTTGTCAGCAGCTGACATTTTACTTGACCTTGCTCGCCGTTTTGCGAAAGTAATTGACCGGCGGACATAGAAAAAACAATTTGTGCCACAGTTAAGTTCCACATACTGACCTGCAGATGAAACTGTTCCCTCTTAACGCTCCCACATATATTACTTTAACAAATGTATTTTCTTTAAAAAAAAAAAAAAAGTACAAATGCAAATAAGACAAAAAACAAGTTATAAACCAGAGGTTCAGAGAGTTGTGTTTCTCATCCAGCATGAATGTTATGCACAGCAAGTTCTTGAAAAAGTCGTCATATTTCAGATTTCCTGCTTATTTAAGAATAGAAAGGCAACATTAGTCCTGCAGACTCTCACACCCCACAACACTGCGCAATGCTGTCAAGAGTCGGTGCCAAACATGTAGACGTTAAGTGGCCAAAAGCAATTCCGTTAATTTCAGTCTTTGTACAAAGACTACTCTCTTTCTCAGCAAGCAAGCAAAACCGGTTTGATTGTCACATATACAGGAGAACAGCTGCATTTCCCACATTGATTTTGTATCACACATTGGACACATACAGTGTATGCAAAAGTTTGGGCACCACTGTACATTTTCATGACTTTCCTTTATAAATCATTGGTTGTTTGGATAAGAAATGTCAGTTAAATATATCATATAGGAGACAAACAGTGTTATTTGAGAAATAAAGTTTTATGATTTACAGGAAGTGTGCAAGAATTATTGAAAAAAAAAAAAAAAGAATCGGGCATTTG
Organism: Microchirus variegatus; assembly: GCF_963457635.1. Lineage (NCBI taxonomy): Eukaryota > Metazoa > Chordata > Actinopteri > Pleuronectiformes > Soleidae > Microchirus > Microchirus variegatus. Next base: position 17,363,742 of record NC_139808.1, read on the forward strand.
CATAAATTTTGTCATTTTATTGATTTCAATACCTTTATCACTATAGTTATTGGAACTCAAAATTGGTTTGGTAACCTCAGTGATCCTTGACCTCCATACACAGGTGAATCCAATCATGAGAAAGGGTATTTAATGAGGCCAATTGGAAGTGTTTCTCCTCTTCTCTGAAGAGTGGCAACATGGGAGCCTCAAAGCAACTCTCAAATGACCTGAAAACAACACAGCATTCCAAGAAAAAACACTTGCTACCTAAAGTAAACTGTGGTGGTGGTTTCATCATGCTGTGTGGCTGTGTCGCCAATGCAGGGATTGGGAATCTTATTAAAGTTGAGGGTCTCCTGGATTTCACTCAATATCAGCAGATTCTGGAGAACAATGTACAGGAATCGGTGACAAAGTTGAAGTTGTGCCGGGGGTGGATCTTTCAACAACTGCTAAACACTGCTCAAAATCTACTAACGAATTCATGCAGAAGAACAAAGTCCTCAGACCTGAATATTATTGAAAATTTGTGCTGTGATTTATTGAAAATGCGGGCTGTCCATGCTCGGAAACCAGGAAACCTGACCTGACCTGAACTGGAGATGTTTTATAAAGAAGAATGGTCCAAAATACCTTCTGCCAGAATCCAGACTCTAATTGGAAGCTATAGGAAGCGTTTAGAGCAGTAGTCTCAGACATGCGGCTCGCGGGATGATTTTTTGTGGCCCCCCACTTGATATCAAAGTTTCATGTAAGTGGGCCACCCTCTATAATTGCTATAATTTTTTGTCCAGCAAAGGGACCTCCAGTATACAGAGAAACAGACAACAGCAGTACCTTCCTTCTCTAATCTGCCGTAATCTCTAATCGCAGTGCATCCACCGTTCCAGAGGGGGAGCTGCGATTCTGAGAGCTGATGGGCTAATTACATCACTTCCAGGTACCTGGCCAATCACTAGACAGTTGGGAAAGCCAACAGCTTCACTGAGGAGAGGTTTCGATTGGCTGTTTTGCAGCAGCTAGGAGGTTATTGACCATAAAAAAAAACCATAAAAAAAGTTAATGTATGTAAGCAGACCTCCATTACTCGCATATATGTGCTATAGGACCACTCTATGGGAGCTTTAATAAATCTCCCTATACCATGGTTTTGATTTAACATAGTCATATACAGGGTTTTTATGTGCCCTTCACTCAAGACTGGACTTTAAAATACTTAAAAACAGTTTTATTTTTTTTGTGAGGTTTAGAGCCATCATAAAAAAAAATTATAATAATTGCTAGATGTAACGGGTGAGATATGAGGAGCGAAAACAATTTAGATGACTGCAATCAACATTTAGCCTGTGTGTACTGCTGTCATTTTCCCCCAGAAAACTAAACCTGAAGGTGACTTGTGGCAGTTTGGGGAAACTAAAGAAAAGACTGCAAGAAATGGGACAAATCAGGTTGTCTAGAAAGACAGTTGTGGACGTCATCCTACCCATTATCTCTCCCATTAATTGTATCAAAATGATGCATCAAAAAAAAGTAAAAGGACTCAATGGATGTGGTAGAAACAAACATGACCTCAAACAGAAACACAACCCCAAAACACAACTAACACAGCTTTTCATTCAAAAAAAAAAAAAAAACAGATGCGGAGAAAGCCAACTGAAGGTGTTGACTCTCTGGAGACACAAAACCCACTGAACAGGAACTCTCCTACCTGCATATATAACCTAGCAGCCAGGTCGATTGCCCTCAGCTGTGAGAGAACATCACAGGTGCACCCAATAGCTCCTGATTAACAAAGAAGCCTGTGACCTAGATTCTTAAGCTCTTCTCTGTTCATTACGCTGCTTAATTCTGCACATTTTTGAGGTCCAATAAATGATCCAATAACAGGAAAAGTGTGTTATTATTTTTTATCATCATTATTATTCAAATAACATTGATTTATACAATAAATAGACCCAGTAAGTGAAGTAACGTCACTACACTGCAGAGACAGTCCTTAGTCTAAGCTGTTACGCTCATTACATCAAAGTGTTGCGCTGCTGTAGAGCCCTTAGCAAATGAAGGAGCCGTATTAGAGCTAAGACAACGCAAAATGTCTTTGCTGTCTGCAGTGATTCAAAAAAGGAGGGGAAAAGACTGAAAGTTTCAACTGGATTTACCTGAAAGGTCTTTGTCGTGACGTTGTATTAAAAGAATATGAAGCAGCAGAAGCAGCAACTACTATTGTTAAAAGGAAGAGACAAGTCAGATCCTCTGTGCTCCACCACAGAGGATTTCACAAGCTAATAGGTTACTTGGGAACTGCATAACACTCCCTAAAGCCATATATTTCCAAATGTATAGTGTGTGGGAAGAAAAATTCTAGAAATCTAGATCAGATGCATTCATATATCCGAATAGTGTTGATCGTGTGCTGGTTTTATTTTGCAGTTGAAGATTGCACGTTTAGTGCAACATCTGTTCCAAGGTTTAAAAACCAAGACTATCAAACTAGTTTATTAGTTTGCAGTGAATGCATTGTCTGCTGTTGTATTTTGTTTTGTTGTCAATTCAAGTTCATTATCACGACACTTAGTGCTTCACTTTTTTTGGGATTTTTGCTACCCTTTAATGTGAAAAGAAAACAAGAGTGAGACTGGTTTGGAGTAAATAAAATAGTTATTATATCAGTAGTCAAGCACAGGTGACTCCTACACAGCATGTGGTGGTCTGATGTTAATATTAAATGGCGTATGTTTTATCGCAGACATATGGGATTCTGATGTTATGTCAACAGTTTTACAGCAAAATGCAGATGACAATATAAAACAGGTTACTGCACACACCATTGTTAACACAGAGCTACAGTGATCTGCAAAGCTTTTGAAACCATGTTTGGGCAGTAGGGAACAGCAACAATTCTCATGCAAAATGTTTTGTGCTTTTTACCTTCTGTCATTGGGTTTGTTTTTATCTCCTGATGAGGCAGCCACAGGCTTTTCATTCTGCAAAGGATTAGCATACTAAGATCCTCTTGAATTTTGTTTTAATTACTTGTGTATCCAAACGTTTCCTTGAGGTATTTTGATCCATCCATCATAATTTTGTGCTTTACAAGAAAAACAAATTAACAATCGAAGAGTCAGAGCTGTTGTCTGTTATTAGTTAGGTCAGACTTGATATGCAGTGTTGAATACTAATGTGCGCTTACTAAATCTTAGCCCTGTTTTTGCCTTTAGCTTGGTATAAATTACAGGTGATTATTATTATGTATTTATTGTTATTGTTTAAATATAAAACTATCACATCATTTGTCACTGGTATTTGATGAATTGTTTCTAGGGCTGTGCAATTTTCTTTATTGCAATTCATCACATAATTTCAACAGTTAATCATGAGTAACCACCTGCAAACTATACTATAAACTTTCTGATCCCGAAAGCGGAATTTCTCAATGCTGGTCTTGGTGAATCACTGCCCTGCAGGTTGTAGATGTTTCCCTGCTCCAACACACCTGATTCAAATGGGGCGTTATGAAACTTTTGCAGAGCTTGGTGACGAGCTGACCGTTTGAATCAGGTGTGTTGGAGCAGGGGAAATTGAAAGGATTGAAAAACCATGCCCTGCTCTACTCTTTCTCTTCTTCTGTCTATAATACTGTGGCCTCAGCCTTAATATGTACATAGAATATATGCTGTGCTGTAGGACTATACAAATTTGATTTCATTTGATTAATAACATTTTCATCACGTCCAACATTGTATGGTTTTGCAAACCAGTTTCTAAGCCCTCATGAACAATTCAAGCAACTTCTACCAGTGTATCTTGAATTGGAGAATGCACAGAAAGTTACTTTATGAACTTGTAGATTGATTTGATTATTTCTGATCAAACAACATTAAATAAGCTTTATATCACACAATGGCTCCGTCCCAATACCTCCCTCTTAATATTTCCCCTTGGTTTTGAGTGCCCTCAACCATAAATTCCCCTCGTGGAGGGAAGTGGTATTGGGACATCACTACATGCAAATTAGCGTAGTGAACGTAACTAACGTGCTAACCTACGTCACATTTTGACAATTCTACCGGTGGAGCGTACTACTATTTTCATTCAGAAAAAATGCCGGCGGAACAGCTGTTTGTTTTTCTCCTCGTAAACGCTATATCACGAATGTGATTGAAATCTGACAAGTCCAGGGTATTCGTGTTCAAGTGAACGCCGGTACACACATCCAAACACTGACAAAACTATCCAGATGTAGCAGAGCTGACTGGTGGCTGTTTGCCGGGTGCTGCGAGAGCGTGTGCCTGTCATGCAGCTCTGCGTGTCGGGCGTACTCTCTCGGTGCACTCGGCGGATAGCCGCTCGCTAGCTAGTTAGCCAGCTGCTTTCATAAATCATAAAATTTCAAAAAATTAGTGTTCAAAGCTCAACGGTCCTTTGGATGAGTATCAAACCAACATATTAAAACACAATTCGACATTGTAACATCCTCGGTGGATGTGGCCGCCATCTTTGTTGAAAGATATCAGCCGGATCGCTGAATCCGCAAAGCATCATGGGTAATTTCATCTTCCACTTCTTATTAAGCCTGCATCAGAGCTCACTACATTTTGAGGGCTGATTATAAGGGGAAAATCACATTTCCCCTTGCTCCTCTCTACACGTGAACGCGCAAAATGTAGGGTTAGGGAAAAAAAGTAGGGTTATGGGAGGTAATGGGACAGGGCCAATGTCTACTTCAGAAATCTGAATGCAACAGCAGCTGCACTTTGCAAGAGTTCTAGATTAGTTGCCTTCTCTGTTTTAACCACAGTTGGGTAGATGCAGGAACTAGACTGCAGACGTTGTGACATCAGAAGAGACTCTGGTCGTGTTCACAACTTATACTCAGCTGGACTCGGTACGTTTTGGGGGTTGCAACATTAACCGGTCTGAGTTTGCTTTAACACCGCACTTTAGTGAAACGCAGATAATCTTTTGAATAACATATTCCCCTCCTCGCCTGAGGGGGCGCTGCTTCAAGAATTAGTGAAGTAGCAGACAAGACAAACAACGCACAAGAAAACTCATCTATTTGTTAATGCAGGTCACATTGTGTTTCCTCAACATAAGAGTAAAACATGGAGCTGAATCAAATCCTTTCGGGTTTTTGATGTTGTTTTATGCAAACTACACACGTTCACTACAAAGTCAAGCCAGATTTTCTGAGCCAACGAACTAGGGTTCAGTTAAGAAGGGTTGGTGTGAAGTGATCAACTCACATGATTTGCATTATATTCCATGTTTTGTTTTAGTTTCCGCCTCACAATCAACTCTTTTTAACCAACCTTAATTTATCATGATTGACATGATTGACATATTGACACTGACAGCTATAATAAGTCCATATTGTGCATCCCTAGTTAAAATGTTTCTTCCACTGTCAAACCAGAGTAGCTCACGAGCCAGATGTCACTGTGTGTCCTTTGTATCTTTATCAACCTCTGTTAATAATTCATCAGAGTTATGTCTATACTGCCCGTGGCATCTATGTGACCACTGTGCAAATCACACAGCCTTGGGCAGGAGTCCTGTCTCTGAGTAGCATGGGCTGAAGTTATAGAATGCTTCACATACAGTATACCCAGACCTCCTCCTCTCCTCATCCACCTTAGTTTCAACAGGTCTCCCTTTGAATTGCATGACCCACCCTGCACTGTGGCAGCACTAAATTCATGAGGCACCAGGCAGACTGACAGCAGGAGAATAATCCATGGGATTTATGAGTGCGGGGGGTGGTGGGTTTGGGCTGCACAGCGGGTAATGAAAGATGATGCTGATGTTGTGTGAAAACACTGAGTGGAAGAATTGTGACTGGTATCAAAGTAATTTAATTTTGTGAAATCAAATGCATATAGTGCCATAATAAAGGGAGGAGATTTGGCTCAAAGTAGCATGGAGCTGTTCAATTTAATAATGTGTCCTCCCCGGAGGTTAAAACCTCTCATTATAAATGTACTTTCATACATTGTACTCTAACTTCTCCTGAAATTAATTTCCAACTAAAAATGTATGTGTATTCCATGCAAAACAAACACATATTAATGAATACCACTAAGTGATGGGCTTCATAAAAATTCCAGACAACCAGAAATTGGGCACACAAATCAACTGATTAGTGCAACAATATACATTTTGGTGCTGGAACATCTCGATCCGACAGCTAGGAAAACAGAGCATGCCTGGAATGTGAAATCAATCGCAACCTTCATTAGTGTCTAGCAAAGATCTGTATCGACACATACATATGTACTGAAAGTGAAATGGATACATTCAACAATTACACATTCTGTGTGTGTGTGTGAGAGAGAGATGGAGGGGTTAACCTTAGACAAGCCAACACTGGAGACTGCACTTTCCAAGTAATGACATTAGCTGACAGCATACATGCAACAGGATAGTCCCTAATGCACTCCTCAGAATCTCCACTTGCTGGTGAGACTCTTGCGAGACACCAATGGCACCCCAATACTGTAGTAATTAGTGCATTAGCTTTCATATCACATTTGAACTTACCATTTCAGTAGATACTTTGAATTATTGTGATGATATAAAAGCAAACACCATGTTGGTGGATTTAATAATTAATAAATACCTACCACCATACTATGTGGTGAGATCACCCTCAAAAGTGCATTAAAAATGATACAAACTGCTGTGTACAAGTTTTGCTTGTTTTCTACATATTCTTACAAACACCCTTGAGCATACAAGTCTGTCATAATATGGTAGTTTGCAGTGGCTGATGGGTTCGTGAGGGCTGGATGTGGAGGATGCAGTTGGCACCCGTGTGTGTGTGTGTGTGTGTGTGTGTGTGTGTGTGTGTGTGTGTGTGTGTGTGTGTGTGTATGGGTGTGGGTGTGTGGGCATGTGAACTTGACAGAGGAATGAGATGAGAAAAGACACTCACCAATTCTATTGTCTCCTGGAGATTGGGCGTCACTGTTCACTGCCTTGGTGGTGTATTTCCAAGCTCGGTGATGCATATACCATCCAAAGGGAGGATTAGTGAGGAACACGCAACAGGATTTGTCATTTCTAGGCAACAGCTCAATCTCCCTGAGCAGTGGCTCCAAGTTGTGGTTCAGTGAACGCTCAGATTCACAAGATTGTTTCATTTATATGAATATATGTTGATTTTTAAATACCTTAGCGCCAAATAGGTAGTGTTGATGCCTGATGTTTGATGATACAACACAGTTGTTAGAGATACAAGGAATATGTTGTTGAGGGGAATAGACCCAGGTATTTAAGATAAAAAAGAAAAAGATATACCGTAATGTACTTTTCCATGTAACTTTTTATACCCTCGTCATTGCTCTACAAAATATAACAAAGTCAACTCACGACTTCCACCAGATGTTGTTTAACACCTGTTGGCCAGGGAGACAAGAACAAATAAGCTACTTCTCCTTTGACATAAGGGCAATTTGCATCTGTAATGTTGCAATTCTTCCTTCTTTTCTCCGGCAGGCTGTACAACTATCTCTCCCTGCCTTGTTGACAGAACAAACAGGTATTTTTTTTCAAGTCATACTGACTCTAAAAGCCTTTATGCCGTCACACAATAACCCACCAACCACAAAGGTATATAGTAAAGTGAATCCAGAAGGAAGAAGGATACTAATGATGGCAGTAATGCAACATTATGCCATCTGCCATAAAACATCAAATTAACCCAAGGAAATAGTTGTTTTGACATTGCTTTATTGGTTAGTAAACAGTGGTGCTGATAAAGTCTTCATGTTCAGACCTGCTCTGTTCAGCTCACACTACAGAACGTCCTCATTTCCTCTAATAATTGGAAGAAGAACTTCGAACTGTGGAGTGCAACATTACATCATAATCACTAATAGTGTCACAATCACTATTTGACTGTAAAAGATTCTACACACAGTAGGGACTTTCATCTGCCTTTTATCTTCACCCATTCGTTCTTATGGGAACTGTGTTCACATTTTTCTGTGATCATCTTTGCCATAGTATCTCAAAATGCTTAGAAAAGTCCAAGTACACCATTCCTGGTTGAGCCCCAGTTTTAATGATTATATTTTGGGACTTTTCTCAAAATTTTGGGATGGGTTTTCTGGTAATATTTGGCTGAAAAATGAGGAATAAGGAAGCAGAATGAACATGATGATGTAAAGTGTGAACAGGCTTTGATGGAAGGATTCAAAGGATTCAAGGTGCTCAGTTTACAACTTCACTTCGGCATTTCACGTCTCGGTCTCAGTGTACAGCCTGATGGAAATATAATATATTAGCTAGATAATATTATTATCTAGCTATTGCTATTATTATTAGAGTAGATATTTATTAATGGGAAATATGAATTGAATATGAGTTGGAAGCAAAATAAGAGGCAAAGGAAAGAGAGGACGTCACAGATGCCAAACCCTCAATTGAAGAACAAATAAACCAAAAAAAAAGAATACAAAATGACCTAAGATGATGGATGAAGTGAACATAAAAGTTCTTCAATATAAAAACCCACCATAATGTCATCATGGTGTCACTTGCAGTGCTTGACAAGTGCATTATTAAAGGGCCCATATTGTGCAAAATCAACTTTATAATCATTTTAGTACTGATATTTGGGACTCAGGGGGCCATACCAGTCCCCAAAATGTGAAAAAACAAGACTCAGTCATGTTTTAGTGGTTCCACTTAGTGTAAGTATAGGCAATAAAACATGCGATGTTTAAACCTCCCGCGGAATTACGACATAGCGAGCATTTCACCGTGAATGTTGGCACCCCGCCAGGCAGAGTACTTCACAGCTCCACCGTAGCTCCTCCTTGTCCCTGTGAAATACGAGAGTGCAGGCGAGGGAGGAAGAGTGGCTGCACAGCGGAGCACAGTGTTTTACACAAACGTCCATCCTCAGAGGACTTGTGTGTCCAGTGGATATATTTTATTTATGAAAAAAATGTTCACAAGCTTCACAAGCCCTTTGCTGTTGATCGTGTATGTAAATTCCAATGCTAGAAAAACACCTTGAACGCACCATTTACGTGCTGCTGCAGTAATGTGGCTTTTAGCGAGTGACGCGTGGATCAAAAATATGAAGAGCACGCGTTTGAAAGCACTGCAGAAAGATGTAGATGTTGTCCTACATTTCTTCTCAACCAAAGGCTACCTTTCTGTCGTATTTCCACGTTCTCTCCTCATTATTGATCCACACACGTCACTTGCAGCTGCAGTAACACTGGTGCATTCAAGGTGTTTTTCTAGCATAGGAATTTACATACACGCCGCGCGGCGCATTAATCGTTTTTCTTCATTTCTAATGTTTTTATGATCGCGAGAAGCCAAAATCGTGGTCACTCTATGCATTACGGTGAAACGCAGTAACAACGGGTAAACGGACATGACTATTGGGTATATGGAGCGGGGGTTGGGACAATGGTGCATGACAATAGGTGATAAGTGGCGACAGTATGGCTGTGGATAGTAAGTTAGATCGACACTCCCCTGAAAGCAGTGGGTGACACAGACATGTTCATTAAGGCATCAGGAACTAGTTTAACTTGGGTAATAGGGTATAATATAGGCTCTTTAATATATAATATCATATATTTAAACTCCTTGAGGAAGAATTTGGCTTGAGACTAGAAACACTGAAACACAACCCCGATGTGGAAGAAGCCTTCATTTGTCTTGTATAAGAATACTTCAAGAAACAACTGAGTTTACTTCAAGAGGCCAACAGCAAAGATGGTGGCCTGTGGAGAATCCTTTCATCCACACGTTCTTCTGTCACTCATGGCTTCATGTATTGTGTCAACAACTACTACATTGGGGAAGCTGGAGCCAATCAGCTGACAATGGGCAAAAGGCTTGTATCCTTGACGGTTCACCAGCCTATCACAGGACCAACAATCAGAAACAAACCATGGACACTCACATTCAAACCTAGATTTTTCAATAAACCAAATTCCAATCTGCATGTGCTGTTCAGGAAGTGGGAGCACTCGGACAGAACACAACTTAATTCACTCATGGTCCAGAATTAAATAATTTCCCACTCCTATAACTCCTATTACTATAACTATCAAGGCTGCTCCTGTAAATAACGTTGCATTATTATTAGAGAAAAACCTTAACAAGGCTGCAACTCTGTTAACAAGCTGTAAGCTTGTAAGCTACTTTGCATCATTGATGACTGTCTGACTGGTAACTAAGCTGCTTGTGGAAGCAGCAACTTGATGTGAAAAGACTCACAACCAAAATAGCCTATCATGATTGACATGATTGTGTTAACATTAATAAAATGAATGATTTCAGTTTGATTTATTTTGCATAGTAAAAGATTTAAGAGCAATTGAATAAAATACGTATTGTCCCTAAAATATTAATTTGTTCCTGCAGCGTTTAGACTTTTGAATGACCTACTGGGATCTGTTAGGTTTGTTGTCTTGTCATGCATTTTGTTTCGGTTAAACTAATTTCCCCTAGGGGATAATAAAGGTTCTTGAACTTGAACTTGATGAAAAACATTATGCAGCAAGGAGAAGCATAATTTGTATTTAGTCTCCATCTAAATACAGAATCACACTGAAGTATATCAAATATAATATGCCTATACATTTATATGTTATCACAATGAATACTCACTCAGCTTATCATACAATTATAATACAAGAAAGAAAACTGTTTTGCCCATTTTCCATGAACTGTGGTAAAAGACTTAAAGTTGTTTTTATGCATACACAATTCTATATCTCTCAAATCTGGTTGAAACTTGAAACTTATTAAGATACTGATTAAAAAGCAGTAAATAAAAGGCCAAATGTGCAGTTGCAGGTTGCGATTCTAGGGGCAACTGGGCTTCTTGTCTCAGAAGGCGTGGACCAAGTGATTGGGTAAAAGGTTAAGGCTTTTTATTACATCGTTTAGATGCCACAGAAGCAACAAGAGAAGCATTGTCCATTGAAGGCAAAATACAATTTCAGAAAAACATTGTCCATCTTATTTATTTACTGAGTGACAATTATCAGTGAATACAGTCTGAAGAATTATGCTTTAATGCAGAAGAAATGTAATATGCTGATGCAGGTGTGAGTCAAACACTCAGGTCCATTGCTCGCCATCATGTTTGAGCCAGTGTTTGAAGTGCGTGTGAGCCGCAGTGAGGAGTGTCTGGGGGTCTCTGCGGTGGACCTTTGAGGGCAGGATTAATAGGAATGGGGGTCTGCTGATGCATGCTCTTACTCCTTCGGGTCTCCATAATTCACATTGTCAGCTGAAGAGCTGGTGCCGAGCACCAACCCAGAGCTGTCTCTCATCATCACACACAGTCAAGAGCCTGTCAGAACGGATGAAGCCACCGGCTCAGCACTGTCGAGGAACATTGAGCCGTAATTCACATTCTCTAGCCCAGACAGGCCTCACTAAATCCTGGTCCTGCCATGAATCTCCGGCATCTGATAAAGAGAGCGCAGTGTTGAGACCAAAAGTAAGCGGCAGTGCTATGAACTAGATTATGATCACCTCACCCTACTTCCCTCCCACATTGTATTGCCACCAGTAGTTGGTATGTCACCTTAAAGTGATAGTTCGGAATTTTGGACATAAGACCTATTTTCCAACTCAGCCGGTGTGATGGAGACGTTTTCAAGAAATTTAATTCAGTTCTTCTAGTTGCCGAGTTCGCTGATGCTATGGCTAGCGCAAGTCAATGATACAAGTTAGCATGGCATTAAAAACACTCATACCGACTCCACAGTGCACCTGAGGCAAATCGATTGTAACGGCAGACTATCGATGTACATATCTGTGTTGATAGAATGTTTGAAATAAAACCAACCTTGCAATTTGAAGGATTTGAAGTTAGTTTTGTTTCAAATATTATTCTATCAACACAGATATGTACGTATCTGTATGTTGGCAACACTGCTCTGTCAGAGATGTCATTTGTCGCACGCCTTACCGATTGCTGTTACAGCCTGCGAGTCGCGTGACAGAAGACAGACAGGTAGCTTGGCGAATTATTTTATTCGGTCCGAATTTTTTAGCTGGACATAGTTTGATCATAATAATATGATAATTAAATAATGAGCTTCAAAACCTGGTGGGTTTATCTTACATTTTAGAGTGCCATATGCTTATTAGGAGCAATTTAAGAGTACAAAAGAATAGTAAGATAAGTATAGTATAGCTTTAATTCAGAATATATATCAGGTCTCTTTTGTGCAAATTGTAATTCAGCAATTCAAAAGATTGAAATGTGAGGGAGTTGCTGGGGGATTAAATTAGTGTAATGATACGCAACATCACACAGTTGTGTCCTCTTGCCACAGCCTGTGCTTGCGAGTTCATCCAACCCAATGTAGCAGGCACTCACAACAATAACCAGCTGCAGCAGCTTGATCTTTGTGCTGATATACACATCTCAGCAAATACAGTATATTCAATTGCCCCTGTGTTTCTCTTCCAGGGGGAAAAAATTCATGCTAGTATTTTAGTAGTAGTAATTTATTTAGGAATCCAGCACTTCCAGCATACAGACTCCACATTTGTGTATGAGTGGCTTAATTAGACCATAATGAAGAAGTGAGGATGCTACTCCAATTCAGGGATTTCTGCTGTCAGAAGTGCATGATTGGCATTTCAGTCTTCAGTAAAACCTCAGGAAAACATGAACACCAGTAAGAGACTGAAAATAGTATATTACACCAGAACACAAGCTTCAAACAGGACTGAAAGAGAAAGAATGTACATAGATTTAGCAGCTAAAAGCATCATATGTTCCCTGAAGGATATTTATCAATGGATACAATAATTGTACAATATATGAAATAGCCTTAGTGTAGCCTGAGTGATCTCACATAATAAAAGTTTAGAAATGTTAATACCCTACCATCCAATGCTTCAGTGTTCCACTGATACAAAATATAGGCTATAATTCAAATACATATTTCATTTGTTGTGTGCATAGGAACAAATTACAGAGTGGCAAAATGAGAGCCATATTAACATGTCAGTGAGTCTCCTGCCAGGCTTTATTTTAATGGTTGCTGCTCAATTAAATGCCCATACAAATTCTCAATGCACATATCTCAAGGCTGTCAAAAGTCTGCATAAATAGCTTGCTGAAATGCATGAAAAGCACAGGACATAAATGCATGTAATATGTTGGCTTGTACTTTATGCACTAATGACATTCATTTACCAAGGTGAAATAATTGAATGTACATAATATCAGAAGGAAGGCTTATAGGGAAGCATGAGGAGGCCAGTGAACACCACCAAGCATCCTTTTACTTTGGAATAACCAACGCTGAATGAGCATCTCACTGCTGCAGAAGCTCAAACATTGTGATATTGTGATAGCATGGTCGTGCATCAATATCCGGCTTTTCACTTGTTTGATGAAGGAAGCTTTCCTTATATGACAACATGAATGAACGAATACACTAAGACACCAAAACAACTGTTCTAGCTTTTGAACATACCTTTGTCGAGCAAACTTAAAAGTACAGCAAGTTGCCAGAAATATTATGTCTTGTTAGTAATCTTTGGTCCATGTGTGAAGGCTGTGTGCGGAAAGAGGAATTGACTTGGTGCAAACAGCATAGCAGACTGAGATAGCTTTTTTTGTGATATAACCACAAAACTGAGTTAGATAAACCAAAGTAGATGTTTTGAACTGCAGGCAGTGGGATGTTGGATAGATTAACGCGATTAAAAAACACAACGCGTTAATGATGACTGTAATTAATTAATCACAATTAAAGCGATAATTTGACACCCCTAATAAAAATAAGTTTGGTAGCACTAACAGCTCATATCATGTGGCTGACTGGAAAAATAACTGGGAGTTAGAAAGGGCGTTTCGCGATTCTGCCTTCTCACATCGCGACACAGGTTTGTGGCTCTGAGTATCGCGATTTCGATTTCGATAAGCATATCGTTACAGCCCTAATATATATATATCATCAAATGAAACCACAGTAATTCCAGTATGACAAATGATTAGTGTAAAGGTCATTGCTTAATTAACCTGTAATTGAGCAGGGGGAAACATAGCATATAATTAAATTTAATTAAATTTAAAGCTTTAGAGTGTTAACTTTTAAATATGTCCAGCACATACATGGCCAAAAAATTCCACACAACTCTGTGTTTCTCAGTATGACGGTGTTAAGGTCCTATGTTGCCTGGCAACATTCCTACACTGCACACAGGATATGATGTGCTTTATGTCAAGACAGATAAAGGCAACAGCGATATTGTGCTAGTAAAGTGAAACGGCCACAGGTTGGTGTGTGACTGAAAAAGCAAATAAGTGCCCATGAAAGGTTGTTAACTGCTGTATACACAGAAGTGCTCCCTCATTCAGGCCTGATGGCATGTGTTTGACAAAGCCTGTTTTTAGACATCAACAAATAATGTTCTGTTCACAAAGACCTAACAGAGGCAGAACAATTACATCAACAACAAAAATCACCCTAAGCTCTGCGTTGCACCTTTAAGTCATCGTTTTAAAATTAGAGATGATAAGCCATGAAAACAGGAGTACACACATGTTTTGTTATTGCTATATAACCAATAGCTTTACTTACCACTTAAGCAAATTTACAATTTACCAAATGTATCAAACCTGCATGTTCCCTCTGACAGAAATTAGTCATCATTTTTAATTAGTGAATAATTGCAGCAGAGTCTGTCTAGAAAATGTATAGCACTGCTCGGAGGGCATAAGAAAATGTCTTGTCTTTTCGTAGCTCTTTAGATGTGATCAACATAATATTTGCATGACATCCAGGGATAGAAACATTCACATATAACAACTAAAGAGCTTCTGATGAAAAATCTTAAAACTCACTTTTTCTTAATGATGGAGTACATGCAGACTATCTTTAATTTAGTATCAGACTGTTATTGCTTGGATCTTGGGAAACATTAAGGTTTAGTATTTGAGCAGTGGCATAATCCTTAAAAGTTGTTTTAAGATACAATTCCTAAAGGACAAATTATAAAGCACAGCCGTTATCATCTATCATCGTCTTAATCACCATCTCTGAGCTGGTATTATTTGCTGCTCTGCAAAGATTGGCAATTAGAATATTAAAGAAGATTTGCCAATATGCAAAAGTACAGCATGGGTACATACTGTATTGTACAATGTGTTATAAATGTAATCTACTTTACTCGGTTCACGGTCTCCAGTAGAACAGAAAAAACAACATATTTGTTAAGTGGTACAGTTGTACACAGCTGTCACTGTCACTGTCAATGTACAATATAATCTGCAAGAATCCAAATGTACACATGTTTGTTACATATAAAACACCATGATTTTGGATTAAACCATTTGAACAGTTGCAAGTGACAGCTGCTTCTGTTCATTCACTGCAGAGTGATAATGAATCCAGGCTCAGAGGATTAACACTCAGAGCAACTATGGCTCATGAAACTGATTTGCTCTATGGTAGATCCTGATAGAAAATACAGTGTTGGATCAAACACATCAAGAAATATATCCCAATTAGAATTTTTAGTTTGTTTTCTATAACAGCGGCAGTCATATAATTGAGATATCATAGGCAGGCAAAGATTTTGAGACTTGAGACGTTTTCCCTTCTGTCTCTGCTGGCAGCCATATTCAGTTAGCATGGGTGTCCATGTATGTGCAACACATCAGAACACATCAGGAAAGAGGGAAAATAAATCAAACATGCCAAACCTTTTGTTGGGAAGCTGGGAGGCATTCCAGATGTGGCCTCAATTGCTGTTCTGTATGACACTTCCTGGCCACACCATCAAATTTCCCCAAACCCTCATTGTGCTTAGAACATGGTTTCTCAATCCCGGTCCTTGAGAACCACTGCCCTGCATATTTTACATGTTCCTCTGCTCTCACACACCTCACTGAATGGGTCAGCTAATCACCAAGCTCTGCAAAAGCCTGCAAACAAACAATTCATTTGAATCAGGTGTGTTGGAGCAGGGAAACGTGTAAGCGTGCATTCCCACCAGGATAGTCAGGGGCCGTTTCTCAATATCCATACTTGTGCGTACTTGTCCGTACTTGCGTACTCCCGTACTTGTGAAAACGTCATCAGCCTCAGTCCAAGTTCTGTTCCATTTCTCAAGAACGCGAGCAGTGAGTACGGTTCTCATACCCGGAAGTGTTCTCGCTCCGCCCATTTTACCAAGTATGCATCGGGTGGTGACTTGAGCTTACTTGGGAAAGCCATATATCCCAGAATGCATTTTGGCGGAACAGAGCAGGATAAAATACAAATATAAACCTGAAATAAATATTTTTCTGTGTCCCGGAACGCAGTTTTAAAATAATTTGAGGCGATGAAATTAGTCATTTAGAATCCAAACATGGGGTTTGTGTAATAAGATATGACGTATTTATAGTATGACAGCGGCGCTGTCGGAGGTGACCAGCTCCGCCTCTGCGGACACTCGGTGAGCACAGTGCCCGGCACAGAGCAGCGTTACCTCGGCCTGTCCTGATGAAATGATCCGCTGGCTCAGACGGCTCCGTCATTACATACTTGGTGTGATCCATAGATTTGTTGTTGACATGATGTTTTGTTATTAATGCAAACGTTTTGACCTGACAGTGGGAACTTTTGTATAATGTTAATGTTTAATTTATTGTAACTTTGAATTTTAGATAAAGTCGCACTGTCATTGTATATGTATTTACATATAATGGACACTATTTTATAGTGTATAAAATATTTAAATGTGAAAATAACAAAAATATATGTATTTATTAAAAGTATTTTATATGTTCATTCATCAACACTGTAGGTGGCGGTAATGAGGCTTAAGTGCTTCGCGCCACCCATCATTCAAACAGTAGAACAAGGAAGTACGCTGTTGTTCCAATTGAAGAATCGTGCTCGTGTACTCCCGTACTTGGCAAGTATGTACTTCAGTCGTACTTCTCAAGTATGTACTTTCCAAGTAAGCAAGTACGTACTGGCATACTTGGGTATTGAAAAACGGCCAGGGTGACTCGGTTCCTCTCTTTGGTTTGCTGGATAGTATGTTTGCATTTCCCACTGTAAGCTAACCGCACCGGGGTTCACTTGCAAGGGACCCAAGACGGATGTTTTCAAGTTTGGTCTGCACTGGAGTTCGGGATGAGCTTTCACACCTGCCCAAATGAAGGAAACACACTCTGGTCCATTAAAAGTGGACCAAACAGCTCCGATGTGAAAGCGCCCTATAACATGATGCACTGTGGGTCCCCAGGACCAGGATTGTGAATGCCTGGCTTGGAAAACTGCAGCGGCAGAGCAATAGAAATACCAATATAAAAACATAATATGACAAGATGCAAGGATACCTCTCACACAAAGTAAGATAAGTACAGATCACAGTTAGACAGTGGTGAAAAAGACAGGAGATACCAAGCTGTCATAAAACAGGTAATTACTGATAACGTAATGTAAGAGCAGGCTCGAAAACAGACAGAGCCTCTCCTGACAGGAATCTCTAGTGGCCACGCAACAAGCTAGACGTTGTTAGAGCCACAAAGCCAATTGAGGAGAAGGTCAGGTGGGTGGTTAGAGTCACCAGTGAAATGTGAGCTTGGCATTTACAACCATTTGCGTGCGTCCTAACAAACCACATGGGCTTGTGTGCTGATCAGTCCATTTGATGTAGTTGAGCTTGAAAAGAACTTGATGATGACAGCATGAATACATGTCAGAATTAGCTTCTGCCTCTTGTTGCTGTACCTTTAGATATGAATCGAAGGTTACAGGTCCTGTCAATCCTTTGAACACCAGAGTGCTTGTTTGGTCACATTCGGAGCTTGGCAAACTCCATTTATCTGATCTAGGTCATCCTTTGAAAATAAAAACGCTATTGGCAGTAGCAAATGCTAAGATTTTTTTTTCCATTATCTTTGTAAAGATGGATGCAATATTTTATCACTCAAAGTTACTTCCACTGCTTGGGCTGTTGGTCACAGAGCAGTAGCACAAGGGCAAATGGGGGTTAAGTGCTAATATCAAGGGTAGCTCAGTGCTACACACAGAGGAAAGAAAAGATAAAAACATCAAACACATTCCTCAATCACTTGTCCAAATTCTTCGGTTGGTCTCGGATCTGAAATGAAGAAAAAATACAAAAACTGACCTTGCTAAGTATGTATGCAAACTTTGTATTTTTTTATCAATCTTGATCATCCATTCTCTAAAGGCCCTGGTATATTTCCGCACACATTGTGCGCAGACCCAACGCACATTGCCCCACCTGTAGGTGGAGTATTTAGCCCTGCTCACCAAGCAGAAAAACAAAAAAAAAGTAGTCACCAAGGATAGTCATCTAAACCTCGACCCTCTGGTGACCCTCGAACTAGCTGACTGTCAGACAGACCTTTCAGCCGATGTGGCGCTCGAACCAGACATGCCCGAGGGAGCTGTAGCATTGTTCTCTTCTTCTTTGGCAAGAATGAGTCCTTATTCCCTGCTTCCAGACTTGTATCGCCACCAGATGGTGAAGTCAAATACTACAAGACCCTGACACGCGTATACCAGTGTCTGTGATATGCAATGGGTAATGTGACATGTTTGCAGAAGTATACCAGGGCCTTTACCATGTAGGCTCTTTGTTGGTGGATTAAATATAAACAATCAGCATTTTGTGTATCTTTTGGTGATTTGTGTTGTTTTATTATTCTGCCTTTGTAAACAGATGCAATGTAAAATAATTTGTATGCTGCATCCTTCATGTGAAAATGGGCTCTGTCATGCAATACTATCAGACCTGAACGAGGGAGCGTTTGTGTATACAGTGGGAGAGCAGGGACGGGTAGAGACAAGAAACATTTATCCCATCAAACTGCTGAACGACTGGGTAGAATTCACCTCTGAATCTTTTCGTGGTCGTGTCTTTGTGTATTCTGTCATTCTCCAACCAGTTTGCAGCTGCCTTGCTTTACTAACAAAGAACCCAGATGCACACGGAGAGAAAGAGGCCAAGAATTATCAACAAGAACTGAAACACAGGGAACAGGAACGGTAACCAAACTGCATTGTAACACACAAGGATGAACTGACAAAGACACTGGGGAGCACAGAGAGTCAAGAATAATTAAACATGGGTGAAACTCATCAGACACAGGTGAATCACATCAGGGTGGGGCAGACAATCACAGCTAATAAAAGGAAACACACAAGGAACAACTAACCAATAAAAATAATAATCCAAGACACGAGGAAAGCAGAAAACCAGAAGAAACCAGAAACAAAGAGGTCGATAAAAACAGAAAGTTCACCAAACAGCAACAAAAGGTCTAAACCAAGTAAATGTCCAGCAAAAAAGATGCCTGGAGTAACTCAGGGGTCATGATCCAGGCATGTTGTTATGTTGTGACATTACATGTTTTGGCTGCCTCTGTCTGAACCTTACATAAAACAAATCACTTCCTGGGTGCAGCTCTGGAATGTTGAGCAACACAAGATCTATACACCCCGTCCTGACCATCCTGAGTCATGTCGGCTCAACATTCTGTGAATTTTATTTGACAGTGGTTGGAAGGTGACAAACATTTGCATATATAAAAACTACAGTTTTAAATATCTTAAAGAACTACAAAGTTTGAGAGAGAATAAAATTAAACAAAATCACAATATATCTAATATGTAAAATACATATATCATTTACTCTTTTTGATTATATAGATGCCACTTTATTTACATTCCAGTTCCCCTGGTCTTTTTTTCTTTGACAGTTTATTATGCAGCATGTGTGAAGCCCTGCCTGCAGGACTGATTATGAAGTCATCCAATTAAACACTGGCAGTGTACAGCCACCACTTCCCGGGCACTTCCACTTGTGACCAGTGGCCTCCCGGAAAGAGCGTGAAATTCATCCTTTGAAGAGCAGAGAGAGATCGGAGAACATGGCTGTGGCTTCTTTGGCTGGAGCTCTCTGCGAGTCCAATCTCCTTTTACTTCCCCAGAGAGGAAGGGAGACACTTGTCCCACTTTGTGCCTCCAGTATCATCTTTGCTTTTTCGAACATTCAAGATTTCCCACACATGGTTTTTCAAACCTGAGATAGAGGACATTTCTCAAATATACAGTAAATACAATCTGATATTTTAAAAACTCCGGCTTATTTATTTTAAGAGTCCCTGTAGTCTCTTTCTGGTGCAAAATGTGTTGAGTTCGTGGCACAGGGCCTGAGGTTTGGCCATTTTCACAGGATGCAACTCGATTCGCTTAGACAACCCCACTTGTGCTAAATAAATAAATAAATAAATAAATAAGTAAATAAATACTTCACTGCAACTCATAAATTTCCTGTTTTCAGTTCAAAATTGCAGAACATTATAAAACTGTATTTTTATTGTTTCTAATGTCACATTGCAATTCATCTTGTTTGAAATCAGTAAATGTTATACTGAAGATTGACTTAAAAAAAATTCAGCATATTAAGTATTTGTGAACTGTTTTTTCATTGTTTGGATTTGCTTTGTGTTTCTTGATTTCTTATGATGGTCTAGTTTACTTCCTGGTTTATTTTGTACTGTCTCTTCCCTGCATGTCTGTTTAGTTGTACCTCCTGCTCTCATTACCCACACCTGTCCCCCAATTGTTTTCACCTGTGTCTTGTTATCTCACATTCCTTCAGTTTACAGTGTCTGTGTTTTCCTTTGTTCTCTACCAGTTTATAGTTTCTGGTCATCGATGAGGATTTCGGAATTCCAATTGTTTTTATGTTTTTGTTTTTTATGCATGTATCTGCTTGTGTGTAAACCGTGTACTGAAGCTATTTCTGTCAAGGTAAAGACTGTTTTAAACTGAAACCTTTCTTGGTCTGACTCCCACATTTCTGTCAGTGATGAGTGAAAATAGCAACAGAATCGTCAAATCCAGGGTTATTAAAAGAGAAGTTAATCCCGGTACTCACAGACTCAATGTTTTCAAGTAGGTTTGCTTTTGGAGCACTAGCAAACATTAGTAATTAAGCCCATCTGAGATCGTAATGATTATACGCTATGGGGTTTTTATTATTATCGCTAAAAGCTTTGCACTGTTGGTGTCTCCACACTGTTTTCAGAGTGATGGATGGAACTCGCCTCTGATCACTCCTTCTTATATTATTCTCTGGCCACACAGGGCAGATACCCTCTCATTAATAAACCTCAGTGATTAATTTCCACACCTTCCTCCTGTCCAGCCTCCCTTGTTGTCTGAAAAGAAAGTTGACCTCCTAATTAGTAAACACTGATAGAGCATTTAATACCTAGGGAAAAAGCAAAGGAGTGTGGAAAGAAATCTCCATAGCGGTTGCAGAACCCATCTGTACTCCAAGTCTACTGGGTGGTGCCTAAACATGCATAAAATAAGTCATACAATGATACAATTAAATGAATAATTACATTTTGACTTGAGAGTGTTTCATTTAAAGCACCGGTGCATACATTTTGTTGTTTGTCTCATATTATTATTCTGCAAAACAGAGCCAGAATAGTAACAACCGAAACGATGTAACATTATTTATTCAACGTCATTTGAAAACAGGCTCTGTCAAGCAAAACTGAGGGAGTGTTTGTGCGGCAGCCTCAGGGCTGAGAATGAAGGTCTAAATGACCGGGTTCTTTGAGCAGTAGAATAAAAGAATGACCAATCAGATTACTGGGTTTCTTTGTGTAAAAGCATTTCACATTCAGTTAACAGTCTGTTGCTAAATATACCCACTAATTTAATTCATGAGCCGACCTGAGAGACTGTAGCACTGTTATCAATGCTTTTCCAACAGAACTGTAATGACTGTCACCACCATCACTGTGATATTGAGCTCTATGGACAGTATGCTTTGTTTTTCAACATCAATTTATTAAAATAAACCTTTACTTGCTATTTAAAATAATTCCATTACATGAGACTTTTGCATATAAAGCCATAACCAGCCTGATTTCATCCAAGGCTACTAATGTGCATCATATCATCACTAAAACTAATAAACAATACAATCTAGCTATTGTAATAATAGTATTTTTTCTTCATCCAACTCTTAAGACAAAACAGTGAGGAACTACTTTGAAACCACCCATTAAGGCCTGAAACCCCTGATAAAAAATGGCTGTAAAACCTATGGGTGATTTCAGAAAGGACCTCTAAAAACCGAGGTTCAAATTCGGCAATTGTGTCAATGGCTACTAAATGACTGATTTGTCAGCCTCTGTAGCAGAGAGGAACAAAATTCTAAAATGATTTAGATTGACTTTATTTAGATACACCTTCACAAAAAAATAAATAAAAATAAAGTGAACAGCACTATTTTCATTTAAAAACAGTCAGAAAATAAAGTAATATCAGCTTTTGTCAGTGCCTTGATTTTGCCCTGATGGACGGAAGAACAAGAACAGCATATACTGACTGTAACAGTCTGCTTCACATGTGACGGCAATAGTGCTTGCAGTGGTTTGGCATCTGAAGGTAAATCTACTTTCACCCATGGTATGCAGTTGAAAACATTCCGTCGATTATGGTGGTATTTCTCCAACTTACAGTCACTTTCAGAACCTTCAAACTCATTGTCGCTATCATCGACCTTGTCATCTTCAAACATAATTATACATAAATCCTGGTCGATTGTTTCAGCGCGTTCATCAGCAATAATGTAATCGAAGCCGAGAAACTCCTCAAAATCACTGCCTTCAGAAATCTCTTCGTCCTCCATGTTTGCGCAAAGAAATTTCAAAGCAAGACAAAAATTGACGTATCCGCTTTTCCGGTGTCAATAGTAGAATTACGCAACAGCAATGGTAGAAATGTGGCAATGCTTCCCCGGCCTAAATGGGTTGACCTTTTCTGTCAACTTATTTTTCTAGTAGGGTGACATTTATTACCGCTTGTGTCAAAGTGTAATTCTTTCCTTTAATCATAAATAAAGCGTTGAAAGCTTTTTAATCTTCTGAATGATTACAGTGAAAAATAAACCTTTGATACCATATGAATAAAAATATATGTCTTTTTGAAACTTTAAAGCATGTTTATATTGAAGTTCGCAAACCTCAGTGTTCCTGGGTGAAAAGACACATACACCCATAAATACCTTTTTCAAAGAAAAACAAAGTGTAAACCTTGGGAATATGTCTGTATAGAGTGTTTTATATTTACATGGGTGGAATAAAGAAATAAACGGTTCAAGCTGCAGGACACATTTGCACTTCTTTAGTATATGAACAACTCAAGGCAATCTCTACCTCTCTGAAACTCTTTGAAACAGGTTTTATGATGTGTATTTCATGACTGTGGAGTAGCTGCTTTCAGAAGTGACCTGAACAGTGCCAAGAGTTGCTGCTAAAGTGATAAACAAGACAAAAATGCCTGGAGAACAAACCATTTTTGAGAGCACTATATTATTTGGACAGTGCATTATTTGAGCATAATAGGTAAACATGATTGCCATTAGTTGAGTTGACCACTGCTAAGGTCTTGATGAGGGCTCGCCACACTGTGCAAACTTCAGCCAAAAGTGACAGCAATGTTCTGCTGTATCCAGTTGGTGATGTCTGTAAGCCAGGCTTGATGTCTTCCCCATGAGAAACTTTACCAGGCCATTCTGACAAACAGCACCTCCAAAAGAGGTCATCTTTCTTCTGGTTATCTGCTCACAGAACATAATCTTGGTGTTGAGTTTCTCGAGCACCCCATGCTCTGTCTCTCCACATACTGTTCTCATGGCTTCTCGGTTTACATACAGCTATTGCATCAGATGGACTATGTGCCTCTTGTAAACAATAAATATTTATTTTATCCTCTGCAATTGGGTTATTTAATTCCACAAAATACTATGCGAAGTGGAAACAGCCCCTAATAAGATTCACAGCTAATCGTGCAGTCGAAAGTCAGTGCTGCTGCATATTTCTCTAACCAAAACAGAGCTAGAAGCATTTCCAATATTCTCAATTTCAGGGGCTTGATAATCAGTAAGTGAAGCAGATGGGATGCATTTAAAAATGAAAATTAAGAATCTTGGATGTTTTAGAGGTAAACAGTAGCATTAATTTGGGGTTTGGCGTTTAGCATTAGCATACATCTGTTCATGATTACACATAAATGACAGTATAAGACAGGTGTAGCATTTTCAGTGTTAAACAGCTAGGATGGCTAAGTTAGAGCCAGCAATCAGGACAAAGGTCTCATTCAACAATAACTCATCGTCATCTGGTGAGTGATGCATAAAGTACATGAATTTTCTAGGCAATGCTGTATAATTCCTTCCTGAACTTTGGAGTGTGTTGTGGATTATCACTCGTCATTATGTAGCCTACAGTCGCAAACAAAACATTTGGTTTTGGATTTCATGGAGCTGCAGGCTGCAAGAAGAGGTGGAGGCTGATTTGCATATTCATAGATCTGCAAATACTAACAGATGTAAAGATGTAGAGCTCCTTCCAAGCTCTTTGGCCATGAATGGACTTTTCACGGGGGGGAAAAAAGAGTATAATTTGAGGAACAGGGATGAGTGATGATTAAATTATCAAACTCTGAGGCAAATATGGAAATTCTGAAGTGACCTCATAGATAATTTATAAGCATTTGTAATAACTGCAAATACCTTGTGCATACAATTTGAGTTTAGACTAAACATTAAGGTGAAGTTTCATTTTGAAAACCTGCATGATAATTTGCGAATGAGTGAAATACAGCCACCTCTTGTCTTTATAGCCATTTTTAAAATATAAACTGCACCAAAATGAATAACTGAAAATATCCCCTAAAAGAGAAAAGAAATGCCGCTGTGCATTTTTCATAGCAACAGGACATTCAGTGGCTATCGCTTGCATGAATAATAGATTGCATCTCCTCACAGATAAAACCCAAACAAGGTCAAAGATAAAAGCAAATGAGCAACCTTTTTCTGACAAAAGCACACGTTCAAATCGCACAGCTTGTGTTTTACTTACAGACGACTTCTGTTCAGACATAAAGACACATCTTTACATTGAAACAGTGTCTGTGTGGGGCTAATGATGGGTAAAATGCAGTGCAAAAAGGCAGTGCAAAGCTGTGCTTTGATGAATTGGGTGATTATATTCTCAAACACAAGCTCTACAAGCTGCAATGGCAGAGAGTAATACTGTTTAGATCACACAGAAAAGTCCTGTTTACCAATGATGTGTGAATTACACAAGCAGCAGCTTTCAGTGATTCTCGCTTCAGATCATGGAGTAGTTGAAGCATGCATTGATGTCAACATTTATGTTAAATGTGATTCATTAACACACGACTTAGTATTAGCTCCACCAGTAGTACCTATTATTCCCAGCATTTGTTTACATTTTTTTTCATTGAAATTTACATTATTGTAATACAACGGCCATATAATTGGTTTCAGATGTAAGTAAGCAGTCTGTATTTATATAGCGCCTTTTTAGTCTTGCGGACCACTCAGAGATGCTTTACACTACAGTTTTGTCTTTCACCTATTCACGCACATTCATGCAGTGCTTTTTTTCTATCACTGATCTTTCATATCCCATTCACACGCTGCCAGCACAGCCATCAGGAGCAGTTAAACCTTTCCAGAATCAAAAAACATTGACAGGAATTTAATTGATAATATAATAATAATAATACATTTAATTTTGAAGCGCTTTTCTAGGTTTTCTTTGATTTGTTTTATGTGGTGTTCGAAGGAGAGGTTATTGTCAAAGATGACTCAGAGGTTGCGACTGTGAAGGGATGGAGACAGGGTGGAGGTATATATGAATGTAGGAATATATATGAAAAATGTTTTTTTAGTCTTTTGGGTTACATTAAACTCGGTCACAATATTGTTGCCTGGTTCATGTCTCAGTTCAGTGACCCAATCGATGAGCTTGTACGGATTTTACTTGACTTTTCAAGAAAATTAAAGAAATGTCTTATAGTCTCACTGTAAAAAACAAACAAACAGAAAAAAAAACAATCAGCATTTCCCTTTATTTTCCTCTGATGTTCTACATTCATTTGGCAAGTTTGCATTTGAGCCATGACACATTTACCAGACTCTGGCATTAATGTAAAGAAATAAACCGTGCATATATTATACAATACAGT
This sequence comes from Microchirus variegatus, assembly GCF_963457635.1. Classification (NCBI taxonomy): domain Eukaryota; kingdom Metazoa; phylum Chordata; class Actinopteri; order Pleuronectiformes; family Soleidae; genus Microchirus; species Microchirus variegatus. The sequence continues at coordinate 17,389,790 of NC_139808.1, forward strand.
TTATTTGCCTTGAGATCCAGAAACTAATCAACCTTACTGGTTACAACAGCAGGTGCCTGGACTCATTCTGTGGTAAACTATAAGCTTCATTTTGAATAAATGCATGATGTAATTAAAAGGAATGAAAACAGTAACACATGGGGCCATAACTGGTAATCAAAACTTGCATTGCAATATAAAGTTGCAAATTGAAGTCTTTGTTAAGTAATAAATCCACGGACAAACAGGCCACTGGCAGGAATAAACATTTTTATTAAGTTATAGTTTTAGAAAAAAAAATCCAACACAAATTCACAAACAATTATTAACATGCACATGTTTAGTATACAAGACAAAACAGTTACTTTTCAATATGAAAATGCCGTTCTACGTGTCAGTATCTCATAGAGATCATTGATTAATACACCAGTATTAAGGTCAGAACACACTATAAAAGCAATAGGGTTGTCTTCGATGGTCATGTTTAAAAAATATATGCAAGCTATTTACACTGAACCAGGTACACTCATTCTAGAAACAACCACCACTGAAACTGATCTAACAGAACATACAGTGTGGATATTAGTGTTATGTTGCATTACTTCAGACGGTGGCACCGATCTGCTTTTCTCACTTTCTTTTAGATTGTACTTGTAGTATTTAATAAAGCACAAGGCCAGAAACTGTACGTTTATGCTTCTTATGTATGTAAGAGGAAAGGACAACAACAACTATACAAAATAAGAAGGCTCTGAGAAAGCACACATGTAAGCACTGGAAATGAATAACCTATGGGCTCGCCATTTGGCACAGAGGTTACGTTATTTGGATAACAATGGAAATATTAACACAGTTTGGATCAGCACACAAGCTACTTTTAAGCCCAGTCACACCAGTGTGGTGAAAATTAATCCACTCGTTCATCCTTTTTGTGAAACAAAGCAAGTTTGTGAACTGGTCCATCAGAAAAGCACTAAAATATTAATTTCTGTCATATATACACTCTCACCAATCGTATACATGTCCAATGTGTAACAAGTTGGAACGTTCATTGGCAGAAATTTAATCTTTGTATAAGTGTGTAATCACTTTAAAATAATTAAAAAATTCCAATAGTAAGCTTTTAATATGTACATTAGGCAAAGGTCTTGCTATAGAGAGGCCACCATCTTGTGCCACTGTTTTTCTACAGCAGCCCAAAATGTATGCGTGTTTCACATTTTGAATAAGAAGCCACACAAAAGAGGGAGTGAGATGAGTAGTCCTCCGTTCATTACAATCTGCAATCTCACCTTTTTAGATGTCACTAATTCTTAATTACTGGACTTTTGAATTCCCTCTCATTTGGTTGATTCAAAAGCATATCCAAGATATATTCGCACCATCTAAATTGATCTCAGGTCTTCAAATAATGAGATAATAACAGCAACCAAACAAGTTTAATAGAGCACTAACTTGACAATTTAATGATTCAATCATGAGATTTCATTGTATTGAATCCTGGTGTGACTGGGCTGTTTTGCAGTTAGGAAAAAACGAATACTAATGCAGTTCTGATGGGAGCTCAACGCCCCAACATGAGCCTTGTTCGATGTGTAATTCGAAAAGAATCAAACCAGCCAATCGGGATTAGGTCACTGCTCCAATTCAAAGTACTAATCCACCACTACACAACAAAACACTCAAAAATCTGAAAAATTAAGCAATACATATGAAATTTCAGGTAAAACAAAAACAAAAAACAACAACACACAAACAAATAGAATGTCTTTGAAGTCTACTGGTCGTGGAGGGCATCTGAAACATCAGTGAATGTTACACAACAGAACAAGTGCAACAGGAACGTAGCCATCAGTCAATCAAGCAGTGGAATTGTGACAGCAGTTATAATGGGGCAGGAAAATCGATATCCCATTGACTGGTCTGCAGCAGTCTAATCAAAGAGCACAGAGCTTTATGAAGCCAGTCAACGAGAAGATAGGACAGCCTGATTACGTCGGCTGTTTGGAGTTTTTTTTTTTTTTTGTTAACGAGCCTCTGAGGTCCGCACACCTGTCCAGATGGCAAAGCGAGGACATCCAGTCACCTTGCATCAGTTCCTTGTGCTTTCATTTGACTTTGGGGTTGGGTTATGGGCGTAAAGAGTGCAAAATACCAACAATTACAACAGCCTCCAAGCTAATGACCGTACACAGCCCCATGTTCAGCAAAGGCACGGTAATGTGTAGCAGTTCAATATCTTTCCACATCCATGTGAACATCGCCAGGACCTCGGTACTCACAGCTCGGCCTTTCACTTGGGTGGCTTTCGACAGACTCAGCCACGTGATAAAACGGTGTAAAAAAAAGTAGCTCCCTTAGCAGAGCTGCAATGTTCTGTTCGTACTGTTCAGTCTGGTATGTGTCCAATAGATGATGGCAGGGGTGGGTGTAAAATGAGAGCTGTGCCTTTCACTCCATCGCCAGTCAGAGCTCTATTCACCACCACGGTGTTGGCATCCGTTATTCTTAATAGCCCATAAGTTGTGCCAAGAATGGAGCCATACATTTGTTATATCACAGAATGGAGCCATATATTTGTTATATTACAGACCATAAATTCTGAGACCACAATGTCCACCATATATCTCAATCCACTGCGGTTTTACTAAAGCTCCCAACCCATTTTGTCTTAGGTGCTCCAGTGCTGTATGAAAATGTAATCAGCATTTCCTTTTCATCAATGGACACCCTCTACATCCTGAGTTTCCTGTCCCTTCTAACTAATGTCTGTGGAAACAAATAAAAGCAAATCTGTCTCCTTTGCCACATGAATCTTTCTTTCAGGTATTCGAAAAAAGAAAAGAAAGAAAAAAAGAGCTCTTGTGAAGGCACTAATATCCTGTTGTCCATTGGGCACTGTGCCAGCTGGTCAGCTTGAGTGTATGTGGTGCACGTTCTGTGATATGATGTACGTATCTGGAACACAGGTCATCTAAATGTAGAGAAGGACCACTCCACATGGGATCTGCTTGACATAATAACAACAACGTCTCTGTTCTCCACAATCCTGGCTTTTTCCACCAGACAGAGAATGCAGCGTGTGATGGGCATTTATTTTGAGGAGCATGAAGGAAACAGGAAAAGAAGAAGAGTACTGTGCGTTAACCTAAAGCTTTTGAGTATGTGTGTCTCATCCGGACTTAATTTTAAACTGGAGCTCAGAGATAAATCAGTGGGAGGCACAGTTGATCAATTTCCTCTGCATTTTTCATGTATATAACCTAGGTAAAAGTCTGCAATGGAGTGTGTCTTTTGGCAAAAGCTGCACAAACTGAATCTGTGATTGTACACGATGATGCAACTTTATTTAGGATTGGTGTACTTTTCGGTCCAGTGTGTAACATTTATGATGGTTATGGTTATGTCTGTATGAATATAATCATATCGACATTTTTGTTTTTCATAACCTTAGAGTAAGCCTTTTAAATGTATTTTAGGCAAGAACCTTACTTCAATGTAGGGTTGTCAACTTTTTCCAAAAAATCATGCTTGAATAAATATTACATGACACGCCATTGCTTTGAAAAAGGAGTCCACAGATTTGTTTGTTACTTTTTCATCTGTGGTGCAGAACTGGAAATACTTCCACACGCGTAATTTCTGATGCTTTGGTGTTTGTGCTTGTCTGCAAAGGAGGACATTTAGAGTGAGTCCTCCATTTTCACAGCAAAACAACTATAACAATGTCTTAATTTTGGGCAAGGACCTCATTCAGAGTGGATTTCAGTCTAGACTAAGCCAGGGGTGATGGTAGCTTCTAATGCACTCAGATGTCACTAATTCTTACACACTGGACCTTTAAAAATGTAATTTGAGGTAAATAAAATATGGACACAACCAATACTTAACCATTCTGCTGAAACGTTTATCTACAAAACACTGTATAAATTGTTAAAGGAACCACAAAGAAAGCAGCCTCAGTTACCTACTTTGGTATGGACTGTATGTGTAAAATGGATTTTAAGGCATAAGTATCTGCAGAGATACTAAGAAGATAAGTCGTATAGACATCATAACTTCCAAAAATGAAACCTTGAAAATGACAGCATTTATGACACAGGAGCAAATACGAAAAGATACCATGCACGCAAATCATCACATCACAATCTGATCAAAGAAGTGGTGTGGTCCCTTTAAGAGTTCAGTCCTTTCCACTTTTTTCCCTTGACCTGCCACTGAAGCCCGGGCCTTGTGCCAGTCCAGTGGAGGGTTAATGTAGGACAGGCTGACTGAAGAAACGTAGGGAGAGAAGGGGGGTTGTGTGCCCTGATTAGACATCACCAGAAGACAGAGCAGAGCTGTGCACTGATGAGGACTGCAGAGAGGAATGACGGGCCAAGGGGGCTCGCTCCTGAGCCTCGCGCTCCCATACCTGCAACCAAAAAGCAGCTCATGAAAAACCAGAACCTCCAATCAAACCAAGAAAAAACCTGCCCTCTGCTGTAATAGCCTCTAAATTTCATAAGCCATCATAAATCAAAAGGGAACTGTCATTTTATTAATTTTTTTTTTTTTTTTCATGGACAGTACATTATTACTCGTCTTCAACAGGAGAAGCTATTTAAGCATCGCAAGAAGATTAAGTTCGTATCACATCAAAGAGGCAAGTGACAAACTAAGCCGCCTCACAATTTCGCACAGCAGCAGCACAGAGGGAGCACAGCGCTGCTTTATATGCTGTAGCGCTGTGCAGCCAGTCAACAAGGAATAATAACCCAATGGCAGAGATGGATGACACCACACATGCATTTCTAAAAAGGTCGTTTTTCCCCCCACCTCGCACTTTAAATAAGTCTATTACAAATGGTGGGAAAGGGATGCAATGAAACCAAATTAAATATTCTCTGTGAATTATTGAATCCTCACTCACTCACTGCTTTATCTGCAGTCAAAAAAGGGAAGTGATTTAAAGACGTAACGGTGGACTCACTTAATTTGTGGATGTGGATGGGTTCGCTGCCCACTCCTTCGCCACCCTCACTCGAGGCCTTGATCTGAATGAGATAGTTGTCATTGGCAGAGAGGCTGAGCTCCACAGTGGTTTTGTCGGTCAAGATAGTTTGGATGTCATTATAGCGATGTCTCTTCAGCAGCACCTGAGGCCAGAGAGGGTGATGCAGAATAATAAGCTAATGCAAAAAAAAAAACCTAAACACACGTCATCTTTGATTCTGAAGATAAATAAGACATTTGCAGCTGAGCTGGGACCTACCCAATATCCAGTGACCTTTGACTCGGTCTCCATGGCTACTACAGGATCCCAGTGCAGCGTGAGTGTGGAGCCAATCATGGTCCATTGTATGTTGAGGGGAGGCCGATCGGGGGCTAGAAAAAGAACCAGAGGTGAAGATGTACTGCGGTACAGGATATGCATATCATAGCTGTTTCCCAAGGCTGTTTTAAGAAAACACATGTTCACAGCTCCACTATTGTGACTGATATTGCACAATAGCAGCACCGAGTGCTGTTAAGTAAGACTTTTGCTGCTTCATTGCAACAAAACTTGTAAATCTACAAAATAAATCGGATGATACAATGTTGATTTAGTCTCATATCATTTATTTCTCTGTTAGACCAGTTTGCTGATGTGAGACAAGACAGACAAACTGCATTTGCAACGAACCATTATTGACATCATTGATCACCTTCGCATAACAAGAGCAAATTGAAAAAAAAACCGTGTAAAAATGAAAGATTTGGTAAAAAATGTTATTTACTGATTTCCCAATACGATAATTACAATAAGCAATAATGCCCTGCTACACTTTTTAAATTAATGAAAAGATGGTTTACACTAATTTTCCAGCTTTTTTTTGTGTTGTGTGAATGATTTAAGTCTTTCAAAGAGCTGTTAAAGTCCTCGCAACACTTGTGAGCATTTTATTTAGTGGTTAAAAGGCCCTTCATTTTGTCTGCACTTAGTAAATACTGCTGCCTGCATCATTTTAAAATCGTACCTGAGTTAAAAGTTTCATGGAATAATGTGATTTAATTTTAAGTTTATTTCTTCTACTCAACAATTTCAAGACATTTTTTTTTTCTATTTTCATGCGATTTCTCCAATTGCAGTGAGTTGAGCTGAGTTTAGAGCCGCACAGGAAATGAAAAAGAAAGCTGAACCCTGAATTATTTTGGTGACATGAAACACGAGCATCCTGTGGTTGTCCCTACATCGCTAGTGTGTTTTAAATACATGAATTGTCTGTGCAGCTACATTCCTCTAAAAACCACAGTTTTTTTTTGCCCTTCTTTCTTCCAAGGTGAAAGTGAAACACTCTTGTCAGTTTTAATTTTATAAGCACAGCCATCAAGGCGGAAGACAATTCTATGCGTGTCATGTTGAGGACAGCATTACGTCATTTCACTGGGGTTGACATGGTTCATGAATAAGGACTGTTCAGAAAAAGATTTTAGTGCCTGTGGGGGGGGGGGGGAGCAGCGTGGACTCACGTGGTTTCTTTGTGGTGGTGTTGATGGGTGCCGACTGCGGCCCGGGGCCAGCTGTATTAAACGCAGCCACAGAGAGATAGTACGCTGTGTTCGCTATCAGCCCTGAGATGTTCACTAGCGTGTAGTTTCCAGATATGCGCACTTTACCAATAGTGTCAGGCTTCGTGTCGTCTTCCCAGTACACAACCTGTTGGGGAGAAAGAGAGGTAAAAAAAAAAAGCTAAATGTCCCAAACATGGACACAGACATTTTTTTGGAGTGGTGCATTTCAATGTGTTATTGAAATTCATATTCCGTCATGAAATCTGAAATGCTGTTTGTATTACAGAAGGAGAAGGAGGGAGCAACGATGTATAATACATTTTATCACAAGTGGAGTCTCGATTACTGATGCACATCCTCTCAGCCACTGTGGTTATATAAACAAGACATTAGTAGGTCATAGAATAAGTGACCCAGTCAGAAATATTCATGACTATTGCCCATTTGTTCAATAGAACTACCTCAGCTCTTAATTTTGTCCGAGGCCAATTATGAGAAAAAATAGTATACAGATATTTCAAAATGCTTTATTGGTGCAAATAAATCACCACTTTCTCCACTGAGGCAGAAATCCACTCTGAGTTTGCTTGCCTTCAGGCTATTAGCCTCCAATTATGGGTGCAGGTGAAGTGATATTTGATGAAGCAATCAGACTAATTCGTTGCTTGCTTTCGGTCATCTTCAATATTTATGTGTCTGGTATTAAGTGACAAGCATTAAGTCACTTTAATTCCAATAATTAAATTGGAATGTGAAGACTAACTCCCCCCGAGGATACAACCGCTATTCCATCTCCCACAAATAATTGTATTTTAAATTCATCAATAAGAGCTGTGTATGATAAGCACCAGAGTTCAGTTTACTGTAATGCAATCTTTTAACCAGTAATAAGTGATTACATTAAACTGGAAATGGATTGAATTTGCAGTCCTAACCATGTCTAATTAAAGCCTGAGCATCACACACATGCCGTCCACAGCTCTGGACCAATACTGCTGGTGGCTGATTGACATTCAGCAGCTCCAATCCACTCCAGAGTCGCTTTTGGAGAAATGAGCTCTGTTCCAAAAGGACAACATGGCCAGCACTATGGCAACAGGAGAATTTTGTGCCAAGGGGCCAGAGGTGACAGATATTTAAAGCAGTAGGAGAAAAACCCCCAGCAAAGCCCTCTTTGCATTCTTGAAAGGATGAAGGATTTTTTCTTCCTCTTGTGGGCTTGCTGTTAGTGCACCACAGTATTAAGGTCAGTTTGTGAGATTATTATTGTGCTAAAAGCAGAATCTCTGCGGAGAAACACAAGAAGATGTGTTTGAAGATGCAGTGCCTTTTGGTGATTTTGGTTCTTGATAATCTTATTGTTCTGCCTCTGTTTGGTCTTTGTGAACAGAAACCATGGAAAATTATTATTTGCTGAAAACTGATTCTGTACCATCAGACCTGACTGAAGGAGAATTTGTGTGTATACAGCAGCAGCAAAGGGGGTGGGCAAGTCAAACTGATGAAAGGTTGTTGTTCAATATAATTCAGACAAACTTCTCAAACTTTTCGGGGCTTTTTGTTTTCAGTCATATTCCAACTTTATCTGCTCCACTGGCAAAATGTTGCTGTTGCCTCCTTCTGTTTTGACATAAAATCAGAAAGTTTATGTATGTAGTGTGGGAATGTTGCAAGGTGAGAACTAACACAGAGAGTCATGAGGACCTGCTAGGCTTAATACGCATTGTGTGAACTCATTAGACAGCCGTTGTATATTAAGATTGTGCACTGCAGTGTCAAAGAAAAAATGGAAAAACAAATGTAAAGATCAATGAAAATGATGATCATGAGCTGATAAACAAGGCACAGGCAGGCGCTCAATTATAAAAATAGAAAAAGACAAGAACGAAGAGAATAATTTTTAGTGAGGCATAACATACCTCATATCCAAGAACTCTTTCAGGGATGGCAGGCAGCGCTTCCCAGATCGCTTCAATTTGTGCTGCAGACACACTCCTTGCCCTAACCTTCTTAGGAGCTTCACTGGGGACTGTGGAAATAGAGCACTGGTGAGAACACCATACACTCATCCAACACCATCACACACACTAATAGCAACAAAAGGAAAAAGCACAGAAAAGGCCTGTAGTTTCACCGCTACCCACCCCCCCCCCCCCTCCTCCCCCCCTCCCTTTTTAATAGGATCTGTGACTGACATAAGGGAAGACTATCTGCCCCACAAATTCAATTAACAGGATACCTCGCTCCCTGACAGCTCGGTGTGGTAAGTGTCTGCTAGGATTTCCTGTAATCTACCGGCATGATAACTAATATCAAGTTGACATTCCGAGCTTGAGAGGGGAGGGAAATACCAGCACTGGAGGCACAAAACTCATTTCATCATGACTATTCAAGGTCATAAGAAAAGATTATGGCTTCTTTTTTGTTAGCACTGCTTGCTGCTGCTGGGCTGGAAGCCTGAACCACAGACCATATATTAACTAAAAAGTAGAAATAGTCCTTGGCAATAACTTTTTTTATATATGACCTATATAGTTTGAACTGTTCCATACCTTCCTCAGCTGAATACACCAAGGCAATCGAGCTGAAGGGCCCCTCCCCTCGGTTGTTGTATGCCCCCACTTTCACATCGAAAGGTGAGAAAGGCGGGATCGTGTCGTTGCGGAACACGTAGCGTGCCGCACCGATTGTGGAGATAACCGCACGTGTCCATGTGACCATGCGCGCAGGCCTGAAGGCGATGATGTAGCCAAAGCCCTCTCCATTCTGCAATTCCTCGGATACAGGCTGGGAGCGAAACACAAAACTGTAGTGATATTAAAACGCATACAGACAAAGACACAGACGGGTGCGTTTCGGCGCTGCACCTCCACAAGGGGCTTCTGTGATTACTCACAGCCTCTTTCTGTGCCAGAACACTCTGCAATCACCTTTTGCCTTATCTTCTGCTTTTGTCTGGCTATATAATTGTAACTAAAGTGCAGAACTCTTGAAAAGGAAGTGCTCTCTGTCCCTGCATTTGGAGGGAGAAATGGCACTTTGAGGCTGAGCCCGGAGAACAGTTCTCTCGGTCTCTTTCTCTCTTTCACACACACACACACACACACACACTCACTAATGTGGATCATAAAATTGCTCCATTCAATTCTGCACAATTAAGCAAAACCATTACCAAGTGATGGAGAGAACAGTAAAATGTGACAGATGACTTACCTCCCATGTTATCACTAATTCAGACTTTGTGCCGCCTCCTCCTCCAACATCAGTAGGAGCTGTATCAGGAACTGAGAGGTAAAGCCCAGAGGGTGGCAATTAGAACACCGTTTACAAAGCTCAGCGACAAGCCTCAACTGTACTTGTAGCCTTATGACAAGCCTGCCTGCTGCAGATACTAACTCCCATTTTACACTCCACAAATCGCTCCCTCCCTGTGTGAAAACACAAACATGCCACAGAGTTGAGTGAATAAATAATTTCACCTAAATGTCACTGTGCGTAAACCGAGAGCAATGGATTTGTAATTTTTGCAAATGACATTCGAGTCAACCCTCTCCACACCTGCTCCCACTCAGCTCTGTGTTTGTGCACTGCAGTGTGATGGCAACGTTGATAGTGGAGGTGGAGGAGCAGTTGTGCATGTCCTTATAGGATCCTTTAGCAAGTCAAGCATCACATTTAACGTCATATAGCAAACGGTTGAAGCAGCATTTATGTATGACATCCTTGTGTGGATGCTTAGTATTGCTGAAACCTGGAAAATTCAATTTCCCATTTTTCCCAGAGCTTTCAAATCCCAAAAAAAAATAAAAAGAATAATCCCACTTCCCTGGAAATATCGTCCACGAAATATGTGACATGTATTATGTATTTATGCAGCTCTATATGTGAGTAAAGATCATGCACTAAAAAAAATTCACTAACCCTACGATGTTGCAGAAGTGGGTGTATTCAGACAGTCGTGTGGGCAATATAACATGTACAACTACTATTTTGAATATTTTAGTTTCTGATAAATGTTCACACTGTTTCTCCTCTCTCTCTATTCTGTGCAAATTATGGCAATGCCAAGTAAAAGAAAGTGACAAAGTCACTCTGATGTGTTCAAGTTATATAAGCTGTGTCTGCACACAGAAAATGACTAAACCAGGATTTACTCTTAATTTTGACAGTTGTCTGTTTACATACAGGGAAATATTGCATTGTCTGCACACTAGGCTGTATTTTTCAGGATATTCCAGAAAAATCCAGCTTAATCCACCTTAAAATAACCTAATTGCAGTACAAAAAAATAAGAACTAGTTTTGGGACAAAATGGAAGGAACTGTGACACTTTGTGGTTAGCAGTTTCATTCCTCAAAAAAAAGACATGGAAGACATTTTGGAGTGAAATAATTCATTCCTGACTTAATTAAATATCTCTAGCTATTCTCCAAATTTATACTGAATGTGTAAATCTCCCACATAAAAAAAACTGTGCTCACAGTTCTAATCATCAAAAAAAAAAAACAGCACCTGTTTACTATTACATCATTTTTTCCCTGTATGATAACAATTGAAAGGACTCATGTATGGTGCATGTGGCGTGTTGATTAGTTTTACATACTTGCATCCTCGGTCCTGGTCTTGGCTGAGGGTGGGCTGGGCTCTCCCAGGCCTACAGCATTGCGAGCCACCACTCTGAATTCATACTCTACCCAGGCATTCAGACCCACCACTGTGGCTGTCAGCGTGTTACCATTGATCACCTCTGGCACTGCAGTGTGTAAATGAGATCCTTAGGAAATCAGGCGATCAAGCAACTTGACTCAAATTTGAATTATAAATAAATTATTACAAGCACAGGGGAAGAATGCATGCATGGATATAGAGAGACAAAAAATAAATTTCTAATTTTTACCACAACTACTTGCCCATTGGAACTGAATAACGACGGGAAGGGGTTAAAATCGAACCTTACAAAATGGGACACTTTTTGTAGGATAAGTACATTGCAAGAGTTGCTCATGTTATCAAAGGGATAGTGATGTAATGCCATTGTTGGTCTGACAAAAACATCAGCAACAGGCAGAATAACCTTGTCTATTTGGGCTTTGTGGTGTTTGAGCGAAATACTTCAAACGTGATTTGATTGAATAGTATCTGCGTTGTAATATTTGCATATTCTTGTTTGATAAGCTGTTGCTTGTGCCACCACTTTGATGTTCTAATTTTAACATTTCTCAATTTGTGGTGCGTGCAATGCAAGCAAAGTGTAGCAACAGATCTGCAATGCACTTTGTCAAGACCTGACAGTGCTCCATTCAAAGTGATCAGTAAACATTTCCATGTATGCACGTATGAATCAGCTGTCACGCCTTACACCTTCCCCCTGCCCTTCTGCCTCAACCGGAGTCATGACACACTACATCCACAAGATGACACACAAAATGGATGGGTAGAACTAAGTTGTAGAGGTAAGAGGTGAAATGGGATTGAGCCTGTGAGGAAGAGAGTTTAATGCTACCTGTGTCAACAGCCTGCCAGCCCACAGTAAAAGGCGTACGGGCCTGGATGATGTATCCAGTGATGGGGCTGCCATTGTCTCTTCCAGGAGTCCATGAGAGCTGGGCTGTGCTATCTGTAATCTCCTCCACAGACACCTTGTCTGGAGGACCTGGAGGACCTAAATCAATCAGGGAACAAGGAGGTTGAACGTAATGAGGTGATCGCCCTCTACAAGAAGCCCCTCACAAAACTCATAAAGACTTCTAGACAGCATGTAACACCTCAAGGCCACCACACTCTCTTTAATTAAGGTCAACGTCCTTGTTGTGTGCATTCAGGGACTTCTTTTGACTGTGTGAGTGTGATGTGCAGGGCAACCAAATGATTTACTGAACATGGGATCATCAGTGGTGGATAAGATAACCTGGATGGGATCATTTGTGAGGACAGGAAAATGGGGTTAGAGGGTGGAGGAGACACCCGTGAGAAGACTAAATGATAAGTCAATACACTGAGGATAAAAGAAGGAGGCAAATATTTGTTGCCAGATTTACAGTGCTGTGTGCTCTGCTGCTCCATTATTCACACACTTTCTCATGATATTTTGCCAATGTATAAATGAGCCAATTATAGTCATTTTCTGTGTTAAACTTTGCCTCCACAAAACACCTGGGACAGCTTTTACTGTTTGTTAAGGACATAAATACCAAAGCAAATCACCAGGGATCGGCTGTATACATGAAGCACATGCAAAGCAAAACTTCCACAGAGTCCCAAATGGCTTTGAGTAAGCAAGCTAACTGAATATAATATAAATACAAATAGACATCAGTCTGACTGAGGTCCAGTTTAGCTTTACAATATATACTTCTCTGCCAAAAAATGCCCACATGGACTGCCATCAGCTCAAATATGATACACACTTTCTTTGGCATTGTTTTGATAAGCCCTCGAGGCCCTGGTCAGTCTTTCCACATCCATTTGTCCACAGATGTCCACTACATTCCATGTATATTTTGTAAAATTGCAATATTTTTGCCTATTTTTGTGGGAGTCTATTTGCGCCGACTGAGCATGATCCCTGTAGCAAAACACTTTGCAGTCCACCCGGTGGTATGGTCTTGGTTTGGTCTATAGGGGCAACAATCAAGGCAGCACCCATGGATGTTTGCTTGAAGTTATGAGAGGAAGTCCGCCACTGTCCACTCATGCACAACTCAGCACTCAAATAATACAATACTCAAATGGCACTCCAGCCATGAATGATGCCTGTGCAGAATTGTGATGCGGCTCCCCAAGAACAGAAAATGTGGAAAATATAACGCAGGCCTTATGCAACATTTATGTCATGTTTATTTCAGTTCACAGTTTTTTTTACCAATATCTCACATTTATGATGGAGTTGGAGCATAATTCAAAGATTCTCAGGGGGGGGGGGTGATCAGCCAGGGTGGCCAGTCCATCACAGGGCCACATAGAGACAAACAACAACTCACACCTATTTTACCTAATTTGCATATTGCACTTTTTTGACTGTGGGAGGAAACCAGAGAAACCGCATTTAACCCAAACACACACAGGGAAGAACATACAAACTCCAGGCAGAAAGACCCTTGTTCCGACAATGTCACAAACCTGGATTGGCTCCAGCCCCCCATGACCCTCATGAGGAGGCTAAAGAAATAGACAGTGAGTGAGTGAGTCAAATAGGAGCATGAAAACCATTGACTATACCCTGGTTCAGATGTGCTATATAACGTGTGTATAAAGTGTTGCGTTTATGATTTGCTAATGGAATTGTTCAGTCCTAATTCATTTGCAAGCTTTTGTATGAAATTACTTATCTTTACCTTTGACAACCAAGATTGCAGAGGTGGACAGACTCTCCACGTCTGTGTCAATTGTACAGACATACTTCCCTCCATGGTTCAGCTGGATGTTGCGAATCATCAGGTCTCCTGATATAGTCTGCAACAGAATATTATAATTATAAAACACAGCTAAGCTCTGAAAAGTACTGGTGTCACTGCCTCTTGTCCAACATCATCTTGAAATTGCTCCAGATCCGCCAGCAAAAGTGATAAAGTGTTATAGATAATGAATGTTTGGATGTGAAATACCTTTAAGTAAGAGATAGTTTTGTCTCATCACTCAGCTTTTGGCCAGGGGGAGGCTTTAGAATTTATAATAAGCTTTGCCCAATCCCTTTGTCTCCAGGCCACAGATTTTTGCATCTCTTCAAACATTAACAACAGACATGGCAGATGAGCTTGGTACAAATAATTCTATTGGCTGTCCTTCAGGCACTACCCAGGCATGTGCCCACCCCTTCTGCCCCTACAACCCCCACCAGCTACACACAGCACACACATAAATAAACATAGTCTAGTTAATTGGCAAGACAATTGCTGATTATTTTGTAATTATGGAAGCTCAGGCAAGTCTGATGTGCAGAACTCCTGAGTGTAAGGAGCAATTTTTATTTCACACAAGCCACATGCGGGAGACGGCCACAAGGGAAGAGAACAAAGCATCACAACAAATGTTGTTCACTTTCCTGTCTGTGTAAGGACAGTTGTGTTATTTGTGGCTACCTGAAGGACATTTTTTTAAAGGGCAAAGCTGATTCTGCATTGCCATTGTTTATTACTGTACTTTGCTTAATGTGAATAAATCTAATGAAAAGAGCAAAATCAACATTCTCTTAGTCCGTCTCTATGCCTGCCCTGTTTCAAGGGATTCAGCCCCAAGCCTATGTGTTCCTGCTGAAGACATGTATTTTAAGAATAATTGATGCACACAATATATAAAGTAGTTCAGTTTTTAAAACAGCTTATAAGGATAGTTTAGTTGTATTAGGTGTGATAGTATGAGGTACTAACACTAACTCAGTGCTGACTGCTCTGCCCTGTCCTGGAAACCAGCTTGAGATATAGATGTTTGCTCTCACCGAAAACATAGCTGCCATTTGGGTCACACAAAAAAACCAACGTGATGATTGAAAAGCATTTTTGCCTCTGTCCCGATCACCAGCTTTGTCATTTAAACATACATATACCGCATGCCAAGGTTACATTCAAACCCCATTATTCTGTTCTCATTTTGGCACATAAATCTACCACCTGAAAGTCACCTCTTGAAGCAGCCTGTCATGAAGCATGTCAGCCTGTGAAAAGGAGTGTGTTACTTTCGAATGGAGTCACCTGAGGGGGGTTAGCCAGGTAAGACTCGCTGCAGTCATAGCATATTTCATCACCCTCCGGTGGCATGTGGATCAGAGCTTCACTCTGCAGCACCTGGACAAGAATGCCCCATGGATCTCCACCTCTCTAAAGCATCTGACAAAGCAGAGCCACACTGAATGGCACTTCTATGCAGCCATGAGCTAAAGAGACTTCCTCACTTTTCTTTTGCCTTTCTCTCTTTTCTTTCCTCCACTCCCTTTCATCTCCTTTCCTTTTCACCTGACAGCTTTTTACGCAGCGTTTGCCATGTCTGATTTTCTCTGCGGTGTCAGCCGCCACCTGGCCAACCTGAGAGCTCGCAACTGAATGTGTGGCGTCCTGCTTAGGCAGGAAGGAAGTGAGGAGGCATATTTGCTGTAATTATGCTAATTAATTCATCAGAAGCTGTTGAGCAGGGGGACTGGTAATCTCTATGGACGAGGGGGGGGGGGCATTTTCATTTCATTTTTTTTCACAATGTATGCCTACATGGAGTTCAATGTCATTAAAAATTGACATTTGTTCTCAGATATGACGCCAATTTTAACGTGTGAATGGCGGTGATCAGATTGCTGACCTTGAATATGATAATTTGCCCTATACTGAGAGGAAATAACTGTGACTTCATTCTGACAAGCACTGAACAATGAGTTTGCCCTTCATCAAAAGGAACAAATATTGAACAAAGAAGAATAACTTATCATGACTTGAGACACAAGGATTTCAAATCAGCATTTACTGGTGCCAGGCCTACTCTTGGTGATTGCCAGGCAGCTCATTACTTAATTGTTTTGGTGCTCAAGATTCATAAATAGGTATTTAAATTCAATTATGGGCAGACGGAGATAATAAGGGAATGTTCTCCCTTGAGGCATGGGCAGTAGAAGTTGAATAAATGAAAAGTGTAAAGACTTCATTAATAAGGACTCTGTATGACACAAAATGACATTTGGTTAATATATTTCCACAAGTGTGTAACTCACAAAGCCAACTCAAAAGGTAAAGATTCTGATCACTGACCTGAAAGTGCCACCCATTTCAAATTTAACAGCATAAAAAGGAAGAAAACCTTTCTATATATAAATATGCCATGCCTCAATGAACACAGGGAAATGAATGGTTTCTCTTGGTTGGTTATCATCAGTATTATGGAAGCCCTCAGCCGGGCAGTAGAGCATACCCTTGCACACAACACAGTATGTCCCAATTAATCCCGGAATAGCCAGAAAGTATGAGTTTATTGCTTGAGATGACTCACCCCGCCCACTCTTTCGAAGTGATCGCTGTCTTGCTGGAAGTCGATGAGCTGGCCGTTGAATGCCCACGAGAAAGAGACATCCAGAGCTGGATCGCAGGCAATCTGGCAGGGTAACACGATGCTCTCGCCAACAATAATCTCCATGTTAGTGGGCCTCATGGTGATTCTGGTGGGATCTGGCCAGACAACAGATGACAACGCACGCATGTCAATATCTCTGCCGTGGGAACCACTGTGACCTTCGCAATTGCCACCTCACTCTAATTTGTGGCTACATCGAGACGCTTTCGTTAAATTACCAATGGATGTGTGTTGTTCCTGATTTTAATAAGCACTTAAATGTTCAAGTCTCACCATTAGCAACATTTAATGACATATGCACATCACACTTCGCACACTTTATGTTCTGGGATCAATTTAGAAGAAAATGTGAGAAACAGGGTAACAGAGATGCAAGCACCTTCCCACTGATGATGGTTGCAGATTGGAGGCCTCACAGTATGTTGGGGAAAGGTCAACGTAATTAAATTCTATGACATTAAATGGTTCAGCTGTCGGTGAATGAGAAGAATAGTAGCTAATGAGAAAAATTCGGGTGGCTACACACACACAGAACAGGTGGAACCAGAGGATTGTATGAACATATTATGTCATCCATAAATAATGACCTTTAACTAAATCAAAGATCATGTTTGTTGCTTGCTTTGTTGCTATTTTGCATAATAAATACCTTGCCATATTAATTTGATTATAAAGTTGTTTTTAACTGTTGTAAATAAATTGTACACCAATCAGCCACAAAATGACTACTGTAGAGTGTAGCATATCCATAGCCTGATTTCAATCTGCTTTACATTGAGGGTTAATGGAGGATCCTGTATATAAAACTGTATAATGGAAGATATCCTTAAGCTGTACATCAAGTGGAATTGGCTGAAATTTATTTTGAAATAACTAAAAGGAAATGGACCGTGTTCCCATTTTTTTTTAAAGTCAAATCAATCTTCCCATTTGGATCTTTAAAATAAGTGGATTTTGGAAATGAAATACTTTTCTTTTATGATCCCTGTGCACATTTATTACTTACATATGAGTCAGCATTTAAGTGATAGTTCAGATTCAGTAGATAGTTCAGAGGTTTGTTTGTGTAAGATACTGTTACAAAGTATAATTGCTGACTTTGCTATGCACACCCCCTGCACCAAGACCCAGCTTGAGATATTGAAAACACATTTTAGTCACATAACAAAAACAATCAGCTCATCAAACTTACATCTACATAAGCCTACAGTATCTTAAGAATATGTTCATTATCTTATCTCACCATTAGACAGTCTTTTCTGATTGGAAACTGAAGTTTGTTATATAAACACTCTCCTACACCTAAGCCCACAGAGAATATCAGAATTGTTTAGCTCGTGGCAACATGTCAGTAACTGATCTACTGCCGTGTTGTGTAAATAAGAGCCAAACACTTAATTCATAAATAACACATTTTTACATGCAAATGGATGCAGCAATGGATCAACAACTCATGTGTGCCAGAATGTCATAGTTGTATATACTATGATGCAAGGGGAGAGCTGTTAACCAAGTGACACAAACTTAAGCCAGAAAAAGCAGTCTAATGGCAGAGACAAAAGGTAAAAAAAAATGTTTTGCAGGCTTCGATTTTGTTTTAACTGGCAAAAATCAGTTTGTCCTTGTGTCCTTGCTGGCAGACATGTTTTTGTGAGAGCTAGCATGCCTGTTTAAAACTGGACCTATGTGTCGTAAAGCAAACTATCCCTTTTAATTATCCCTTTAAAGGCCCATTTATACTCGACACAAAGGATGGAGACAGATGGAATAGTCCATAGTTGAAGCAAGTTGTCAAAAGTTGTGGCGGAACATACAGAAATATTGAAAATGCCGCTCCATACAAATGAATAATGTTCCCCATAAAAAGGATGACTTACATTTTGTCCTCTTACATTTCACCACCACAAAACATGCTTGTTTCACTCTTTTTTGGATCCAGCACAATAAAATAATCCATTCAAATGGTCGCTGCGGTTGTTACGGTACTCAGAAAGTATTGCGTACCAATGCAAAAGATGCATTGAGTTAATGTGTGGAACGGACGGACATAAAACAGACAAAATATGATGCCATGTGTTCTTAAGGCCTTCTTAAGGCCATGAGAGAGGAGTTTTAGAATAGCTTAGAACAGCTATATATCTACAACTTATAAAACCAGAGAGCAGTCAACAAAACCAGCAGTTTTCAGGTGCATCTTCTCTTTGAAATGATGATTGTAACCAATCCTGAGAGGCAAATCTACCACTGTGTGCATTGGGATGTAGCAGAGCTCGTCGTGTGTGGCATGACTCAGTGAAAGGGGGGTTTGCAGCACTCACCAGTGATGAGCAGCCTCCCAGTTGTGCTAGCCGTTCCAAACTGGTTCTTAGCGACGCACGTGTAGCTGGCTGCATCCCGTCTGGTGACATTAGTGATCTTTAATGTTCCATTGTGAAGCAAACTAATCCTGAGGGAAAGCAGACCAGAATTGTACTGTACTGATCCAAGAGAAGACACAATATTAATACTCAAGTGCCAAGCTTTGTTGAGTCAGATCTAAAAGTTGTATTTGTCTCCATGATGTACTAAGGGTAGAGTGCTCTTCTTCACCAGAAGGAAATGGAAACATGAAAAATACACTGAAAAAGAACCTTGAACCTGGTACAATGAAGCGCTCCCCTGAAGTCCAGTTAAAATTAATTATTTGATGTGGGATAGCAGCAAGTGGTATGACCCATCCCCTCAACGCAGTGGAAAGCTAAACTCACCGGCACATTACTAAATAAATATTTTACAAGCAGAGTCAGTAAATATTCCGATGAATACATAAAAAACGTTTAACAGGTTTGTGTTGTTAAAGTCAGAGAGGTTACCTGTATCATGCTGGGAGGATACTGGATATTTAAAACCCAATATTAATGTGATATAATAGAACTGCATTCACAGATGCAGCGCCACTAACAATAGTGCACACTTCCATAATTGTACCTAAATGAGGCTAAATGTAAGAACAACGTGAAATTTACTTTACTTATATTTGTTTTCTTTGGATGTGGCTGCCTGCTAAAAAAGAGCATCATATTGTAAAGAAACTACAACAGTGCGTAATTAAGAGGCAGCTCCGAGATGAAATGCATGCTTTAAAGAAGACGCAGAGTCACAGCTCTATTGAGCCATGCATTTCTTTAAATCTCTGCACTAATGGCTTCTTTACAAATAAATGTATTATCCAGGACAGTAGCCGTGTAGCGTTTACATTTAGAGTGCTTTATTCTCTGCACTGGCTTAATCAGTTTCTTCAGCCATTAACTTTTTAAAACACATTTCTAATTGGCAGTTCAAGGGTTCTTCAAATTCAATTGACAATTCTACATTCAACCTGATTAATTTATACTTCTTAACCGCCTACAACATAAGTTTAAATAACACAACTTTGCCAAACTAACATTTCTTCAGTTAGATGTTTTAGCAAACCACTGGAAGATGCAACTCATTTCTTTATTTATCAGATTTTGCAAATATCTATTCAACACTGTGAACCCACGCAGAATTTATGAAATGTACCTTTGGTCTTTGAGTGCATTTTGTTTGTTTGTGAATTTCAGACAAAATGTCTGATGTTGAAACGTAATTAAAGTCTGTCACGTAGCCTTGACTGGAGGACTGATCCTTTTTTCCTTCCTTATAATGACTGCAGTGAAGTTGATTTGAAGAAAACACAAGCTGCTTTCTGAAAGAGTCAATGTGTGGAATAGCAAACTTGATGAAACTTAGTTCACAGTCAAGTACCACGTTGTATTTTCTCATACTCAGTTGTATGACTTGTTTCACATGAACTGTCTCTTAACCCACTGACGCCGGGAAAGCATTGCCGCACTTCTACCAACGACGGCGGGAGAGCGGCTGCGCGTTTTATTCTACCATAGACGCCGGTAATAGATGCGGATACGTACATTTTTCGGGGGGTATAAGGGTTCCTCGCGACATTCTTTTGAAATTACTTCGCGCAAACACGGAGGACTTTGACAGCGAAGAGATTTCTGAATGCAGTGATTTTGAGGAGTTTCGTCTTCGATGACGTCATCGCCGATAACTTCGAACGCGCTGAACAAATCGTTCGGGATTTATGGTTAAGACATAATTATGTTTGAAGACGACGAGGTCGGCGATAATGACGATAAATACCACCGTCATTGACGGAGTGTTTACAACCGCGCACCAGGGGTGACAGTGGATTTACCTGCAGATGCCACAGCGCTGTAAGCATCATCACCGTCACATGTGAAGCAGACTGTTACAGTCATTACATGCTGTTATTGTTCTTCACAGTCTATCAGGACTAAATCAAGGCACTGACACAAGTTGATATTACTTTATTTTCTTACTGTTTTTTAATAGAAAATAGTTATTCACTTTAATTTTACATTAGTAAATGTTTGTGTCTAAATAAACTAAATTTCACAGGAAAGCCACAGGTGTAAGCTCTCAAATACTTTTTGAAATGTGTTCCTATATCTGCTACAGCGGCTGAGAAATCAGTCATTTAGTCGGCATTGAAGCTCAGGTTTTAGAGATATTTTTTTCCAGGCGCTTCAGGCCTTAATGGGTTAAAAGACATATCATCAGTGTATGTCTGTCTTTGAGTGTGGTGGCGGGGCAGGGTGGCCTGCATTTGATGCCATCTAAGAGATCACCATGGGATAGAAAAAAACTGCACTGGACTGATTTAAGTCATATTTAGATCATAAAAGACCTCACGGTAAATACTGTTTGCATTGAGCTGCTGTCTTCCAAAGAAGGTCTGATAAAAATCTCCTCGCAATGGGTTCTGTAGATTATTCAGGGCAACACAAAACCACAAAGCTCTGTGCATGCACAGTCACCAGAAAGGGTAATTATGAAATATGTCTTTCATCATTTGGGTGAAGCTACTGTTAACTGGTGTGGTATTCAGAGACAAAAATATGTGCTGAATTCATTTTCTAAACACCGCTCGAATTTAAAGCATGAGACATTTCCAATCCAATGTCCTTAGACACCCAGTGTTATGCACCTTGAAAGGGTACGTGGGCTTCACATAGAGAGCGCTAAATGTCATTCAGCTTTGGGAATTTGAACAGTTTTCTGTTGCTGTAGCTGCAGCTCCAGCCAACTAAAGAGACTCTTGGCTTTTTTGACAAGACGCTTGCCTCACATTGTTCCCTTTCATACTTCCTTTTGAATTAGCAGCATGGGACTGACTGATACAGCACAAAGTTAAGCATTTCTTTAGAGAGATGTGTGGGTTTGAGTTGTTTGTTGTGTGTGCCGTCGTGCATCTAAGCTCCAAATTCTTGGTGTGTGTGCAGACGAGCAGTGCGGTTTTAGTCACCATCTGAGCTTTTCTTCTTCCTCCATTTAGGATAATGAAAAGTGTGCAGATGGATTGCTGAGATGTCTCATTTTCCTGCCTCTGATTTGCTTTTCGAATTCTCTACCTCCAATTAGTCCGTTAGTTTTGTGTTGAATCTGATCAGGAGGCGCTCGGTCGCATTTATTGAGACACCAGATTGAGACGAACGGCAGTCTAAATGAAGCACCACTTCAGGAGCCTGTAAGTGGTGCTTGAAGTTTGCTCATTGTCTGCATCATGTCAGTGTTCTATTCTTCTGAGACTGCTGAACACTGAAATCTGTGACAGAGCTTTTTTTGAGGGCTGATTTACCAGTAACAGCTTAATGTGTAATAGTGTTGGTTTTACTTTGATTTGAAGGACAAATTGACTGTTACCTTCAACTGTGACTCCATTTACTAATATTTTATCTCCATAAATATTCCATGCAAGCATCTTTGATACAATCAGCTAGCATTTATGTCCCTCACACCAAGCAAAGTGCAGTTTCCCTGGTGGCTACCTTGCTCTCGGTCTCCTCATTAGAGTTTTATTCCACGCATTTGCGCAAATGCCAAATATGCAGTTCAAACAAGTCGGCCTGCAGTGAATATGAATAAAAGCTGCTAGGAATATGCACTTAGATTTTCTTTTTACCTACCTTTCACTTCTCTGCAGGATCTCGTTCCCTTTCTTCCACAGGCTAATTGCTGGGGGCGAGGCCTGGGGCTTGCACTCAAGAATTACTTCGCTGCCTAAGCGGGCTTTTAGCAAGGCCCTCAGTGGACTTTTGGAGAAACTGGGAGGAGAAGCTGTTTGTTGGGGGAGCAAAGAAAAAGGTGTGAGGCACAAAAAATATAACCTAAACCTTTGCAGATCGGCCTTGAAATATCGTGATCGACTGTGCTTCTTTATTTAGTGAACTCTTGACTCTGGAGGAATGCTTTATAACTTAAAGTGATATTTGTGGTTTTTTTGTATTTGTTTTTTATTCTTGCTGTATGACATAATGACATACACTTTGTGACACAGGGATGCTTTCACTGAAAACATGGCTGCCAGTGGAGAACCACAAATTCAAGATACTTAACAAAAGGCTCACACCCCCCCTTGTCTATAATATTTTACACAGATTGGTGCACAATTGATGGCATGCACACATGCAATCCCTCCTTACCATGACTTCCTGCAAAGGTCACAGCTATGATCCATTCTGATCATCACATTTTTGTTCGCTACCATTTGGACACCAAGTGTCATCGTATGTATCAGGACAGAATTGAATTTATCTTAGTTCCAGATGGAAGTCATTAAAGCTTTTGCAAATAAATCGATACCCACATCTACATGACAAAGCATGCACAATGCCACAAAGCTATGTATTTGTAGTATCCAAATCAATAAGATGAAAAGACTGAAAATACAATGAGACACTCAATCATATTCTTTTTTTTTTTTTTTTCAGCAGGGCCCACAGTGACATCAAATGATTGCTGAGGAGCAGGCTGCTGGGTTGCATCTTATCTTAGCAGATGATCAAACACACAGACAGATAAGCAGCAAAAAAAGCAGAGCGAGGGAGGCCATCTTACCTAACACCATTAGTTGGGCACTGGAATAAATAATGCCATGTTTGTTTTCAGCCACACACTGATACATCCCGGAATCGGACACGTTTAGCGCAGCGATGGAAAGGACCCCATTTTCGATTTGTACCCGGCCCTGAGGAGGAAAGAGGAATACTTATGCATATCCACGGCAGGGCCCGTCTATTATGTCCAAAGGCACAGCAGCAATTACCAGTGCACCATGACAGGAGAAGGACAGCAGGAGAGGAGAAAGAGAAAAAAGCCTAAAGAGCCTTATGGTATTGTGTCTATGTTCAGTTTGGAATGAACGCAGCGATGAGGGGAGAGTTTGAGTGAGAGAAATATCACTTATTTTATATGGTTTGATTGGGACAACTAAAATGGTAACTTGAAGTTTTAATCCACTGATGGTCAGCGATCATCAGGGGTGTGTGGCTTCTTACATCATTATAGACGCATTATAGACAAGTTTGGTATAATTAGGATTAAATATATTGGTGAGGAAGAGAGCAACCAGATACACAGTACCAACATAAAGTGAACCAAATCTAAATTGAATATGTTTTTTCTTAAATGTATGTATTGGGGTTGGGGTGCACATTGTGTGAGAGGGGGCAGAAGCGGCTCTTTTCGGTCTCTGTGTCTATGGAGTGTCTCTGTTTGTGTTGATTTAACTCAGAACTTTCCTCTCTAAAATCCTGAACCAGACATGTTCTCCTCTATACTTCAGTATTGGCTGACTTCAAGTATTTCTTTTTCCCTTTTATTTAGTAAAACAATTGAGCACCAGCTCATTATCACCAGACAAAGACTCCACCTGCTTCTTCCTGGTCATTTAAATGTATTCGCTTAATCACATCATGCTCTGTGTGAAAAGAGATCACGCATAGAAATTCACCTCCAAGTTATTCACAATATCGCACCGTTCAGTTGGGTCCCAGTTTATGTGAAAATGCCTTTAGTCTGGTAAATGCTATGAGTAAGAGAGGATGCTCAGTCCTTTGTAAAAGATAATGGGTAAACATAATATATAATGAAAATCAAGTGACCATGAGATAACAAAATGATGCATCTACTCTGCATTCTGGTCCTTTCCAGCACCAACAAAAACTTCCTACACTGCCAAGAAACCTAAAAAAAAAAGGAAAAAGCTTCAAGGAGAGTTAAACAATAAACTCAATAAAACATGTGTCAATATCAGCAGAGAGTTTTCGGAGATGGCGAGAGATTGCCTTGGGTCCTCTGTTGCGCATAGGACTAGTTTGTCTCTGCTCATCTGATGAGAATCACTCAGGACAGAGAGCTTTGATCCCCAGACATAAGTGTTTTTAATAACCGAGATAAAGCTCAACAATCAACTGTTTTCACAGTCATCCTGCCGACTGCAACTTTAAAGAAAATCTACACAAAAGCTCACAGATTAAATCTCCTTCTTCATAAAAAGTTTTAAATGGATTTAAGATCTGGTGATTGCCAAGACCATAGAATATGAAGCACTCCATTTTCACACCTTCTGAATTCATGATGTTTCTTGGTACATTTTGCACATTAGCACATTGCAGGTTTTACATACAGTATATCATTCTTCTGTTCTACAGTGAGAAACTAAACATTTCTCCATACCTCAGCCATCACTGGTTCTCCATTTTTCAACCAGCTGTAGGACGGTTTAGACTTTCCAGTGGCCTTGCACTCCCAGTATAGGTTTTCTTCTATGGACAAAGATGTGTCCGCCATTGTCTGGAGCCAGTGAGGTTTGGCTTGGGGAAAAGAGAGATTACTACTTTAATTAAACAAACAGTGGATTAGTAAAAGCAGTGTCATAAATCATAATACTGTTGAAGCTGCCCTAGCATTTAACCACCAAAGTTTAAACTTAAGTTGTTTATGAACATAATGAAATACACAGGTTTGTTAATGCATATTAATATTAACTGGGAATCACTGGGGGGGCTTGCAATGTCATGGATTATCATGCCACTTAGGCTATATAGAAATATGTTTTATGTCTTAAAAAATGAGATCAAACTGCAGGTCACATGTTTCCCATCCAAATGTGGAAATCTGTTTCTCCATGCATTCACTCTCGTTCAATTTGAAGTGCTTCACTGACCATGGAATGAAATACGACCCCGCACAGAATTTTTGCCTCGCCGATTCTCCGCCATACATTCATACGTGCCCGCGTCTTCCTGCTGGAAATTAGGGATTTCAAGGATGGCGTTTGAGTTCTTCATTTTGATTTTGCTGGGGAAAGGGACCCCACTTGATCTCCTCCAGCTTATCTCTGGGACAGGGCTACAAAAAAGAGGAACAAAAATCATGGCAAATGTCAGTCGCTATGATCAAAGTGCGATTAGGCAGAGAAGAAAAAACGTTTTTGATGCAAAAGCCTCGGGAATCATTGCTTCCAATGTATCAAACTGCGATTGCTCGGATTTCAGAAGCTCTTAAAATAACTTTGATTTCTGTCCTTTAATGCTGTGGCTCTTGCTCTCATGGGACTTGCTGAATCTGAAAATGAGTAATGTCACGCATATGCATCCTTAAAGGTCCAGTGTGTAATAATTAGGAGCGTTTATTGGCAGACATTGAATATACACATAAGTATGTATGTTAAAATAAACTCACACATCACACATTGTTTGATTGGTGGCCAGGTCTGGCTTGGTGCTGAAGGTAATTGTCTCGGGTGAGCAGAGCAGTGTCTGTCATAGTTAATTACTTAGCAAATGTTGCTGGTGCTGCTAAAGTGTGTATGCCATTATTGGGTACCATGAAAAACATTAATAACAAGGAGACACTTTTGTGACATTTTAGGGACTTAAATCGGATTGTACACATTTCTTAGACAACACAGCAGAATAGTGGTTAGCGCTGATGCCTTGCAGCAAGAGGACCCAGGTTTGCAAAAAAAAAAAAGTCAGAACAAGGGCCAATTGTGCTTGGACTTTGTATCTTCTCTCTGTGTGTGGAGGTTTCCTTCCGCAGTCCAAAATACATGCAGAGGTTAATTGCACATTCTAAATTGACTGTATGTTTGTCGATGTGTTGGAGACCCTCATGTAGAAGATACTGAAGAAAGAAGAAACGAAATGAAGAAACAAAGAAGAACAACATCCTTTCTGGTACGTGAAAAGGAAGAGTCCTCTGTTGTTATCTCCCACCTTCAGGTGACACGAATTCTTACACACTGGACCTTTAAATCATCCTGAGTAGCACTAATTCATACTAATTA